>NC_068349.1:5235163-5570650 GCF_014633365.1 Diospyros lotus | reverse complement strand
TTTACTCACCCACAACTGAATATCCACAATCACTATTATTCAATACCGAGCATTACACAGTCACTATTATTTAACATCAAACATTGCTCAGTCCCATTTTCCTTGCCATAGCCAATTACTAGTTACTATCAATAGTTACTATCAGCGATGGAAGATTATTATCCGCAAATGTTTACGTAGAGTTTGACTAAAAGATAATAAATATTCCTGTTTCGACGAGAAACAATACAATTTACAACATCTATCACTAGTTCAATCACATAATTTACATATATATACACGACGGATGAATTAAAAATATAAGATTAATTTAAAAATAAAAAATACCCCGGTGCCTTGAAACCCCGAACTCCGGGATTCGAGCGATTTAGGGTTCCCCAAACCTCGGGGTTCGGGGCTTGGGGGATGCCCCGAACCCCGAGTTCGGGGGCTAGTGGATGCGGGTTGGGGGATGCCCCGAACTCTAATTTTTTGGGTGTTCAGGGAATCCCGAACCTCAGGGTTCGGTAAGCACCTCGAATCAGAATCTATGGATTTGAGAAAAATCAATTCTCCTGAACTCATGAGTTTGGGAAAAATTATTTTTCCTGAATCCATAAATAAATTCGGGAGAATGGATAATATATAACATATTATATACTATTATATAACATAATAGTATATAATAGTATAAACATCATATAATATTTTATATAATTGAATTAGGGAGAATGCAATTCTTCGAAATATATATAATATATTATATACTATTATATATATAATGATTTTGTATATAAATTATTCTGAATCATGGTGACCAAAATTTTTGGATTAATATTATATTTAGTTTTTCTTGAATTAATGTTGCTTTAATTTTAATTTTTTTTAGTAAATACAGATCATAATAAAATTATGTTTATTTTTGTCGATGTTCAATTTCAACCTACTGTGATTCGTTTTGGCCGCGGTGAGTGAGTCCAAAATGCCCAGAGGAAGAAAACAAATATTCCAAATATGAGTCAACACAAGAATTTTCACGTGGTTCAACCAGAATGATCCCTACTCCACAACTGCACTCTGATTATTCTTTCAGAATGGTGGTGTCTGATTATTCTCTTTATACCCCTCATGACATCTCTGACTCCTATTTATAATGAGGGGCCTTTACAATTTGGATAACATATAGAAATATAAAGATGATATAACGGGGGACAAACAATCATTATCATCTGTACATAATAGGTAGGGAGTGAGATCCTCATTACGAGGAACATGGGCTGTTGTAGATAAAGTAAATGGACCTTATCTCTGATTTCTTAACAACTTTGTCACTTATGCGAGTTGAAGATTTTAGGCCAACGATCTAGATGATCTAGCGAACTGGGGTTTCTACTGGGAGCTCGTTAGTTGATCGTTGAGAGCTCGCTAGGGGAATTTACCGAGAGCTCGCTTTATGAGCTGCGAATTTTGATGGTATATGAGTTTTTTTTTTGATGAGGTCGCCTGAACCTTCTAGATTTTGGGTGATTGGGCCGCCCATTGGACTGAGCCCGGCACATAAGGAGTGATGCGAGAAATGCCTATAGCAATTTTTATTTCTTTAAAATTTATATTAAATTTATGACATTTTATCATAATAAAATAAAATAAAATCTAACAACAAATATTAAAATAAAATATTATTATAAATAACTTAATATATGTTCAAAAGTTATAATTATAATAATACAACAAATAATTCTAGTGGTCAGAAAAAAAAAAAGAGGGTTTTGATGTGCGTGTGATGTTTTTTTTTTAAATGGTTTGAGGATATTTAGAATATAAATAATTATAAAAAATAATAAATATGATTATAAATAATAAAATTTAATATTTTATTTATACTGCAAAAAACAGAAAGAAAATATGGTTGTGAAATACAATTTCCTCGCTCCTTCTCTCAATTTTCGGACAAATAAAATGGTTTAATTTCACGCGGCCGAATGTTTGCCCGCCCGCCCAGCCACTCACGCACCCAGTTTCTTCTTCCTCGTTCATTCTCTCTCTCACTTTCTCACGACCGTCTCTCTCTCTCTCTCTCTTGCGCGCGTGCGCACAGTGCGTGACCGGCCGCCCGTTCCTCCACGCCTGGAGACGCGGCGCCCCTTCTTCCTCATTATTCTCTCTCTCTCTGAAACCCTCTCTCTCTCTCCAGCTGTGGCTTTCCACCTCCGGCCGTCTCTCTCTTTCCCACCCGTGCGACGGCGTCTCCGAGGTCCCTGCGGCTTTGTCTGCAAATGGGTTAGTTGTTGAGCCTTTGCCTTTGTCTGCAAATCGAGTAAATTTGTTGGTCTCCATTGTTGTTGCAGGTATGGAAATCGTATCGACAAAGGTCCCTTGCAGGATTATACCAGGAATGTACTGAGATTTTGTATGGGTTTAGACTTGTGTTTAAGCAGGGTGGGATGGGAGTGATTTAAAACTTGATTTTTGTTTTTTTTTGGTTGGTTGAAAACATGGAGCACACTTTCCCTTTCTCTTTTTTCTATGTACCAAGTGGTCTCATGTGGCACACTTTCCCTACCCCTCCTCCTTTCTCTTTTTCCTATGTATCGAGTGGTCTCGTGTGCCGTGGAGCACACTTTCCCTAGGCTTTGCCTCTCTTTTTCCTTTATCCATAGACGGTCAAGACTTAAAAGAGCATTATTTTTTAATCTAAAGTATTTTTATTAGCTTGATGAGGTGTCTTGAATTTAAAAATTATGTATAATAGATATATTTCATTTAAAAATAAAATATATTTATTAATTTTTATCTTATATCTATAAAATACAATATAGAAGTTTTTTTTTTTTTTTCTATAACCTCGTCTTCAATCTAATCTTTTGTTAAAAGAGCGGAACAAGGAGAGTTAGGTCGGGACTTTCCCCTCCCGCTCTCTTTTTCTTCATGTAGATGTATTGAAAAACATATATGATTTCCTTAGAAAAAAAAATGAAAAACATATATAATTTTAAAGTCATGATATATATGATAATTTATTTATATATATTTGAATTTTTAAAATTATAATAAATAAAAAATTTCAACAGAGATAAAACAACTTAATTACATGTTTAATTATGAATTAAAATTGATGATCGCCCCCAACTTAATTACTAGTCTGTCAACAAAATTCTACTCATTTATAACATTTTGTATGATAATATAATATATAATAAAAGATTTCATCCTTCCTTTCCAATGCGGCAAACAACAACAATGTTATTTTAATTCGATCCACGGAGCTTCGCAGAGGTTGCCGCAGTGGTTGAAAGGCAACCTCCACGAAGCTTCGCAGTGGTTTGAAAGGACATTAAAAGCTGGCCCCACCTCACAGTAATTCAACACCATGACGTGATTTGAAATTGCTTGGAATTGAGATTGGGATTTGCCCCTTCCATTTATCATTCTCTTCAGTCCTCCGCACCACCACTTTTCCATTTATCATCCTCTTCAGGCCTCCGCACCACTACTGTAATCAGATCAAACTATTGGAAGCCAGTTTTGCAAGTTTGTTTTAGTTTTATTTATTTTCTTAAATATTGTGGAACTTATGCTGATTCTTATATTATTATAATTGATTGATGATGCATTATAATAATCTTACCAAATTAGAGTATAACTAATTAACGCAGTGTTTTGTAATTCTCTCTTCCTGCTGAATTGTGTGTTTTGAACTTCATTTCATGTGTATATATGTTTGGTTTTGTACTCATCGTCTTCATTTTATTCATGTTTAGGCTTGTCCATGGCTGCTTCATCGTCATCTCTCATCCCACCACCACAGCGGGAATACAATGTCTTCTTGAATTTTAGCGGTCTTGACACCCGCGAGTCCATTATTAGTCATCTACGAGTTGATTTGGAGCGAAACGGCTTTCACACATTTAGAGACGACGAAAACTTGGATAGAGGACAGAGTATTGGGCCAGGACTATTGGAAGCAATTGAGGATTCATCAATGTCTCTTGTTGTGTTCTCAAAGAACTACTTTGCATCGACATGGTGTTTGCGCGAACTTAAGAAGATTATGGAGTGTAAAAAGAACTCAGAACATTTTGTTTTGCCCATATTTTATAAGATAGAACCGTCTGATATACGACACTTAAACGAGAGTTGCAGAAATCTTGGCCAAAACCTTGGCCAAACACGAAGAAGAACATCCCAAGATGGAGAATTGGAGAACAATTCTAACTGAAGTTGCCAATTTAAGTGGTATCATCTCCAATCACTATAGGTATACTTTTCTTCTTTTTTATGATAATCACTTAATTTTGATTATTGAAATGCTTGCAGAATTAGTGTTTTTCTTTTTTTTTTTTTTAATTCGATCATTTTGGATGAATTAATAGGGATGAAGCAAGCTTGGTTAAGGATATTGTTAAAGAGGTTCAAAGAAAATTAAATTTGCGCATAGATTTAAATGTTGCAACCCATCCAGTTGGAATAGAGCCTCGTTTACAAAAGCTACTCAAGGAGTTGTGCTTGGAGTCATCTGATGATGTTCGTATTATAGCAATATGGGGAGTTGGTGGACTAGGTAAGACAACAATTGCCAAAGCTGCGTATAATCATATTCGTAGCAGGTTTGAAGGTTGCAGCTTTGTCGACAATGTTAGAGAAACATGGGAGCAATCAAATAGGGGCTTGCTTGCTTTGCAAAATCAAATTCGATCTGATATCTCGAAGAATAAAAATTATAAAATTAGAAACTCTCACGAGGGGGTTGAATTCTTAAAACATAGAGCTTTCAACGGAAGAAAAGTGCTCCTAGTTCTTGATGATGTAAATAGTGTGGAACAGCTGACTGCACTAGCCATCGATCCAAGGTTCCTCTATCGTGGGAGTAGAATTATTGTAACTACTAGAGATATTTCTTCCTTGAACTCGCTTCGACCAGTGCTTACCAAATATGAGCTTGAGCTTTTGAATAAGGATGAATCTCTTCGACTCTTTAATTTGCATGCCTTCAACCAACATAATCCTCTAGAGGGCTTTATGGAGTTTTCAAAAACAGTGGTGGATTATGCAGGGGGTATTCCATTAGTTCTTCAAGTTTTGGGTTGCTATTTGAATGGCAAAAACGATCAATCTGTATGGAGAAGTGCAATTACAAAATTGGAAAATATTCCTCATAATGACGTTCAAAGAAAACTAAGGATAAGTTTTGATTCACTAGATGAAAAACAACAAAAGTTGTTCCTAGATATAGCATTCTTCTTTGTTGGAAAGAGTAAAAATTTTACCATTCAAGCATTGCAAGACAATGAGATTTTCCCAGAAGATGGATTTCAACGCTTGGTGGATCTATGTCTCCTAAAATGTGATCAGGGACTTGTGATTGTAATGCATGATGTTTTCAAGCAGATGGGTAGGGAGATCGTTCGACAAGAGAATGTTGATTATCCAGGAAAACGCAGTAGATTATGGGATTACAAGGATGCCCTTAAAGTGCTGAAAAATTGTGAGGTGAGATCCACGCTGGCTAACTTCTCATTAACATTTGATGTTTTCTTTCTTCTTTTTTTTTCTCAACGAGAAAAATAGAGAAAACAAGGAGATGACAAACAAAAGAAATTAGAACAAAAATGTACCAAAAATTTGTTGTTGTTAATATAGCTTTTGATGTGTAATTGTTGCATGAATGTCAAAATGCATATGCATATGCACATTCTCAGTCCTATTTTTTTCCACCAATGTAATTAATTTTTTCCTTTGGTATGTGATGTGTGGTAGGGAACTGAAGCAGTTGAGGGCCTTATCCTGTTGCACAATGGAAAAGATATTAAAGTGAAAGCAAAAGCATTTCAAAAGATGACAAAACTGAGGGTGCTTCATCTCGATCACGTTCTTCTTAGTACTGGCTACAAGCTTTTGTTCAGAAATTCTGGCCACAAGCATTTGTCCAGAAATTTAGTATGGCTACGTTGGCATCACTTTGATCTCAGTGTTTTGCCATCGCAATTATACTTGGAGAATTTGGTTGCTCTTGACCTAAGTTACAGCAACATAAAACGAGTTTGGAGGGGAACTAAGGTGAATACCTTTATTTCTTATATATTTCTCTTTTTCAAACACTGATATAAATCACATGGATGCACATTTACCATATTATATCATATCATATGAGACCTGATCTTTGATTGATATTTTCAACAGGTTTTAAAGAAACTACAAGTTCTTAACTTAAGGTCTTGTCACAACTTAACCACACTTCCTAATCTCTCTGAGCTCTCCAATCTCGAGAGGCTGGATCTTTCGGAGTGTGTAAGATTGCAAGAGGTGGATAAGTCTATTGGACATCTCCATAGATTATATTTTCTAAGCCTCTATGATTGCCACAGCCTTAGGAAGCTTCCGTCGGAGATGGCCAACTTGAAATCTCTTGAAGTATTATGGATCTCCCAGATCCCGAGCAAGTGTCAAACATTGACAAAAAAGAGTACAAGTTCTCTTGGGTTGTCACTAAACTTTATACAGGGCTTAAGGTCCTTACGTCTATTGGATATTAGTGGCCGCTCTTTCACTCAATTACCTGATAAATTATGGTGTATGACCTCCTTAGCCTATTTATGTATTTCGGGATTTAAAATTGCTTGCTTGCCAGAGAGTATATGCAACCTTACAAAATTGGAGACTTTAGATTGTTCATATTGCCGTATGTCAAATCTGCCAAGTGAACTTGGGAGATTGAACCGATTGCTTGAGTTGAATCTTCAGGGAAATAACTTTTGTAGTCTGCCAGAGAGCATCGGTGACCTCACTAACTTAGAGAGTCTCGATTTGCGTGATTGTGAAAGACTCCAATCACTCCCCAAGCTTTCAAGTTGTGGAGATTTCATCGATGTTTCCAATTGCACATCATTAGAAAGCATATCACTCGAATCAATGATGAACTATAGCGATTTGTCTTGTTACAATTGTCCTAAACTATACGAGAAGTATTCTGTCGACAAAATTGGAACAAGTTTTCTCGATTACAAGGTATGTATTAGCTCTCTTTCTTTTACATCTACTACTATATATATAGTCGAAACAGATCAAAATGGTTCATTATTTTTTTTTTGTGTTATTAAACAATGATTATGATACTAATTTGAGCTAATTATTTTGCAGTTTATACACCTTAGCATGAGGAATCAAAATTTGGAATGTACTAACACATGACATGATTTATGCTTATATGCAGGGTGCACGTTCATTCAGAATTATGAGTCATTCATGGGGCATGTTTCCTGATTGGTTGCAGCATGAGACCACAAACTCATATTATGCTTTCAAGGTGCCTCCTCTTGGAGTCGGAAATAAATATTTTATTCGATGTATTTTTTATGTTGTCCTGATCATGCTTGACAAAAACTATTCGAGTTGGTTGGATTCCAAATTGCACAACAAAACCAAAGATTGCCACTATAGTATTGGTTGCAACTATTATAGGGACGCATCGCTGGCAGATCTGTTCACTTTTTATTATATTTCTTTTCATGTGGATGAGTTGGACTTGGAAGAAGGCGATGAAATAGAAATTTCTTGGACACATAACAAGAATGCGGCTTTGAAGAAATGGGGAATTCATGTCAGTTATTACACAATGGATGACACAAGATTGAAGATTGATTGAATCAAGAAGTTGATGAAATCTATTGTAATTTGTAGCATATATAAATATATATATATATAACCATTTAGTCATGTTTTTTAAATTTTTATTTTCCATTCGTTAGCTGCTGGCATGTGATAAAATATATTTTGCAAGCTTTTATAATAAATATTAGCAGGGTTAATGTCACATGATCAATTTATACATTACATGTTTGACATGATAGGATATGTACACAGTAAATTCTCAAATACATGAATCAAGTAAATATAAAAAATATGTGTGTGATTTTGTCTAAATTCTTTTAAAATTATGAATTCAATTTAAGAGTTTGAAAATAGTAAAGATTATGAGTTTAAATTCTAATTTTACAAACAAATGCAGAATTTAATGTGAAACTCAAATTGAAAAAAATTATGAATAATAATAATAATAATAATAATAATAATAATAATAATAATAATATATCTATAATAATTTTAAAATATGAGTTACTAATTTATAAATCTATTATTTATTTATAGATGTATATAAAAAGGGATGTAAATAAATTTATATTTTTGGTAAAAAAATGAGTGAAGATATAAATTTAATGAGTCTTGAAAAAAATAAATTTTTAATTATAAATTATCTTAATTACAGTCAAATTTAAAATCTCAATTATAGTTAAATTTAAATCTTAATTCATAATTATAACAAATCATACTTTGACACAAAATTAAAATATGAAATTATTTATAATTCTTTCTAAAAATAAAATTACGGAGAATTAATCTTCTTTATAAATACCAACTAAATCTACACAAATCTCATTGAAGATAATGGTGGAGATTTGTCAAAAATTGATAGTTTTATCCAACAACTCTAATACCATTTTTTTTTTATAATTTTGGATAAAAAATAAATCACTATTAAACTATTAACCACACAATGAACATAAAATTTAATTAAAAAATTTAAATCGATAAAAAGAATGGGTAGAAAAAATAAAATATCACTAAATTAATATTGATATAATAATAGTAATATAAATGTAACTAATTTCAAAGTATTGAAATACTATTTATAGATATATCATTCATTTATAGATATTTACAAGAAAATTAAAATAAATAAGTTAATAGCCTGATTTATTTAGTCATCATTCTACTGTAACATTGATGCCAATTTTATTCTCAATCAATCAGATATATGACCAAGCTTATGTGGCAGCTGAGCTGGCGTATTAATATATTTAATAATTAACACATTAACAAAACGTAGTCGTTTTAGTTTGTTCTACCTAACCTTATTAGCCTCATCCTCTTCCTTCTCTACGAAGAAGCTTTCTCCAGGCCCACCCTCTGTTCCGGTCATCGGCAGCTTTCTACTTCTCCGCAAATCATTCTTGGAGCTTGAGCCCGTCCTCCGTCGCCTCCGTGACCAGCACGACCCTATTGTCACCCTTCGTATCGGGTCCCGTCCAGCCATCTTCATCAGCGCCCACTCCACAGCCCATGCCGCCCTCTTCCAGAATGGCTCCATCTTCTCCGACCGACCCAAGGCCCTCACACCAGCCGTCTCATCACCAGTAACCAGCACAACATTAAGTCCGAGGCCTACGACCCTACCTGGCGCCTCCTCTGTCGCAATCTCACTTCCAAGATCCTGCACCCGTCTTGCGTCAGTCCTACTCCCGCGCCCTGAAGTGTATGCTCTCCATCCTCATCCATCGCATCCTCGACTTCTGCGGCGACACTGTCAAGGTGGTGGACCATTTCCAGTATGCCATGTTCTGTCTTCTAGTGCTTATGTGCTTGGGGGACAAGCTGAACGAGAAGCAAATCAACGAAATCGAGGCCATTCAACGCGACTTGCTGTTGAGTTTCAACCGTTTCAACGTTCTCAATTTTTGGCCCAGGTTAGGGGAAGATTGTGTTCTGCCGTCGCTGGAACGAGCTGATTCCAATTCACTGGAATCAAGACAACTCCTCCTCCTGTTTATTCTTACTTGGGGTTTCAAAATGTACAGTGTAAAACCCGTCGTGTTGATGATATGTACATCAGCACACCCTCTTAGCCACCACATAAAGTAGGCTACAAGTCTGGATGATCGAGGATAAAATTGTGCCAAGCAACCAACAACCCACTCATTTGATATATGGCATGTTTGTTGCAGCTTAAAAGTTGTAACTTTTAGTTTTTAGTTTTAAAAAGTTGAGATGTAGTATTTGTTTTAACTTATAGAATTCTAACTTATAGCTTTTATTAGCTTTTAGAAGGGATAAAATTTGACTTTTTCAAAATTGGGGTACCCCAATTTTTATAACTTCTGCTTAAATGATTACAGTTTTATGACAAATTTGTCCTTATTTTTAACAAAAAATTACCCTTTTGTCTATGCAATCATGAGTTTTTTTTCTCCATCGTCATCTCCATTCTCAGATCTCTTCCTCTCTCTCGTCATCTTCCTCTTTTTCTATACTTTAATTAATTTTTTTATAACACTTGAAACTTATACATATACACTAATTAATTTTTAAATTATCATTCTATAACTACTAAGGGTATTATGAATAATTATACAAAAATAAATTATTTTACACCTTATGGTATCAAACACCACAACTACTTAACTACAATTTCTAAGAAGCTGTAACAAACAGGTTCACAACTTATTCTAAGTTTTAAAAGTTATAATCTAAGAAACTAAAAACTATAATTTCTTTAATTAAACTGCAACAAACGGGGCCATAGACTTGTAGAGTGAAGCAGCGAAGGAAGTTTTGTGTGTTGTTTCAATTCATGGAGAAAACATTCATTCTAAAATTCAAATTTGTTAAAAATGAGCAAATATTATGTGTTGAAAATGTTAATGCATGATGACTTATTCTTGTTAAATTACAATATCACAATCAAAATCATGGTTGAATTGAAGTTCCATCCTTGTTGAAATGAAATGGACGGCAACCACTGTTTTTCCTTTTTTAAATTTTCAAAATCTTTATTTTCCAAAAAAGTATTTCAAAATCTTTAATCACTTCACCATGTCAAATGGTGTCATCACCTTTTCATTTCCCTTTTATAAATTATAAATTATAAATTAAAAATTAAAAATTAAAATGTTTTGATAGGAACCTAATAAAGGACAGGTAATTATTTTACCCAACATTTTATGAAAATTTTTCACGTTATGTTGTCTATACTTATAATGTAACGGCCCGCCTCCCGGAGCCCCTACCGCGGATAGAGGATCTATGAGAGGGTCATTATTTAAATGATATCGAACAATGACGCATTTACAACTCACACACAATCTCTATTAAAATCATAATCTCTTTTTATTATAACATCTCATAAACATCTTTACAAAATCATTCATCTCTTGGGCCCACCTGAGCTTACACAACATACAACAATCTCAAAAAAACGTAAACATTAACCTTAACAGAAGTGCAACGACACCTATGATCTAGTTTCGGGAAAGCTCTGCACTTACTATCATGACACGACGGTCTGGACCCAAACCCCGATGAACGTACCTGGAATGATGTAAAACAACATGAGTCGTGAGACTCAGCAAGCTCATGAAAGAAAGGCTAAGGGTTTAGGATAGGACTCTTCCCATAACACTCCATGCAATTCATGCCAATGCAATCACGCCATGTCATGAGCTATAGGTACCTTACTTCTACATGCATAACATAAAATTAACTGCACATAAGGAACCAGGGGCCCACATAAGCCACACATTGACACTCGGGTCCCACATACAAACCTGTTGTAGCCTAACATAGGCTATCATTTCATTATCCATAAAGGCCCACCTTTTCTTGACATGGTCGGCTTTTCCTGACATTCAACATATGATCCTTCCTGATATTTGTTACATCCTGACATGAGTCGGTACTCCTGACGCCTGGCACGGTACTCCCGTCCAGAGAAACAATAAGAATAAAATCATGCAATGCAACACATAAGAAATGCAATGGCCGTTGTAGCATAAACGTGATGACAAGACCCCCATAAACCAAGCATCAGGCCCTACTACGCCTCACATAGGAATACACACATACAGGATGCTCTAAATGCATATGCTCACCTAGGATACCCAAATTGGCTCTTAGACCAACCGGGTCATGCAAATGCTCATACATCCCATCACACACAAAGCATGTCCTCACGTGAATGCAACCCAGCCCTTTATAGCACACACATCATGAAATGCACAAACCAATGCGAGAATTTGGAGTACCAGCTCTTCTGGCCGTCTAGCGCTTATCGTAACAACCGATGACTGGCGCCCATACATCCAGCCATCAACTGCCACGACCCACGATCGACAATCAGTGGCCTTGTACCCATACCCTTAGACACACTTACTGACACTATTAACTTTATATCCTCTAAACTTAACATTATACAACATTTCTCCATAACTTTTCATGTACATAACCACATAGCATCATGGTACCATTTTCATTTCCTTCTCATTCGCAGAAAAACCATCTCAACTTACATAATAGACTTTTAACATATTTCCATAATATCATATCATTTTCTAATAACCTATCCCCAGTAGGTTCAGCATCATTCCCAAGGAAAATGGAGCGATACAAAGCTCTGTAACGGTCAAAATGAAAGACACCAAGATAACTTTGCTTAACTTATTCCATCAACAATAACCTCATTAATAAAATATAAATTATAAGGTGGTTGTCACGCGGATTATTATTATTAAAGCGTGGAACCGAGTCGGTGAGGGAGGGTTTAGAATACAAGAAACCTCGAACACTTTCACGGGAAATAAATAACGCGATGAGAGGGTTAGGAGCTTGCCTTTATTTGGCTGATTCTTGCATTTTTGCGCTCCCGATGCGAAGTAATATATTTTCTAGTAGTTAACACAATCGTGGCTTAAATTAATTAATTCTAACCACGTAAACTGTATAATTTAACCGTATAAAATCCATGATTTAAACATATAACACTTATATCAATTTTACCCACTTACCTGAATATTTTAAACACCAATTAATCACCAAAATTCCTTGATTTTCCTCACTTTTTCTTCCATTTCCATGGCTGCTCGTATCCTTCTTCTTCTCCCATTAATTCCTCTCAATTCCTTCTCTATTTTGGCAGCAAAAGTGGCCGAATTGGCCTTATAAATGACACAGCTAGGAGCTTGGAGGCCAAGGCAATTTCAGCGGCCCTTAGCGCTCCACGCTTTGGCTGCACTCCCACCCTGCAATTAAAACACAAAACAAAACACAATAAAAATTTTATATTTTTTTCTTTATTTAGGTGAGAGGTTTATACTCGTCAGTGTACGAGTGCAGTTGTAGTCTAAACTTAAATTTATATTTTCTGAATGAGTCCAGGTCGTCTACTGAGAGATTTATTTATGGCAAAATAAAAAGAATGTCACACAAGCACACACGTATTTGGACAAATTGGCAACAAGATTTTTTATGGTTTTTTAAACAACAGATACTAGGAAATAAATTAAGGCAGTAATTGAAATAAATACTTTAAGTGAGAATATAAAATTGGATAGTATTTGAGTTAAGACAATTTCAGTACCAACCCGTTGATTCCCAAATTTTAGCATAAAAGATTAGCAACATTAATTTAATTTCAGATATGATGGTTTGTTATTAAATGCAATTAGAGATGATGATAGTTCTAGGTTAAGCAATCCCCATACATGATATGTGGGATTCTAATTTAAGCAACCACCATAAATTCAACTGCAATTAATACACAAAACAACTAAATTAATCATCCGGGTTTGGGTATGATAACGTTTCCAGTTCTAGTAACTCTCATACATGGCATAAAAGCTCTAAGTTAGGCTTACGCTCCAATCCAAACCTAGTAATTTTTTAATAATTAATACACATTCATACTGAAATTTAAATTAATGTTACTTATTTAAAGCGCAGCTTTCTTTGGAAATCATTGGCGTTGGACATTGTCCTTGCCTTAACCCAAGATTAGATTTAGCTACTCATCTTTATTTGAAAGTTAATTGACGGGAATTTAAATGACGTAATTTAAATAACAGAATTTAAATGACAGGAATTAAAATAGTAAAAACTAACCGGCCATTTAGGCGGTGGATAATTAAAAGACAAGAATTAAAATTACAGAAATTTTAAAGGTATAAACTAACCGGCCATTTAGGCGGTGAATAATTAAATGACAAGAATTAAAATTGCAGAAATTAACCGGCCATTTAGGCGGTGAATAATAAAGTAATAATAAACGACATAAGAATTTAAAAGAAGAAATGAATGAAGTAAGATCACAAGAGAGAATACTAAAGAAAAGGGGAAAGAACAAGAACAATTCTCAAAGAGAGAATTATAAGGAAACAACTAAATTTTTATTCAAGAATAATAATCACACTTACAAATGCAATCAAGTGAGCTATTTATAGGCCACAAGATGCAATACAAACCACACAATTTCAATTATTCAATTAGAAATAATTATATCTAATGAGCACTCACACACTTAAAGTTAAATAGATTTTAGCTATAATACACACATAATATTAAATGGAATTTTAGCTAAAAAACACACCTAATAAAGCTCTCACATAAAAAATAAAAATAGATTTCTATAAATTAGTTTTTTAATTTTCATTAGGATTAAAAATAATTCTTGGGCCTTCTCCAAATAATATCTTTCATGGGTTGCTCAAATTGGGCCTTAATTCTTTATGGGCTTGAATTCTTCATGGGCTTGATTTCTTCATGGGCTTGATTTCTTCATGCCTAAAAAAAATAATTTAATGCTATTAATAAATTATATATTATATATATATGTATTACACATGGCACATATATATATTAGATTATATTATATATATATATTACATGCAAGCATATAATGATGTATATGTATTTTATATATTATTATTATTATTATTATTATTATTATTATTATTAAATTTTACTTTAAAATTTCATTTCATTCATTTTTCAATTTAAACTTGCATATAACCATAAAATATATATTAATATCTAATTTAAACCATTTTTAAGATCAAAAGAAGGTTGTAATTATAACAAACTTTTTACAAAATTAACCACTAATCATACCCCCCCAACTTAAACATTGCTAGTCCCTTAGCAATCAGACTATACACATGCCAAGCTTTATTCACAATAACTGTATGAATGTAAAAATTTCAAATTCGAAACCAAAATGCATAAAATCGAATAAGTAATTTAGCATTCTAAATCAGATTTTCGGTTAAAGGTCATACAATCTCAGGAATGGAAATTAGGATAACCAACACACAGACTTACTCCCTCGAAGTTTTGACTTCAAATCTCACTATGGATTTTCTCTCCAATAAAAAGGATTCCTCAAGTGTACACACAAGGGGGTGCACTGTTATAAGAGTAAATGCAGAACAAGTTCAAAACTCGGTGCCATCCCAAATACAAGGAACGTATTTTCATGAAAGAACAAGGAAATTGACATAGCTTCATGATTGGAATAATGCTCTAGATGAGTAACTTCTGAATTTAAACATGATTCCCTACTCCAAACTTGAATTCTGAGATCACATGATTTATAGCATCAAAAGGGACTAGACTAGGTTGTAATATGACTATGAGGTTAATACGGGTTGTCAAAGAAAAGGTAAAGTGTGCAAATGGTGTGTCGGGATTTTTTTTTTCAGCATTTATTTTGAAACAATTGTGCTGAATAGTTTGGAGAATTTTTGTCTTTTTTTTTTTTCAATTTTTTTCTTCTTTTTTTTTTGTTTTCTTTCTTTTTTTTTTTTTCTATATATGCAAATAGTTAGATAGACTAATTCCCAAAATCACACCAATTTGGATAAAATTCATATGGTTATGGGTTAAATGAGGGTAACGAAAGAAATTGTACTACAAATGGCTCAAATGGGATAACAAGTGAGGTTAATGTAAAGAAAAAAAAAGTTAGTAGGCCCAAAATGAAAGAAATTGATCCCTCTATTATGCTTCTACAAAATGATGTTACTCAGTCATCTAATTCAGAGTTTGAAACCAGTCAAACTTATCCGTTATCATACTAGACATTCAAAGTAAATTGATGTTTTGAAGCCATTGAAAAGATAAGATAAACAATAAAGCATATTTAGAGTAAGTGTTATTTCACTCAGAATTAACGGTTATTAGGCTCAAACACTCACTTGGGTAATAGTCTCCACTTCTGTTGAGAGATCATACAGTGTACTAATCAGCTAATTACTGTTACCTTTGACTTTATGACCAATAAACAATTTTTAAATTTTGAATCCCTGATGAATGCAAATTACTTATTCTAATGCATATATGTTTTCAAATAAGAAATCAATGCATTCATGTTTCGTATTGCAAACTTAACTGGCTATCAGTGCATAACTTCAAAACTTTAGGAATAGCGTTATTTAAAACACAAAATTTTTTTTTTTTAATAAGAGCAGATAAAGATAATCAATTCACACAAGACTACAAACTAGCAATAGCAAACTCACAGTTAAATATGAACCAGATAATTCATAACTAAACCTTACACCCCCCAACTTGAATTGCAGTAATAAATTAGGGTTGTTAAGAATACCTGTAACTCCACAAGTCCATTTTGCTGTGAACTGCTAAAACTTAAACAACAAATGAGCACACCATATATATATTTATATTTTCATACCAAAATAAAAATTGATGTAAGTCATAAGATAAAAAAAATGCGTCTCAAGAGTACAAAAAGTACTCCTTACTCAGCCATCTTATCAAAGACTTTGCCCAACAACATTCCACATTTTTTTTTTTTAAGAACACAACCAAGAAAACTCCTGCAAGTTGTACAATAACTAGATGCGTCTCAAGAGTACAAAAAGTACTCCTTACTCAGCCATCTTAATAAAGAGCATTTCTCACAGTGATAAATCTAAATTAATCGGACCCCTTTGACGCTTGTTACTAATTGCCTTAGACCAGTCTATCCGAGGCTCATGAGGATCGTACTGTGGAACATAAGCGTGTAATTTCTCTAGCAGCTTATCAATGGTGGATGCAGAAATGAGAATCTTTCTTGCTGAACGAGAAATGAACTGTTGGTCCACAGCCTGATCAAGAAAAGAGAGTAACCCATTGAAAAAATGGTTAATATTTAAAAGTCCAATGGGTTTGGTATGGAGATTACTCTTGGCCCAGGAGATTATACAAAAGATTTCTTCAAGTGTTCCAAAACCTCCTGGTAAAGCAATGAAGGCATCTGACTGATAAATCTTACAAGCCATGCGCTCAGACATAGAAGTCGTTTCTATAAGTTGACCGCGTGTAATCCCAGAAATATGTGGTTCAGCTAAAGGGATTGGCATTACACCTACCACAGATGAATTTCCAAGATGTACAGCTTGTGAAACATAACCATTCAATCCACGACTTCCCCCTCCATATACCAAATTAATTTTTTTCTCTCCTAATTTTTTACCAAGTTCGCTCGCTGCAAGTGCGTAACAAATATCGCTCCCAAGTTGAGAGCCACAAAGTACACATATGGTATTGATTCGACGAACTAACTGGCCTTCCATGTTTGTTGCTTTTGTATGTCCTGGAAAGAAGTTTGATGATCAAAAGTAGCTATATAGGAATTCAATAAGAAATAAACACAAACCAAAATCATGCGTATTTACAAGTAGTTGTGATTGTGGCTCACATCTTCCTCTGGTTTTACGTCCAAAAACGGCTTAAACACTTTCTATGAAGTGGGGATAAGCTTCCCATCCAATTTTCTTATAGATTGGCAAACAGGGTCGTTTTTAGTCAGATTCCCAAGACTATAGCGTTGGTGGTCACTTCTGAACTGGGTCCATAAAGCAAGAAGTTCTCTTTGCACTATTCCACATGGATGCGTCTCAAGAGTCAATCGGATATCATCCAAAGACTCCTTACTCAGTCCATCATTTATGAAACTAATTTTATCTTCTCGATTTATGGACGTAAACCCCACAGATTTGCATCGTGTGTTACAGGTCCATCGAGCACATTTGTAACAACCATTCACTCTTTTCGCTCTTCTTTTCTTCGCAAAACTACTCTTCCCTAAGCCTGGAAAATGCTTAAAACTAGGTGAAGTTTCACCAGCTAATCGAACTTTTGCTTCGATCAGCCAACGAATATCTTCAGGGATGTTATTACGCATCAACAGCCTAAGTCTTTCACACCTAGCAGCATAAATTTTTTTTAAATCATTCTGCAGGAGAGATGGATAGTACTTGTGAATTTTTGAGAGATAAAGATCCATTTTTTTTTTTTTTTAAGAAAAACTATACTGAGAAGAAAGTAAAGAACTATAAACTTTACAAAAGGGATGAGAGTACCTGATCGGAGAAAACACAAAGGAGAGAAGACTGATCTCAAGAAGGGTGGCTTGCCTTATACAGATATGGAGTCTCTTATAGAGCAATGACCATCACTATTCTACACTCGGCTCGAGGCATGCCATAATTACAGGGTCAGGCTTGGCGTCTTTTTTTCAACGCTTGGTGCTTCATTTTTCAACATTTGGCAGTGTGCCTTATCCTTTATAGGGCAGTGTGATTGCACTGCCCAAGAAAAGATGGCTACCACCAGCGTCAATTCTGTCTCTCTCAATTCAAATTTTTTTTTTATTATTTTTATTTTATTATTATTATTTATTATTATTTTCTTTATTCTTATTATTATTATTATTAATTAATTTTTTTTAATAAATATTTTGTTTTAGGAGCCCAATAAAATCATACATACCACACAAGACAATATTATCGAGTCTAACAAAATTATTTGCACAATGAATCAATTTCAAATACCAATAAATCAACACCAATAAATCAAGTACACCTTACCCCCCAACTTAAAGTGCGCATTGTCCTCAATCGGCAATAAAAGGATAAAAGATAGGCATACCTGGTGGTCTTCAATGCATGAACTCGTATGCAAAAAGTTTTATTTAGACTGCACACAGAGAAACACTATTTAAATCAAAGTTAATTAAGTAATGCAGAAAATGAACAACTTATATATATTATTTTATTTTATTTATTTGTTTTTTATTATTATTATTATTTTTTTTTTCAGATCTATAAACATCCATTTAACCTAAATGGAAAGGTGGTCTTTTAACGTCAGATTCCTAGACGACATGAAACTTCCTTTATTCATCAGATGATGGTGGATCATCCAAATCCATAACTCCTTCATTCTCCTCAACACTACCCTGGTATGGTTTCAACCTATGACCATTGACTGTTAGAAGCTGTCATAACTCCGGATTTTCTATCTCAAATGCCCCATATCCTGAGATGGACTTGATTACAAAAGGGCCGACCCATCGAGACTTCAATTTTCCTGGGAATAGATGCAATCGAGAATCGTACAAGAGTACCCGTTGCCCTACCTGAAAGCTTTTTCGAATGATGTGCCGATCATATAACTCTTTCATGCGAACCTTGGCCAATCGTGCATTTTCAAATGCTTCATTCCAAATTTTCTCAAGTTCATTCAATTGGAGCTTCCTAGATAAGCCTGCTTCAGTTAGACTTTTGTTGATCTTATGAATTGCCCAATATGCTTTATGCTCAATTTCCACCGGCAGATGACAAGATTTACCATATACTAGCCTATAGGGAGACATTCCCAAAATTGTTTTGTAAGCTGTTCTGTATGCCCAAAGAGCGTCTACTAGTCTTAAGGACCAATCCTTACGATTAGCAGCAACAGTCTTTTCCAATATGCGCTTAATCTCCCTATTGGCTAGCTCGGCTTGACCATTGGTTTGGGGATGGTATAGTGTTGCAACCTTATGCAGTACACCATATTTCTTCATTAATCCTGCCACAACTTTATTACAAAATGGGAACCCCCATCATTGATGATTGCTCGTGGCATCCCAAATCGACTGAATATGTTTTCTTTCAAAAATTTCACGACAGTCCTATGGTCATTTGTTATGGCCGGGATCGCTTCTACCCATTTGGACACATAGTCAACAGCAAGTAAGATGTATTCATGACCAAATGAATTGACAAATGGGCCAATAAAATCCATACCCCAACAGTCAAAAACTTCTAACACTTGGATCGGATGTAATGGCATCATGTTTCTCCTTGACAGACTTCCTAACCTTTGACATCGATCGCAATTTGAACAGAACTTGTACACATCCTTGAACAGTGTCGGCCAATAAAATCCACTCTGAAAAATTTTTGCAACTGTTTTCTTGACAGAAAAATGGCCTCCACATGCAAGAGTATGACTGAAATTGATGACACTTTGTTGCTCATGATCGGGTATGCATCTACGGATGATTTGGTCAGGACAATACTTGAAGAGGTAGGGCTCATCCCAAAAGAAGGTTCTGACTTTTCTGAAGAATTTATGTCTATCTTGCTTACTCCAATGGTCTGGGATCAAATCAGTTGCCAGGTAGTTCGCAATGTCGGCATACCAAGGGACAACAGATGATGCACGGATAACATTCACTTCAAACAGTTGCTCATCAGGGAAATTGTCATGAATTGGTTAATCAAATTGTGTGAGATCTTGACTTGGAATCCTTGACAAATGGTCAGCCACCACATTTTCTATTCCCTTCTTGTCTCTGATTTCAATGTTGAACTCTTGCAGGAGTAAGATCCATCGGAGTAGACGGGGTTTTGCATCTTGCTTTGTGAACAAATACTTCAGAGCAGCGTGATCAGTAAAAATGATCACTAGTGACCCTACGAGGTAAGATCGGAACTTGTTCAAGGCAAAGACAACTATTAGTAACTCTTTCTCTGTAGTGGTGTAATTCTTTTGTGCCTCATTAAGAGTTTTGCTAGCATAATATATCACATGAGGTTTCTTATCCTTCCTCTGCCCTAACACAGCTCCTACCGCGTAATCACTAGCATCGCACATAAGTTCAAACGGGAGGGACCAATCAGGGGACTGAATGATAGGTGCTGAAATGAGTGCATCTTTCAATTTATCAAAAGTATTTTGACAGGTAGGACTCCATTCAAACGGAACATCTTGAGACAACAAATGGCACAAGGGTCTTGTTATGGTGCTAAATGAAGCAATGAATCTCCTATAAAACCCTGCATGTCCCAAAAAACTTATGATGTCTTTCACATTCCTAGGGATGGGGAGTTTTTGAATTGTTTCAATTTTTGACCTGTCTACCTCCATCCCCCTGGATGAAACGATGTGCCCCAAGACTATGCCCTGTTTCACCATGAAGTGACATTTTTCCCAATTGAGTATCAGATTTGTTTCCTCACATCTTGCTAAAACCTTTTTCAGATTCTCCAAACAGGCCTCAAAGTTACTTCCATAAACAGAAAAGTCATCCATAAATACTTCAACAATTTGCTCAACCATTTCACTGAAAATGCTCATCATACACCTTTGAAAAGTGGCTGGAGCATTGCATAACCCAAATGGCATGCGCCTGTATGCAAATGTCCCAAATGGACATGTGAAAGTAGTCTTCTCTTGATCTTCTAGTGCAATTTCTATCTGATTGTACCCTGAGTACCCATCTAAGAAACAATAGTAGGCTTGGCCTGCTATTCTCTCCAGAACTTGATCCAAGAAAGGAAAAGGAAAATGATCTTTCCTTGTCACAGAATTGAGCTTTCTATAATCAATGCACATATGCCATCCTGTTTGGATGCGCGTGGGAATCAGTTCATTGTTTTCATTTTTTACAACAGTGACTCCAGACTTTTTGGGTACTACCTGTGTTGGACTTACCCACTTAGAATCAGAGATTGGGTAAATTATTCTAGCATCCAATAGCTTAAGCACTTCTTTTCTGACAACTTCTTTCATGTTGGGATTTAATCTCCTTTGCATTTGCCTAACTGGTTTTGCTCCTTTTTTCAAGAATATTTTATGAGTACAGATCAAAGAGCTAATACCTTGCAAATCTGAAATGGTCCATCCTAATGACTTCCTGTGTGCTTTTAGAACTTCTATCAGTTGTTGCTCTTGCTGAGGTGTCAAACTTGAAGAGATCACCACTGGAATGCTTCCCCTTCTCCTAGAAAGACATACTTCAAATCACTGGGCAATGACTTTCTCTCAGGCGTTGACTGATGGCTATCAGGAGCCATGAGCTTACTGTCCAAGTTCCTTAATGGCTCTAAACCAGGCATCCATGTAGGCTTCTCACTTTCTTTGCTTATGACTTCCACTTCTTTTATTTCTTCAAGATCTTGATTTACTTCTTTGGGTCTTCTCATGAACTCTTCAAAACAGTCATTGGTCAGTGTTTGGATCAAGTCTACCTCCTCCACTTCACTCTCAGTGTCCTGATGTTTGGCTACCCTGAAGATATTCATTTCTACAGTCATGTTCCCAAAAGATAACTTTAACACACCATTCCTACAGTTGATGATGGCATTTGATGTGGCAAGGAATGGTCGACCTAAGATGACTGGCACAGGAGGTTGAGGCCCCTGATGCGGCTGGGTGTCCAAAACGATGAAGTCCACTGGAAAGTAGAACTTATCGATTTGTACCAAAACATCCTCCACAATTCCTCGTGGAACTTTGACTGATCGATCAGCCAGCTGAAGGGTCACTCTAGTGGGTTTAAGCTCACCTAATCCCAACTGTTGATACACACTGTATGGCAACAAATTGACACTAGCTCCTAAATCCAAAAGTGCCCGATCAACCTTTTGACTTCCTATGATGCATGTAATGGTTGGACAGCCTGGGTCTTTGTATTTGGGAGGAGTTTTCAATTGGAGAATGGCGCTGACTTGTTCAGTCAAGAATGCCTTTTCATGCACATTTGTTTTTCTTTTGACAGTGCACAGATCTTTCAAAAATTTTGCATATAAAGGTGTTTGTTTGATTGCATCCAACAGCGGGATGTTGATTCTCACTTGCTTAAACACTTCATATATATCTTCATTTTGTTGCTCTTTTTTCAAATGATTCAACCTTTGTGGAAAAGGTGGTTTGGGCCTGTATTGAATTTCTTTCTCATCTTCTTTTTGTTTTTCATTTTTCTCATTTTTTTCATTTTTCTCCACGGTGGATTCATGATCTTTTGGTTCTTTTTCTTCATCAACATGTTGGTTTATCCTAGGATCAGTTGGTTTCTCAATTATTCTTCCACTTCTTAGGGCAGTCACTGCTTGCACTTGTTCATGAGTGTTGGTTTCACTATTTGAAGCTTCTACCTGGTTGGTTTGCCTAATTGGGTTAGGATTAGTTTGGGATGGAAACCTTCCGGGTTCTCTCACACTCAATGTTTGTGTTATCTTGGTCAACTGGCTCCTAATGTCTTCTATGGCTTTGTTTGTTTGGTCTTGATTTTTGACAAGCTGAGCAACCTGATTGTTGATACCTGTTTGACTTTGGATGAACTGGTGCAAGGTATCTTCCAAAGATCTCCTATGAGGAGGTTGGTAAGTATTGGATGAAGAACCTTGATTTTGTTGGAAGGTGTGTTGTTGTGTAGGGAATGAAGGTTGAGAATGATTTTCAGAATCATTTTTCCAAGAAAAATTGGGGTGATTTCTATTATTGGGATGGTATGAATTGTAGTTCTGATTATTCCCATAATAGGCTCCACTCTGATTTTAATTTTGTCTCCCCTCAAAGTTGTGTGAATGATTATTATTAGTCTGCCCATACAGTACCTCCTTGAAAGCAGGTAGGGTAGGACATTCTTCAGTTGAATGATCTGTTGCATCACACACAGCACACTTTACTTCCACTTGATTAACAGATTGCACCTTTTTGGGTTGCATGTTTTCAACTTTCTTTGTTAAAGCAGTTAGTCTTGCATTTAAATCGTCACTCTCACTCAGTTGGTATCTCCCTCTAAGTTGTGGATTTTCTCTTGAATCAAGAGCAGATGTTGGACCAACTTCCCAGTTCTTTGTATTCTCAGCCAATGTGTCAAAGAAGTGGAAAGCTTCTTCTTGAGTCTTCTCATAGAATTCTCCATTGCACATTGTAGAAACTAGCATTTTCAATTGGGGAGTGAGTGAATCATGAAAGAAACTGACCACTCTCCATTGCTCAAAACCATGGTGCGGACAAGTGTGAAGAAGGTCTTTGAACCTTTCCCACGCTTGAGCAAAATTCTCACTTGGTTTACAGGCAAAGTTCATGATTTGTCTTTGAAGAGTAGCAGTTCTGTTGGCAGGAAAGTATTTTTTTAAGAAAGTTGTTTGCATTTCTCTCCAAGTTCCTATAGATCTAGGTGGGAGAGTGCTTAACCATATTTTTGCCTTATCTTTCAGTGAGAATGGAAAGAGTTTTAATCTTATGACATCCTCATTTGATGTATGGTCCATGCAAGTGCTACATACTTCCTCAAATTCTTTCATATGAGTATATGGATTTTCAGAATCCATGCCATGAAAAGTTGGCAACAATTGGATTGTGCCAGGTTTGAAGTTAAACCTATGATGGTTGATGGGAAGAATAATGCATGAGGGGGTTGTCTGCCTAGGAGGATGAAGATACTCCCTAAGGGGTCTGATCATACCCTAATCAATGGGATTAGGGTCACCGTGGTCACTACCATGTGCAGACATGTTGTGTGCAAGTGGCATGTTCTCATTGTGTTGAGACATGAGTGATTGATATTCTATAGTTTTACCTGACCTAAGTATCATACACTATGCACAAATAATGTAAAAAGAAACAGAGTTACCGAATTTATCAGGAGATGCCTCTTCTTATATATTTTTTTCTTTTTGTTTTTGCCTTAATCTCCCCGGCAACGGCGCCAAAATTTGGTTGCACTCCTACCCTGCAACTAAAACACAAAACAAAACACAATAAAAATTTTATATTTTTTTCTTTATTTAGGTGAGAGGTTTATACTTGTCAGTGTACGAGTGCAGTTGTAGTCCAAACTTAAATTTATATTTTCTGAATGAGTCCAGGTTGTCCACTGAGAGATTTATTTATGGCAACATAAAAAGAATGTCACACAAGCACACACGCATTTGAACAAATTGGCAACAAGGTTTTTTATGATTTTTTAAACAACAGATACTAGGAAATAAATTAAGGCAGTAATTGAAATAAATACTTTAAGTGAGAATATAAAATTGGATAGTACTTGAGTTAAGACAATTTCAGTACCAACCCGTTGATTCCCAAATTTTAGCATAAAAGATTAACAACATTAATTTAATTTCAGATATGAGGGTTTGTTATTAAATGCAATTAGAGATGATGATAGTTTTAGGTTAAGCAATCCCCATATATGATATGCAGGATTCTAATTTAAGCAACCACCATAAATCCAACTGCAATTAATACACAAAACAACTAAATTAATCATCCAGATTTGGGTATGATAGCGTTTCCAGTTCTAGTAACTCTCATACATGGCATGAAAGCTCTAAGTTAGGCTTACGCTCCAATCCAAACCTAGTGATTTTTTAATAATTAATACACATTCATACTGAAATTTAAATTAATGTTACTTATTTAAAGCGCAGCTTTCTTTGGGAATCATTGGCGTTGGACACTGTCCCTGCCTTAACCCAAGATTAGATTTAGCTACTCATCTTTATTTGAAAGTTAATTGACAGGAATTTAAATGACAGGAATTAAAATAGTAAAAACTAACCGGCCATTTAGGCGGTGGATAATTAAAAGACAAGAATTAAAATTACAGAAATTTTAAAGATATAAACTAACCAGCCATTTAGGCGGTGAATAATTAAATGACAGGAATTAAAATTGCAGAAATTTAAAGGTATAAATTAACCGGCCATTTAGGCGGTGAATAATAAAGTAATAATAAATGACATAAGAATTTAAAAGAAGAAATGAATGAAGTAAGATCACAAGAGAGAATACTAAAGAAAAGGGGAAAGAACAAAAACAATTCTCAAAGAGAGAATTATAAGGAAACAACTAAACTTTTATTCAAGAATAATAATCACACTTACAAATGCAATCAAGTGAGCTATTTATAGGCCACAAGATGCAATAGAAACCACACAATTTCAATTATTCAATTAGACATAATTATATCTAATGGGCACTCACACACTTAAAGTTAAATGGATTTTAGCTATAATACACACCTAATATTAAATGGAATTTTAGCTAAAAAACACACCTAATAAAGCTCTCACATAAAAAATAAAAATAGATTTCTATAAATTGGTTTTTTAATCTTCATTAGGATTAAAAATAATCATTGGGCCTTCTCCAAATAATATCTTTCATGGGTTGCTCAAATTGGGCCTTAATTCTTCATGGGCTTGAATTCTTCATGGGTTTGAATTCTTCATGGGCTTGATTTCTTCATGGGCTTGATTTCTTCATGAGTTTGATTTCTTCATGGGCTTGATTTCTTCGTGCCTAAAATTTCTTCGTGCCTAAAAAAAATAATTTAATGCTATTAATAAATTATATATTATATATATGTATTACACATGGCACATATATATATATATTAGATTATATTATATATATATATATTACATGCAAGCATATAATGATGTATATGTATTTTATATATTATTATTATTATTAAATTTTACTTTAAATTTTCATTTCATTCATTTTTCAATTTAAACTTGCATATAACCATAAAATATATATTAATATCTAATTTAAATCATTTTTAGGATCAAAAGAAGGTTGTAATTATAACAAAATTTTTACAAAATTAACCACTAATCACGCGTCCACACACACCATATCACACACACACACACACACACACACACACACATCTATATAATAAAATAGGATAGTTTTTGAAAATGTCTCACTTTTGAAATATTTGAATGGTTGGGATCATTTTTGATGTATTTGATGGTTGAGATTAAACCATTTCCCGTGCAACAATTCTTCTCCAATTTGTGGTTGCTCAATAGCTGGCTGATTGATAGACATGTGGGCGGCTCTCTCTTTCTCTCTCTCTCTCTCCCACTCCTTCAGTCACTGCCACTCACCCACCCGCCGTCTCACTCTCTCTTTTTCCCTCTGTCCACCGCATGAAGCTCCATTTAGTGTGTATCTCTTCACTGTATATCTCTCTCATCCCTTATCTCATCCATTTCTGTCTGTCGCCGCGCATGAAGCTCTAAGTCGCTGCTCAAAGGTATGGTATGTATATAGTCATTCATATTCACATAGCAAAAAGCTCTATTCATATTCACACAGTGTATATAGCTCACTGCTTAAAGGCATGGTATGTATATAGCTCCATTCATATTCACACAGAAAAGAAAAAGACCCAAACCCACACCCATTTATATATGTGAGTGTATGTATCTCTCGCGACTGTATTTATATATGTGAGTGTATATATGGCAGCCATTTGGTTGTTTTTAGAGAGGTTCATTCATAGGCATGGTAGATATCTGTGTGTATTTATATATACACTCACCTACCGCCGCGCATGAAGCTCTAAGCCACTGCTCATAGTCATTCATATTCACACAGCAAAAGGCTCCATTCATATTCACACAGTGTATATAGCTCACTGCTCAAAGGCATGGTATGTATATAGCTCCATTCATATTCACACAGCAAAGCAAAACACGCACACCCACACCCATCTATATATGTGAGTATATGTATCTCTCGCGACTGTATTTATATATATACTCACATATATAGTCACTGTGCGTATATAGTTCCTTTAGTTATTTATAGTCACAGCTTTAGTTTTAGTTCCGTTATGCTATCTTCATTCTCTCTGTGTATGAAGCTCTAAGTGGTGACTATGTGGGCGAGAGCGAGAGAAGGGAGGGTGGAGACGCAAGGGAGAGTGAGAGTGAGAGAGAGGCGATGGTGGGTGGATGGGTTTGCCCAAGAGGTGAGAGAAATAGAGATGAGGGGAGGGGGTGGGTTTGCGTGGGCGAGAGAGATGGAGAGGTGATGGCACAGGGAAGAGTGAGAGTGAGAGAGCGGGGAGGATGGGTGGGTGGGTTTGTGCTCGCAGTAGTTTGAGAGAAAGAGAGAAAGTGAAATGCATGTGTGCGTGCGTGTGCGCTTGTATATAGATATATCTATATGTGTGTGTATGCATGAAGGTAAATGGGTGGAGAATGGTCCACTTGGATGCAAAATAACTATTTTTCATTCACAGACACAAGGGTTAGTTATTTATGGTTTTAAAAATGATCCATTTAAAATAACTTTATCAACATTGTGAATGTGAAATATTTATTATGTGATAAATTGATTTATGTGCTAAACTTTCATGAATTTTAATTTTTTTTGAATAAAACTAGGGAATGTTACTCTTGGGTATACAAGGTCATGGACTCTTTTTTATTTTCTTAAAATTTAATTTGTAAAGCATTTAATACTTAATTTTTAAGTATTCTAAATATTGACATTGTAAGTTTTTGAAATTTTTTGAAATATCATGTAAGTTTTAATACTTATTTTTGAAATTTTTTAAATAAAAACACCAACAATGTAAGTTTTGATGTATAATAATTTGACATGGATGATTCAATTTCAAAAAAAATAATTTTTTTTTTAAATCATTGATGATCAAATGCTGTTTTTAGTTTAAAACTTTATTCAAATAATGATTTCAAAATAGAAAACTTAATTCAAAATTTAATATTTTTATCTTTAAGTGTTGAATCTTTGATACTTAAAAAAAGTGAAATTGGTTAATCTATCATATTGAGTTACTTATGCAAATATTCAAAAAGAATTCATTTATTTATTTTTTTTAATTTTAATTTTAATTTATTAATTATATTTTTTTATTTTAGGCACAATAAAATTATTTTTAAATTAAAATAATCTATATAAAATGAAAAAATATAATTATTTCATTTATTTGACTACTTACGATAGGAACTCAAGGTTTTTTTATTTTAATTCAATTAAAATGAATGAAAGTTATTTAATTAAGTACTTTGGTTAGAGTTATTAAAATGAGTGAAAGGTGTTTCAGTGTTATGTGTATGTGTATTAATTTAAATAATAAATTAAATTTAAATTATAAATCAGTGTCATGTGTGTATATATCCATGTAAAAATTATAAATTGTAATTTTTGTCATCATCCACGAAAGGAAATTTTGTATTGGAAGCATTAAAAAATATAACAAAAGAAAAAAAAATTAGGACATTGGTTACACTTTTTTAAAAATTTGCACCAAATATTTTAATTTTAACAATTTCTAACATTGGGTTCAATTGAGTTGGACCCAAATATACAATTTTATCTTTTAAAAATTTTATGGGATGAAAATGAGTTAGATCCAATTATACAATTTTATTTTTTATTTTTTTCATATGTGTTTATGTAGGTCCTACTCTTATAAAATTATGTGTTTATATAATTTTATTTTTTTCATGAGTTGGAGCTAAATATATGTGTTTATTTTTTTTTTATAACTCATTTGAGTTTCTCTAAGAAAAATTATAACTCATTTCTTTTATATTTTATTTAAGTTTCTCTAAGAAAAATTATAACTCATTTGAGATAATCCGTGCTTAAAGTCAAAAATTGTAACTCATAGGAGTAGTGTACGTAAATTATAACTCATTGAGAATTGTAAATTTAAATTAAACAACTAAAAATAGTCTTTTCATGAATAAAAGTGAAAATTTCAAGCCAAAAATCAAGCAAATCCTCTATCAAGGTCTAATTTTCCCAAAAGCCCATTTAACCCAACATCAATGGTAATTTCATGTAACGGAACATAATAAATGTTATTTTATTTTTATTTTTATAAAAAATTATTGGGTGTAAAAAATTATGGTTGTCATCTTCCTTAATTTTACTTTTTAAATTTTCATCTTAGACTTTCCAAGTGATAATTATTCATACCATGATTTGATTTTAGTTTTAATTTTATCATTTTAATGTGATTGTTAAAATACATATGTTCTAAACATTTGGGTTGGCCTTTTATCATTTTGGTTTATATTTTT
Source organism: Diospyros lotus (assembly GCF_014633365.1). Classification (NCBI taxonomy): domain Eukaryota; kingdom Viridiplantae; phylum Streptophyta; class Magnoliopsida; order Ericales; family Ebenaceae; genus Diospyros; species Diospyros lotus. Next base: position 5,541,143 of record NC_068349.1, on the reverse strand, counting down.
TTTTTCTTCTCCTCATCATCTATTCTATCTATGGTAGTTATTTATTTAAATAAAATATTTAATTTTATTATCTAATTTGTTAGTAACTGATTTGTTTTTTAGGTTGAAGTGTAACAATTATGGACAATATTACTATTTTTGGTCAAGTAAATTTTGTTTTCTTCATATAAATTTAATATAAGGCCTATTTTTTTTTTTTAAAAAAAATACTTATCATATCTAATTTTTTTTCCTCATACTTTACAGGTGGACGAAGACTTACACTAAACTGTAATATCGATTTCGTTTACTAATTTTTTTATTTATGTGTATAAAGTTTTATTTATCACTCTAAAATTTTTACATGTATAGGTTCGATTTCTTCAAGAAAAAAATGTTAATGTTGTTATTCGCGATGAGCGTGACCTTAATACTATTCGTATTTGTGAGGTAAGCTTGAAAGTCACTTCAACAATGGATATGCATTTTCTTATCATTTAAAAAAAATTATAAATATAGTCTACTTATTTTTTATTATTATAGGCAAAGACAAAAAGAAAAATACCCATCCCGTAGTATGGTTTCTCCATAATTTTTAGAAGTTTATTTTTCGAATATTGTCATATAATTTTTTTTATTAATTTAGATGTTTTTTTTACGAATTTATTATTTCAAAAATTGTTGTGTTTTATTATATAGATTTTTTTTTTAAAGTATGTTAAAGTAAGTATTGATCTGAAGTATGTTAAGATAAGCATTAAAAATAGAAGAAAATGAATAAGAGAAAAACACATGTTGCATTTATAGGATAGGATAATAATATATAAAAATATAAGAGAAAAAAATGAATATATGATGAAAAAGAAACTTCATTTTTTAAAATTTTTTTTATAAGAAGTTTTTAAGGAAATAATAAGAAAAGTAGAAAATATTACGCGCAAAAGAGATTGATAGTAAGTTTACAGTTTTGTGTGCGCAATGTGTATAGTAAGTTTTCATTAATATATGTATTGGTTCTTATGTGACTAACTCCTCAAAATATAAGGAGAAATACAACTACATTGCTTTGATGAGGATGTAATAAGGTAATTTCAATCTCAAAATATATTTTGATTAATACAACAAATGTACGAATTTATATTTTTTTTGTTTCATAAATTACCAGATTATTGTGTATGTTTTTCATTGGGGATACATACAAGTTGACACGAAGACTTTTTAGAAAGTAATGAAGAGGAAGTTCGGGCAAACACATGTTTGAAGACATGTTATTGACACATTTTTTGTAAAGCATACATTTTTTGTATAACTTTAACCCATTTTTTGTAAAATTTTAACCTACTTTTTTGGTGAATGACAATATAATGTTTATTTTTCTTATATAATTATAATTGATTGGCAGTTGTAGCACTAATTGGTGTGTATTTTAATTTTTTTATATTTGATTGGCAGCAATAGCACTAACTGATATGTATTGTTTGATATTTAAATTTTATTTTAATTTATTCATTTTAAATTTTAATTTTTTTTATATTTGATTGGCAGCAAAATTATTGTATATTTGTTTCTTTTAATTTTAATTTGTGCATTTTCATTTTTTTTAATTTAATTTTTTTTATTTTTTATTATAAAACATTAAGAGAAAGAAAACAATTATACAATAATTTTTATTTTTATTTCAATGTTTAATCTTAATATTATTTAATCTTATATTATATTTATAGCGTACCTTTAAGTACGGGCATTCCCTAGTATATATATATAATAATTGGGCTCTCTATGATTTTACAAATTGATGCCCCCTGCCCACCTATACATATACATATATATATATATTTATATATTAATTCATTTATTTAAATTAAATTAATATAATTTACATATTTATTATTATTATTATTATTATTATTATTATTATTTTTACTATATTTTATTTTATTATTTTTGTAAATACTTTCAAATAATTTAATTGATTACCCTTAATTTCCTATTGCCTCAAACAACATTAATTATTATTTTCTCTTAATTTCTCAAATATTTCTTAATGACTTCAAACACCAAAATTAATAATCAATATTTATCTCCATAATTTCGGGATGTTATATATAAAATCATAAGTATTTTTTTAAAAAATTAATAATATTTTTTAATAAACTATCAATTACATTTTCAAAACTTATAATCATTTGTGCTACGTGTAAAAAGTGTTTATGGTTTTAAAAAATAAATACTTGTTAATATATAAAAATGTTTTTATTTTGAAAAAATGTAACTGATAATTTCATAAAGAAGTATTGTGAATTATTTAAAAAAATATTTATAATTTTACAAATATCAAAACACAATATACAAAACTGTAAGAACACCCCTAAGGTTCAACGAAATTGTAAGAATCATCATTAACGAACAACAATAACTACCCCAATTGTTAAACATAAAATACTAGAAGACCATTTTACTCTTTATCTCTCTTATCTTTCTTTTATTTCTCATTATTCTCTCATCTAATTTAAAAAAAATAAAATAAAATGATTAGAAACTAAAGACTATCAGCAACCATTCAAAGAAAGAATGAGGTGATGATGATTATAAATCCAAGCTGACGTGGGTTTATCAATATGAATCCAAATTTATTGTAGAAAAAAAAAGAGATGATGATAATAATGATGATGAACCCATGCCAAATATAGGTTTAACATCATCTTGGTTCACTGAGGATGAAGGTTTATCGCACAGAAAGAGAGATGGTGATGATGATGAATCCAAGTTAACTTGCCCAAATTAATGAAGGGCTTAAAATTTTAAATAGTTACTCTCAATTACTTGTCTTAAATATATATTTGTTGAGATCATGAAATTAGAAGTGAAAAATGGATAATTAGGATTTAATATATGTGTGTTTGTGTGTCTGAAAAAAGATATTGAATTTCTTAAATAGTAAGACATTCAAAAAAAGCGAGATGTTACAATCCTCGTTACCAAACCATCACGTTTGTCCCATAATTTAGAATTTTTGATCATTTCAAATCTGGAAGAAAAATGAACCCAAACTAGATATGGATACATCATAAATGATAGAGACTTACTATTGTCGTCGTCTTTGCATAACTATTGCCACCGTCTTTATTGTTTAGAATGTTCTAGCTCTGAAATGATCGTTTAGATTTAGAATCTAGAACAATCATTAACATGATCGAAATCTTTAAAAAGAATAAGAGGAATGCTGGCTTCATTGCTACTGCCACCATCATCACAGTCAAAACAAAGTGAAAAATAAAAGAGAGACTTGAGAAGAGAGAAATAAAAATGAAAACTAAGGAAAAAGTCTTTTAACAAGAATTCTGGTTATTTTTTAAATGTTTAATGGGGTTAACTAATGGTAGGAAAAATTATAATATAGTATTAAATCTTATTAATAATTATTATATTTTTTAAAATATCAAGAGTATTTAATTATTCTAAATCTTAGAAATACAGTATGTAATTTTTTGTTTGTAGTTTTTTTTTTTTTTAAACTACAAGTTAGGGGGTGTTTGGCTTATCTTTTTTCTTTTTTCATAGATTTTAAACTATTTGGCTTTTAAACTGTATAAAACTTAAAATTTGAATAGCGTTTAAATGATAATGTGTTTGGATAAATGTACTTTTAAGTTACCGGTTAATAATTATGTGTTTGGTTTGAAAAAGTTGATAAGTTATCAAAATTTGGTAAAAAGACAAAAATAAACATAGTGTCGAATGATATAAATAAAATTCATAAGAATATTAAATTTTAATAAAAATGGTAAATATATTAATTCAATATACATTAATATATATATGTTATATGTATATACGTAATGTATATGATATATATACAGTGAACGGAGAAGGCAATGGGGGCGATGACGATGGCAAGAGGAGGCGACGATGGAGGTAGATGAATGGAGACTAATATGAATCACAATGAACAAATTCTTAGATGAATCACAAATGAATGACGACCGACTGAGGCAATGGGTTGGGGCAACGTTGAGAGGCGAACGGCTGGGGCGACGGCGATGGCGACAGCAATAGTGGTGAATGAAGATGAGGATATGGTTGAAATTATGTATTTTGTTTGAGGGTAGATCGAACATTTTGTTGGTTAACATAATAAACTTTTGGCAGTGTTTTTTAAAAAGTTGATGGGAGCTTTTATCAAATGCTAATGGAAAAGCTTTTATGTAACGGCCTGTCTCTTGGAGCCTTTACGTGCATAGAGAATCTGTGAAAGGGTCATTACTAAAATAATACCGAATAATAACACAATTACAACTCACAAACAACCCTTATTTAAATCATAATCTTTTTTTTTTTTTATATATAACTTCTCATAATTGTCATTACATAACTGATCACCATGAACCCATTTGGCTTACAAAATACACATTTATCTCAAACATAAAGCATTAACCTTAACACAAGTACAATGACACCCAGGATCTAGTTTCGGGAGTGCTCTACAGTTGCTATCCTGACTAGATGATCTGGACCCAACTCTACCGTACGCACTTGTGATCTCGGGATACTCTTACCTGGAATGATGGAAAACAAAAATGAGTCGCGAGACTCAGCAAGCTCATGAAAGAAAGACAACTGGTTATGGATAGGACTCTTCCTAACATCCCATGCAATTCATGCCAATGCAACCACACCATGTCATGATCCATACGTGCCTTATTTCTAAATGCATAACATAAAATCAACTGCACATAAAGGGTTCTTGGGGCCCACATAAGCCACACATTGTCACCCAAGTCCCGCATACAAATCTGTTACAGCCTAACATAGGCTACCATTTCATCATTCAATAAGACCCGCCTTTTCCTGATCATGGTCTGCTTTTCCTGACACTCGTCACATGCTCTTCCTGATACTCATCATACCTTCATATGATCTTCCTGTCATCCATCACATTGTCATATCCTTCCGCGATTGTGATCTTCCCTCGGGCTTCCCCCGAGCTAATTTCTAAACCGAGCTGAAGCTCCCTCGAGCTTCCCCCAAGCTAATTTTTAAGGTCTTTCCTTGAGCTTACATCCTCACCATGCAATGCAACAAATAGGAAATGCAATGGCTCATGTAGCATCAACGTGATGACAAGGCCCGCATAAACCAAGCATCAGGCCACGCTATGCCCACATAGGAATTCACACATACGGTATACTCTAAATGCACCGGCTTACCTAGAATACCCAAGTTGGCTCTTAGACCAGCCGGGTCATGCAAATGCTCACACATCCTAACACACACACAAAGCATGTCCCCTAACTGAATGCAACTCAATCCCCTGCAGCACACACATCATGCTATGCATAAGCTAAGGCGAGAATCTGGCAGTACCAGCTCTTCTGGCCCGTCTAGCGCTTATCGTAACTGCCGATGACTGGCGCCCATACATCCAACAATCAACTGCCACGACTCACGATCGACAATCAGTGGCTTTGTACCCCATACCCTTAGACACACTTACTGACAACATTAACTTATACACTTCCAACTTAACATTTATTAAACCACTCCCATGACATCTCATGCTCCTGTAACATAACCATTAATATACCATTTCTGTTCTCATTCCTTCTAATTTTCATAAAACCATCTCAACCTACAAAATAGACTCTTAACATATTTCCACCAGTCATCATAGTCAATAGTTGGGCCCATATCACCAACCATCATCTACCAGGACGTAGCGGTCGACAACCAGTAGCTTAACACTCGTCACCATAATAGACCGCTCTCTCAGAGGGAGAACATGACCACACCTAGAGACTTGGCTAACCTTGAAACCAAACTCGGCCCTAGGTTGGATATTACCCCGAGGATAACCTAGCTTCATTCCGCTTAGGAAGTAGAGAGCGAACAAGCTCTCTAGAAATGCAGTCAAGACACGCTAGGTATATTTACAACCTTTATAGTTTTATTAAACTATACCTTTATATTATATTAACTCAATGAGTTATTACATATAATACATAACTATTAAAAACATAATATAATATATATATAATTTAATGAATTATGTCACACAATACTTATTATTTACTAACATTATTTCTATTATTATTTTTAAGAAAGAAAGATAATAATAAAAATAATCTTTACTAGTATTGTCTGTCACTATTACTATTTATTTAGTTACCTCAAATTGTATTTATAGACTTTAAGCAACATCTACATAAATGTATATATATATATATATATCACTCCAATTTCTCCCCTTATGAACACACCTAAATGAACACACCTATTAATTATCTTAAGCTTCCCCAGTGAACACACACACGTACACAATAACTCATAGCCTAAATGCCAAATACACACACTCCCTGATTTCATTTATTTCCTTTGTTTGATTAGATTACAGCGTGCTCTCTCTCTCTCTCTCTCTCTCTCTCTCAAGAAAACACCAATGCAATAGAGTTGAAGAGCAGGGCAAAAGATGAGGGACTTGGACAGAGCCTCGGCTAACTGATACTATATATATCTATTTTCACAAACCAACCGAGCACACAAACGTCCATTATAGCACACCCGCATGTATATATATATATATATATATGACCAGAAAAAAAAACAGAGCTTGATAAAGCTCACGCACAACCGCCAGTAGGTAACAAGGACTCAAGGAGGAGAAGAGAAGGGGGAAGGGAGGCTTGCCTGAAAATTACTTCTTCTTCTTCCTCTTCCCTGTTCCTCGCTGCTTCTTCTTCTTCGTTTTCCAGCTGTTCCATGCGACACTCTCCCCTAATTCTCACCGACTCTATAGCTATATCAGCAGCAAGTGGACTCTCCACCACCGCTGCCTTCCCAATAAATCTAGTAATGTGGCCTGGGAATTCACCCAGCCATGCTTTGAGATACACACACAAACACACACACTGTCTCTTTGTTTAATACTATTACACATAATACATATGATATAATAATAATAATAATAATAGTGATACATCATAATAACAGTAAACATAATAATAATAAACATACTAATAATAATAGTACTAATTATAATAACAATAAGTAATAATATTAATAATAATACTAATAATAATTATAACGAGAATAATAATAACAGCAATAGCAATACTAGTAATACTAATAAATAAATAAATTTAGATCATTATAGCTTCTCTCAAGCTAATTCAATTTTTTAAAAAGAAAAAAAAGAACAACCACAATCTCAACAAACATTTCGTCAAATAACGAAAACCAAGTCTTTAAATAAATAACATGAAATATAACAATCAAACACTAACACTATTTGTGAAATACTATAACAATTAATTGTTTAAAAAATAAAAACAAAATACTATAACAAACACCCCCACCTTTTCTGGTTCTTCCCCTCTCCCCCTCTCTCTCTTCCAAGCTCATTTTTGGGCACATCAATTGTGTGAAATCCAACCGTTCGTTCTTAAATCTGATCGTTCTTAAATCTGATCACATTTTCACCATAAAAGTAATCTCGATCTACCATTACAAAAAAAAAGAGGCATTAACAACCAAAAATTGATGACGACTTTAATTTTATTCGTTAATGTAGTATTAGTAACGACTAAATATAAATTCCGTCGTTAAAAGATAAATTTTAACAACAGCCTAAATCAGTCATCGTTAAAAAAAAACTTTCCTGTTGTTATTGATTAGAATTTTTATTTCTAACCATGAAATAATAAGAAAAAATTAAGATTTAACTAACATTATATAAGCAACTCCTAATATAATTATTAAACTATTATAATTGAGAATTAGTTATTTATTGATAATAAGATATATTAAAAAATTATAATTAAGAAATTATATATCAAACTAATTTATTATATTTATAATATAATTAAATTTTTAATCAATATTAATTTGAAATTCAATATTTAAATTATTTTATTATCACATTTTAGATGATTATAATAAATAATTATTTAGTAATTGTCATAATTTAAATTATTTTGTCAGTTATCATAATCTTAAATTATATTTTTTATCAATTAAATAATTATAAATATTATTTTTATGAATTTTATTACTTTTTATTTAATTATTAAATATTTTAAAAAAACTAAGGGAAGGCCAAATCCCCCTTCCCTCCCCCCCCCTCCCAAAAAAAAAAAAAAAAAAATCCCTATATCCTTCTCAATTTCCCCAAGTCGTCATCGCTCCAACCTCGCCACTGCAGCTGCTAGTCACACCGTAGCCCTCGCCTCTGCCGCTCGCACCGCCTCGTCCCCACCCGCCGACCAAAGAAACCCGTCTCTACCGCCAGTTTCACCCACCGTAGTCGCCCCCTCCCGCCAGCCATAGAAACCCTTTTGTATGATCTCATCTCCTATTTCCTCTTGTTGTATTTTCATGTTTCTGCAATAGATGATGTTTCTTCTTCATCAGATTTGCCTAGATCTGTGACGATTGATTGATCTTTTTGATCTGTTTGTTTGGAATAACAGCACTAATAACAATTCAATGTATTTTTCGTTTTATTATCTAACTTTAATGGCCCATTAGTGGGTCTAGAGTATTTATTAAAATTTTATTTTGTATGTCATATTTTGAGGGCATCATTTGAATTAAATGTTGAAATTAATTATTTTTATATGATAATATTAATTATAGAATTTAACATTTGAAATATTGGGATTAAAAGGCCATTAGCGAAAAAGTTACATTAGTGGAAATATTATTTTTAGAATCAATGTAGGGTGAATAGTTAAAAAATGATTGTGTGGATAATGAGTTTGGGCCAAGGGTTAAAAGGCGCAATAGAATTGAAGAGTTTCAATTCATTTATAAATTGGCTTGAGGGCATTGGGCTTAAAATGAATTAAATATGTGTGTGTTATTTTATTTGAGGCCTAAAATGGAAGTGAGCCATTTTATTTAATTGGGCTTTGATATGGGCTAGGGTCATGCATATAAATGTGGGTTTTGTTTAAATGAGTGTTATATATATATATATATATATTGTAAAATGTGTGAATAAAGAAAATGGAAATACAAAATGTCCAGAGTGGGTTTTGGACCGTTCGAGCCCAATTTTGGTCTAGCGCATAGCCTGCCACGACATCATTGCAATTCCACTATATATCCGCACGGCAGTCCCAGATCCTGTCCTCATTAATGATGAATCCCATCCACATTAATAAGGGTCCCGTCACCACTATGCTACCACCCGGGAATCTTCACCGGTGCCGGATAGCCAGTCCCATCACCTACAAACGCATGACTCGTGCTTGTAGGAGGACATCTCCTCCTATATTAACAAGCTCTCTTCAGAGCCAATGTATGTTTTGTTCTCTAGCCTGTTGATACACTGCCCCTCTTTACTCTCTTATTCACTCAGTCGTCAGAGTGCTTGCAGGTGTCAGTTACCTCCCAAACGGACCCGTCGTCGAAGCCCACGCCCAGCCTCCGATCGTCCTCTTTTGGTCAGGAAGGAACAAACTTATATATTATATGTTGTGCAAGAAAAAGGTAAGGGTAAAATGGAAATTTGCATAATGGGATGAATAAAGAAAAGAGAAAAGAAATGGAAAATGAAGCAAATTACCAATAGGGGTATGGATATTTGATTGTGTATGTATACACTAATGATGGGCAAAATTGGAATTTGGGAGAGACGGGGTGGTGGGAGAATGGACATGCAGCCCATTCTCCCCCATGCCTTTCTTTTCCTTCTAACTTCTTCTCTCTCTCTCCATCTCCTTATTCCTTCTTGGCAAATCTTTCTTTTTCTTCTTCTTCTTCTTATTTTTTCTTCATTGCTTCTTTATCTTCCATTTATTATCTTAGCTTGGAGTTCAAGTAAAGGTTGTAATTGGGTGTTTTCTTCTTCTTTGATTTTCTTCATCAAGGCAAGTTCTCCTTGCACTTTTATTTCATTTTGTGCAAGCTTCATTTTCCTTTTCTCCTATTTTTTAGTACAAAGTATATCCTTATATTTAATCAAAGCTCTTGCTATCATCTCTTCAACGGTGGTTTTTGAAAACTTGTAGTTAAATGCATTAATTTTGTGTTTTTCTCAAATCTTGTGGATTTCCTTCAAAGGTGTCATTGAGTCTCGTTTTAGTTTCTATGGGAGTTGTTTTCCCCATTTTTTATTCAAGGAATGACAACTTGGGGGTTAGGGTTGTGTCTGTCGGTGTTTTGGGAGTTTACCGTTCATGGGTTTTTGGTTTCGTAAGAGTTTAATTGACTTTTCGAGTTGAAAATTTCGAAACAACCAAAAACAGGAACTTTGATTTTGAAACCTAACCTGTGTATTTTGTGTATTTTGAAACTTGATCCAACAGAGACTATGATTTCAAAACTTAACCTGTGTATTTCGAAACATGATCAAACAAAAACTTATATTTTAAAACTTGTACTCTATATTTCAAAACTTACCCAAACATAAACTTATATTTTGAAACCTGCTCTCTATATTTTAAAACTTAATCAAACAGAAACTTATATTTCAAAACCTGTCCTTTATATTTCAAAACTTGCCCAAACAGAAATTTATATTTCGAAATCTACACTTTATATTTCAAAACTTGCTCAAACAAAAACTTACACTATGCAGGTTGTACTCTTTAGACCATAACTTTTTGTCCCAAAATAGGAATTAAGATTTTTTTTTTTTTTTTGTTGCGACTGATGTGAGAATTTATTCACACATTTATTGGTCATAATTGAATAATATTTTAAGTATTTTATATGTGTTTTACCTATAATTGTCTAGTATTTTGAGTTTCTTTTATATATATTTAATTTTTAATATTTTTTATTATTTTACATTAATGTTACTTTGTGTTTGGATTGAAAAAATAAAAATAAAAAAATAAAAAAATATTATAAAGTTAATACTATAAATTAATATTACAATATAAATAAAAAATAAATATTATAAATAATTAAAATTAATATAATTAAAAGTATATTAAATATTATATTATCTATTATATTACTTATATATTATATATATGTGTGTGTGTGTGAAGTGCCGTGGGTGAGTGTGTGACCAGTGTGTGCATAATAATATATTATAAAATAAATGGAGTCCAATTGCAATTGGAACTCCATGCCCTAAGTATATAAATAATAAAATCACATAAGCTTGGGCGGTGATTGGAGGAAATTAATTTGGCAGAGAGGCTTGCGCACAGAAATTAACATAAGAGGCATCGGCGGACTAAGGGCGCACGGAAGGAACAGATTTTGGAGGGCGGAAAATTGGAGGTGGAAGTAGCGCACGCAAGGGGTGCACGCAACAGCAGCCAGGGACGTCGTGGACGCAAGCGACAGGGGCTCCAGCACCCAGATCTGGAATAGATCTGTGCATAGGGAATTTATTTCTTTTTCTTTCTTGTTTAATTAATTCTCTTATACTTTTAATGTTATTTTGGGTTTTAATTAATTTTGTCATGAACTAATTTATTAAACTAAGGCTATGTATTAGCCGAAACTATGATGATGTATTTTTTATAATTTTATGTGGTTGAATAAATTGAGTTATGTTGAGTTGTGTGGTATTTGATTTAATGCTTGTGAATAATTGACCACTATTTACATGATTTGATGCCTAATCTTGAGACCGAAAGGAGATAATTTGGGAATTGCATCGTAGGTATCATACATCATAAAGTAAAACCGACTAAAAATAGAACTCGATTTCTTTGTGTGGCTTTTAGCGGTACGTTATGAATTTCACAAATTGTAATGCGTTTTCATTTAGTTAAACTTTCATAGAAATATAGGAAGTTATTAAATGAGAATAGACTCGTTATAACCTAGAAATAAGGTAACGAATGCATTAGGAGATTTCGCTGTCACATACTCAATTTACCAATTCATTCGCATAAAAATATATGATTTGCATTGCGTAGCTAGGTTCATACATGTGCCTTAGTTATTAAAATCCACTGATTTCTTGATTCAAGTTTCCTTCCAAATCAATTTTATTTTATTAATCTAATTAATTTATTTTTTTCTTTATTAAATCTAAAATTTTTATTATCTAAATAATAAAGAAAGTTTATAAATTTGGTATTTGAAATCTTTTCTCGTGGAAACGATATTCTTACTTACTATTATATTACTTGTTCGACCCGTACACTTGCAGTATATTTTAGGGTGATCAGCGACCTTAAATCGATGAGCTTCAATTTGGTATAGGATTTGAACCATTTTTTCAACTATTGAGCCTGTGGGATTCCTTGGAAATATATGTTTGATTCGTAGCTTTCTCATTCCTTAAAATTCGTTTAATCTTAAATTCTGAAAACAAATATTTTCATCTTGAACCAATTATCAATATTATCAAATAATTATACTTAATTGATGTAGTGGAACCTATTTAAATGTTAAATGATGTGAAATAGCCAAGGATCTTAATGGGCAAGAATTGAGGGTGCGTAAATGTTACTTGTTATATCTTTGGGCCATGGGTTGCATGCATTGGGGGGGGGGGGTCATATTTGTATGTGTTGGGAGAGTGAGCATTGGTATGACACGGTTAACCTATTGAGTGCTGACTTGTGTATGTTAGATGAGCATATGCATTAGAGCATTTGTGTATGTGACTTCCTATGTGAGCGCAACATGCCCCGATACTTGGCTTATAGGGCCTTTCCATTATATTAATGTTGCAAGAGCCATTACATTCATTTTGTGCTGCATTGTATAGTGGTGTGTCGCATAATTATACTACACGGTGGTAGTGATGGTGGAAATTGATTTGTGATTGTGCAGTGTAAGACTGTGGGTTAGAATCCCCTCAGGGTTTGTCACTGTATAGTGTAAGATTGTGGGTTAGAGTTCCGCTGCATCTATGCCCTGTGACATGTAAGACTGTGGTCCGTGGGTTAGAGTCCCACTGCTGGGAGTACCACTTTGGTAACGGTTTATTAAACTCATCCTGTTGAATAATTAATGTTGGGTTTCTATACCCTAGGAGAAAAGTAGAAGAAACGTTTTTCAGAAAAACGTTATTGTTGTATTGTTTTCAGTGTCTAGGATTAAAGATAGTTATTGTGTATTAGCGTCATTCAATGGGAAATTTGTTGTCTTGCAGCCAATTTTGCAGCATTTAACATGTTTTAAGAATTACCGATGATGTATGGAAAAGTTGAAAAATATGTTGTATCCAGCCATATTTTGCGCTGCGTCACTCTGATGATGAGGTGCAAAGTCTGCTGTTAAATTAAATGGGTCGGTCTTGAGTCTTGAATGGAATGGAAGACTATGTTTATATTTTATTTATTGATTTTGGGCAATTGCTGTCAGTATATTAGCCAGGGAAAGATAGAATTTTGGCCATCCATTTTTCTACATTCGCTTTTTTTTTTTTATTTACGCACCATCACAAACGCCCCACTACTCAGCTCCACAAATTTTTACATCAATTTTACTTGTTTAATATTCGTCCTTACTGGCTTAACTATACTATAGCATTAGAAAGTTTGTGTAATTGTACAGCATGAGAAAGTTGATGATTTAGAGGATGACTTCGGAGTAGCCAACCAAATACAATTACACAAAATCACACGTTTGATTATATTCTAAATTATAGTCAAATCACTATATAATTAAAACTATTTAAGCTACAATTTAACGATTTAGGTGATTTTAACTATAATAATTATATAATAATAATATAAATACCACCTTGTTTTACTTTTGGATGTTGCTAGCTAGCTCGCTAAGCTTGTTCTAAATATATACAGAGGATTCAGGATGTGAAGTATATAGGTAGTGTGGGACATTTTACATACGATTACGATAGCAAGCAGGTTAGCTAAGATTTCCAAGAAGGTGAATGACTGAGATTGATCTTCCCTGGTGACCTGAGCAGTTCTTTAAGGGTGAGTTTGATTGGTGGTGAAAGTGGGATAGAATCTCAATTTGATGGAATTTTAATTCTCACCTCCATTTCTTAAGAATTTTAATTTCTTAATTTCAAAGAAAATTTTTACTTTTTAAATTAAGATGAAATTCAAATTTCATAAAAAAAATTATTTAATGAAATTTTTAAAATTTGAATAAGAAATAAATTTCACTCATATTTTTCATTTCTATCAAACGCACCATAACATGATTGGTTAGTTCCACTAAGTTCAGAAGAAACATCACTTGGAGACACGGTAAAAAAGATGAAAGAATATTTAGAATATTCTGGAAATATTCTAACAAATATTAATCATTAAGACTGTGTTCTCTTTACTTTTCAATTTTCAATTTTGAGTTTTGAGTTTTGAATTTATTTTTAATTTTTTTTTTTGATAGTTTGTTTTTAGAAAATTAAAAACCCGTTCTCTTTGTCATTTTGAAAAACTATTTCTCAAAACAGAAAATTAGAAAACGCGTTCTTTTTGAAATTTTGAAAATAATTTTTAATGATATTTTATTCAATAAATTTGATACTTCAGTAAATTATAAATATTTAATATTAATATATTATTAAAAAATATATACATTTGAAAGTTAATGAATTTTATAATATTTTTTCTCATTATAATAATAAAATATAAATAAATAAATAGATATGTTTTGAATTTTGAGTTTGTTTTGGATGAAAATACTCAAAATAATTTTTTCTTGTTTTGAATTTTTTTTAAAAAAATATATTTTTAAAAACAACAAAGAAAACGTGTTTTTATTATTTTAAAAAATTAAAAATTAAAAACAACTTAAAAATAGTAAAGAGCACGCAACTTAACTTTTTTATAAATAATGTTAGCCACAATGGTACAGCCCAAGATTTTAATAATAACAAAATAATTCAACCACTAATGTTACAGATTGCATAAGCACTCCTCTAATTTAAACCTTTTGCCTAGACTCCCTTTATGATTTATTTTTAGTCAAATAGGCCCTTGTGTTTTATCTAAATTCTAGAAATAACCTTTCTGTTATAGACAATTAATCAATCTAAACTTATCTTTAATTTCAACCTAATTAAGAAAATAAAAAATTATAAGAAAATCAAAAATAAAAAATCACTAAAAAATATTATGTAATATTTTGGTTGAATATTAGCTTTTGGAGCTATTTTTATGTAACAGTCAGTACAATATTTTAAATATTATTAATATTTTGATAAAATATTAATTTTTATTTTGTAAATATAAATTTTATAATTTATATATAATTCTCATTTTAATTTATATTAGAATTAAAATTATTTTAGATTAATTAGGTTAATTTAATAATTAATTATATTTTTAAAAAATAAAAATGTATTTATTTTAGCGATGCCATTCCGTCACTAAAAATATAATTTTTTAATTTTTGTATTACATAGCGATGAAAATTTTGTCTATAAAATAATTTTTTAAAATTATTTATTAATTTTTTTAACTACCAAAATTTCCATCACTAAATATAGCAACGATAATATCAGTCACTAAATATAATTTTTTAAATTTAGCAATGAGAATTTTTGTCTCTAAACTAATTTTTTTATATATTTTTTAATTTTTTAATATGTTTTAGCGACGAATATGTCTATTGCTAAATGTAATTTTTTAAATTTAGCGATGGAACTAAAATAATTTTTAATTTTATATATATATCTTTTTAATTTTTTAATATGCTGTAGTGATGAAAATTTTCGTCGTTAAATTTTAAAAAAAATTATATTATTAGCAACGAAATAGTCCGTTGATGTTTTGCTTGGTCACCATATTGGACTACTAAATGACAATGGAATTAGTGACAAAATATAATTAATTATATTTAAAAAAATAAAAATATATTTATTTTAGCAACGGAATTAGCGACGCCATTTAGTTGCTAAAAATATAAATTTTTTATAATGTAATGACATTTTAAAAATATTTTTTAAAATTATTTATTTATTTTACACAAAAATTTCCATCGCTAAATATAGCAACTAAAATGTCTATCACTAAATATAATTTTTTAAATTTAGCGACAGAATTTTTCGTCTCTAAATAATTTTTTTATATATTTTTTTAATATGTTTTGGACACAAAAATGTCTGTAGCTGAATGTAATTTTTTAAATTTATCGACGGAACTAAAATTAATTTTAACTTTTTATATATATCCTTTTAATTTTTAATATATTTTAGCAACGAAAATTTTCGTAACTAAATTTAAAATATATATATATATTATTAGGGACAAAATAGTCCATCAATGTTTTGCTTGGTCGCCATATTGGATGTAACGACCCGTTGGTGGGTCTAAGAGTTATTAATATTTTATTTATGAACATTGAAAATTTTTCCCTATTAAATTAAATGTAAGAAATATTTTATGTGGTAAATGAATGTAAATAAATTGTGTTAAATTAATGGGCTTGGGTTGCTCATTTGGGCCTAAGTCATATAATAGTGTGTTGTGTATTTAGTTGATGGGATTGGGCTTGAGTCCATTGGTAAAAATTGTGTTTTAAATTAAAATAAAATGACATAAATGGGCTTTGCTCATATGTGATGTGTTTAAATTAATGAATTGGGCTTTGGAATTTGGGTTAAGCCCAAGAGAAGATTTTGTATATTTTAATTGTTGTAATGTTGTGAAGCCCATTAGGCTTAAAGATACGTTGAGGCCCTGAGTTGGGCTAATGAAATAGGCTTTGATCTCATGTATATAAAGTTGTGTATTTATTTATGAAAAGTGTAAAGAGAGTTAATGTTTGTGTTGTGTGTGAAAAAGAGGTAAGGATAATGTGGGGATTTCACAAATGAATGGAATAAAGAAAATGTGAAAGAAATGAAAAATAAGGAAAATGACCATTTTGGATTTCTTGAATATATTGAAAGAGAGAAAAAATTAAGGGTAATGGTGAAAATTCATAAATGATGATATAAAGAAAAGAAAAAGGAAATAAGGAAAATGAAAAAAAGACAAAAATGGGTTTAGATATTTGTGAGTTGTGTGTGTTGTAAGTGAAGGTAAAATGGGAAGAAAGAAAGAATGTGTGAGATGGTTGATAGGGGCAGATGGGGTGGGCGGCCAAGCCATCCCGCTTGCCTTTTCCTTGTCTCTTCTCCATTTTTTCTTCTTTTCATTCTTCATTATTTCTTCTTTTTCTTCTTCTATTCTTCTTTTTCTCCTTCCATTTATCTCTTTGTTTGGAGCTTCAAGAAATAGGGATGTTGACTTCATCGAAAGGCTTTTCTTCTCTTCGATTTTCTTCAACAAGGCAAGTTCTCTTGCACTCATTTTTTTAAAAATGGTTGTGCAAGCTTTCTTTTCCATTGTAGCAATGAAATGTTTCTTGGTTCTTCGCTCCCTCATTTTTAAAAGAATGTCGGTATTGGTTGTATATTTTTGTCATTTTTTCTTTGATCCGTATGTCATTTCAAAGCCTTGTTGGGTCTTGTTAATGGTTTCGTTGGGGCTTGATTACCCCATATTTTTCTTTCATGGAATGGCATTGTGGGTTAGGAAACTAGAATGAGAGTTTTTGGGAGTCTTTGAAGCGTAAAATCGTACAAGTAAAATCTGGATTTTAACAACAATCACTGATTGGTGTCCATTTTGTGTGTTTTCAGTGGGTTTCTGGTGAGTTTTCTTCATTCTCAGCCAAGTCAACTCGGTTTTGGGCGAGTTAACTCTGGCCAAGTCAACTCAAATTTGCTCCAAGTTGACTCAGTCGCGACTTGACTGCACTGCGCATGTTTCGCTATTTTACCCATAACTTTTGATGTAAAAGTTGGAATTGCAATCTGTTTGAAGCGTCATAAATTAGACTTCGAGGGCTTCGATTTTATATATAATATTATATATTTTGGTTAAGATTTGAGTTGATTAATGCTTTTCCTAATCCAAATCAAGTATGATTGATAGAGTAAATTGTTTTAAAATACTTCATTTGATATCCCTCAATCTTCTAAAATGAAAGATGTGTTTGAAGATATATATATATATATATATGTAAATACATGGGATTCATGAGTTAAAAATATAATTGACTTGCATGAGGAAGTATATTAATAATCATTGAAAAGTTGTTAAGAAATTTTATCGATTGGTATGTCCATGGAGTCTCATGGGTAATGCATTGTTAGCATTATATGAAATAAATTATGAAGTGACCTAGTAAAGTCCTAAATGATCTTTTTATGATTTAGAAGAGTCTTGGATGAAGGAAATGGCTCCATGAATCACTAAGGATATTAATCATGACATATTTTATGATTTTGGATTTAATGCATGATGGTGAAATCATGGCTTACATGAAATACGTTAAGCATGGCATGGAAATTATCATTGGGCACTCATAGTTTAAAGAAGGGCATGCATGTATTATGCATATAGCTATGGGTATACACTATGTGTAAAAGGCTTGCATATACTATGGTGGTCACTCGTGATGTGACATGTACTTGAATTCGTATATGCATACTTGATGTTATAATTTGCGCAACTATAATTATTTTGGGCGTGAAAGCTGTAAGACCCTGTTTCGGCGTAAAGGTGCCACGTTATTTAAGCAAGGTTTGAATACCGAAAAATTGGCTGGATATCAAAATAAATCATCGAATCGACTTCAGGGAATGTCCCGGAGTGTAATTGGTTATGGAAAATGGTATAATCTCAATGATTGTTCCGAGATATGATTTATGGAAGTAAAAGAAATCGGAATTGAGACGATTTTCGGTACAGCTAAAATGCAACTGCAATTTAGGTTGAAAAATTGAATTGTTGTATGGGACTTCTGGGAAGTCAACGAAACCCTAGGGGGGCTTCGATTTTTTGTAAGGATCAACCCTTTGGTAGTTGTGGGATGAATCAAGAGCCCGGTAAGGACCTGGGGGCAAAATCGGTTTTATCGAGTATTTTCGAAATTATTAATTTTGGATTTAAAGCATCGTAATGCAAATTAATTGAACGTTAAGGGGTGTATTTTCAATTTAAGGAATTTCCAAGTGTAATAAAGAATAAATATGAGGATTAAATGTGTATTTTTATTTTATTATATTAGTGTAAAATATATAAAATATATATATGTATTATAATATGTATGCGTGAGGCGTGGGAGTAAGGTTGGCAATGGTTTGGTTTGGTTTCGGTTTTTGTTAAAACCATAACCAAACTAAACTTAAAATATTAAAACCAAAACCAAAACATTAACCCATTGGTTTTAAAAATTAAAAACCATAACCAAACCATTCGATTTCGGTTTTAACCATGGTTTTTTTAGTTTGATCCATACCAACAAATAAAAACAAACTCTCACAAATAGCATTCATAAAAACTTATTGACCTGCATGCACTACATTATGCATTTCACAGTTGTGGCAACTAACAATAACATTATGCAAACATATATCTAACTATTAGATAAAAATCCTAACATTAACCCCATTCTTTTGGCTTCAAATTGATAGTGCCTCCTAAATTGCAATAATTTAATTTATTTATACATCTAAGTGACAAACACAAACACACCCACAATATATATTAATATTTGATCAAAAAAATCAAGGCAAGCATGGAGGGAGGAAACAAAAAGTTCGACCTTCCAATTCATTGCAGTAAGGGGAAAAAGAACTAGAACAGAGGAATAAAGAAAGAAATAGCAAACGCAAACACATTCTTAAACATTATAGATTTACATAAAAATATAGAATGGAAGTTAGATTTAGATTTAGGCATTTGCGCATCAATCATACCAAAATAATAAATCAAGTCAGAAACCCTAATTTGTGAGTTGCCGAGAGAGAGAGAGAGAGAAAGAGGGAGACCTTACTGTCGGCGTATAGAGATAAATTGCATAAGGCAATTCAAGTGTGATGCTTAGAAAATGAAGGTCCACGACTCCGACTCGCTTGGTCGACGCTTATTGTGTTTCAATTATTGCTCTCAAAACTATATTTGTATTACAGAGAGGGTGAGATAGGTAGCGAGCAAGAGCGAGGGTGAGCAACAGAACAGATCGAGAGAGAAGGGGAGAGGGAGAAGGGTTTGTTGCTATTTGTAGGAAGGGGCGGAGCGAGACCAAGAGAGAGGCAGGGAGCGAGGGCGAGCCTGAGCGAGAGGGGCTGAGAACGAAGGCGAGCGAGAGCAATAGAGGCAGAGAGCGAGGACGAGCGCTAGAAAGAGGGGCCGAGCCCTAGCGAGAGCAAGACAGAGCTAGCGAGGGTGACTGAGAGCAAGACTGCAAGAGAGAGGCAGAGAGCAAGGGCGAGGGCAAGCGCAAGAGCAAGAGCAAGAGAGATGAGGTAGAGAGCGAGATGCAGCGAGGGTGAGAGAGAGCGAGAGCGAGGTCGAGAGAGAAAAGAGAAGAGAAAGGTTTGCAAGTGGTCTAGGGTGGGGTGGGTTTAGGGCTGGGTTTCGCAGCTGCCCCTCTAATATATAATATTATATATATATATATTTATATATTCGGTTCGGTTTGGTTTGGTTTGGTTTGGTTACCCACATAACGATTTGAGTTTTGGTTTGGTTTTAATGAAAACATAACCAAACCATACCCATTGAAACAGTGTTCAATTTTTTTCCAAACCAAACTATTATCCAGTCAAATAGTTTTTAATCGCGTTTACCGATTCAGTTTTGATTCGGTTCCCCACAGTTTCGGTCGCAATTGCTATCCCTACGTGAGAGATAGCATGTTGGAGTTCTTCAATTGAGAGCTTTGAGCCGAGAGTTTGCAGAGAGATTGAGGGGAATGTCGTCTGTTATCCAAGGCTATCGAGGGGTGTCGCCTATATATAGATGAGAGATTGAGAGAGTTGCAGAGGGAGGGAGAAATGGCCAAATTCGGCCATGGCAGTGATGGGCGGAGCAGGGGAAGCTGGCCAGATATGGCCATGGCAGCCGAGGCTCAGCTTAGGCCGAGGCAGCTCGATCGGGTCGAGGCCAGGTAGGCTAAAGTGGCTGGGCAAGGAGGCGAGCTCACGGAGGCTGGGCATTGGCAGCTCACAGCACCTAGTTGCTGAAATGGCGAAGTAGGCCGACGCGTCGCGAGGCAGCTTGAGCGAGCACGCGACAACTGGTTGATGGCTGCGACCGGAGGCGGTGAATGGTGATTGGAGGAGCTCCAAGCGATGACCAAAGAAGGCTGGCATGGCCATGGGAGTTGCTGGTTCGCGAGTTGCGGAGGAGGAAGAAACAATGAAGAAGAAGGTGAACAGGAGGAGGAAGAAAAGAAAAAAAGCAAAAGAAAAGAAAATAAAAGAAAAGAAAGAAAGAAACGGAAAATAAAGAAGAAAAAAGGAAAGAAAATAGAGGAAATGTGGGGAAAAATTCTGGAAAATGGGAAATAGTGATTTATTAATATTTCGGAGATTTTGGTAAGAAAAACTGTTTGAGCACGTGTTTCGAGACGATGCACAAAAATTGAGGCAATACATGAAAATTGATGCAGTGTGTGAGAATTGAAGTAGTGTGCGAGAATCAAGGTCGGGCATGAGAATCGATGCAAGGCTCGGGGTTTAAGGTTGTGCACGACAATCGAGGTTAGACACGCATTTCGAGATTTAGGGCGCTCATGTCGAGAAAGCCTGAGGGGCTATGCTACGGTAAATAAAATTTTTTAGAAAATTCCAATAAATTAGGAAAATTATATTACGAATTATTATAGATAAATATTTGAGGAATTATTTAGTGAGGAAAATGGTTAAGGAATTATTGAGAAAAGTAGGAAGAAATAGAGATAAGTTATGAGGAATAAAATATTAATGTTATTAAATGAATATGCCGGCCAGGTATGTTGAGGATTTGAATTGAGTACATTAGAAGTCTAACACGAGAATCGATATGTTATGAGATTGCGTACGAGGTAAGTGGTACTTACCAAAATGGATTTAGTTTTATGAGAAATGCTTGATATGAAAGGGGTTCAACGCAAAACCTAATTTGATGTAAACAATTTTATCATGTTGTCATGTCTTGATGTGGTTATGTCATGTAGATTGCATTTATATGTGTTGATGATGAAATGTGTATACATTAACGATCATATTATTGATCATGCATTGCATAAGGGTTTGGGATTATGGACTAGCGTCGCTGCTCTACCAAGTGTGCACCCATTCACATTGGCCCAGGAAGGGGGCCGTAAAAATGGGGAGCAGCAGAATGGGTGTGGTCGACTCAAATCGAAAACGATGATGACATTTTGCATTCATGCGCAAAAATAATTTTTGTACGCTTACTTAGATGATTCATCATCTAACTTGGACTTTGCCCCTAAAATATTCAAACGTTCTAGATGAAGATTGTAGCAGATACGAGGATGAATGAGATATGAAATGACACTTAGCAAAATGCATAATAAATGAATGATGAGATAAATTTATGTAATATATTTCATGTGTTTAAGTTCTGCTACATAAATCTGAACACTTAGCAAAGTTCTGCTACGATGAGATAAACATTTTGAAAGTCCATGAACGCCAACTTAAATTGATTGATTACAATATGGTACATATTTTCATTAAATGGGCAAAAAAAAATTTCATTCCATTCACAATAATTCATTAGATTAAAATTATGATTTGTACAAATAATATTAACAATCACTTAAATCAAACAATCAATAAAGAACATTTGATAATAGCGAAGAAATGGAGAGAAATTTATTGGAAAAATGAATGTGATCAAAGGATAAAGAACGGGACGTAGAGAGAGGGAGGGGGGGGGGGGGGGGGGGGGGGGGGGGGGAACTTTTTTAAGGGAAGATAAAAAATAATGTTATTTGTTATTCTCTTGTGTCACTGTTGTTCATCTGCATCGGAGAAGAATAGCAATACTCGACAGTCAAGATTGATATTATTTTTTAATCTAAAGTATTTTTATTAACTTTATGAGGTGTCTTGAATTTAAAAATTATGTATAATAAATATATTTTATTTAAAAATAACATATATTATTAATTTTTATCTTATATCTTTAAAATACTATATGAAAAATTTATTTTTTTTCTATAATCTCATCTTCAAAATAATATTTAATTAAAAGAGAGGAACGAGGAGAGATAGGTTTGGACTTTCCTCTCCCACTCTCTTTTTCTCTCTCTCTCTCTATATATAAATATATTAAAAATATATATATAATTTTCTGAAAAATAAAATAAAAAATATATATAATTTTGAAGTCACCATATATATGATAATTATATATGTTGAATTATGGATTAGAGTTGATGATCTGGATGATGTTATATTTTTTCACAAATAAAAAAGAATTAATTCTTTGACTGTCAAAGTTAATCAAGTGGTCTTGGTGCACACTTTCCGTTTTGCCTTTTTCTATTATCAAGTAACCTTTCTATTTTTTCTATGCATCGATAAGTCTCACGTGCCGTGCACACTTTTTTCTATCTATATCAAGTGACTGCCGGGTGTGCTCTTTTCTCTATCTATATCAAGTCATTGCCGTGGAGCACACTTTTCTTTGCCCTTTTTTCAAGTCACTGCCGTGGAGCACACTTTTTTCTATGTACATCAAGTCACTGCCGTGGAGCACAGTTTCCCTCTATGCATAGATGGTCAAGTCTTCATATCATTATTTTTTAATCTAAATCATTTTTATTAGTTTGAGGAGCTGTCTTGAATTTAAAAATTATGTATAATAAATATATTTTATTTTTTTAATTTTTATCTTATATCTTTAAAATACAAAAATAAAAAATTTATTTTTTCTATAATCTCGTCTTCAATCAAATCTTTTATTAAAATACCACTAATGAGGCGTGGGGGCAGGGAGGGTCAAGGCGACCCTCCCTTGACCCCAGGCAACCAAATTCAAAAGTTAAATGCTAATTGTGAATTGAAAATCATTTATATCTCTCTAAGTAAGTTTTTATTATTTTAACAATAATGTAGATAAGTTTTTAAAATGAATTAGAGGTGATACTGTGCAATTTTTATGTAAATAGAAAATTGTATTTTAAATCTTATTTTCATAAATTTATCTTTTTAAGTAAAATAACAAAGGGTATATGTGATATTTATTTTATTGACACAGTTTTATAACCTTAAACTTTGTTGCTTACTTAATAGAATATACAATATATTTACATATATTTTTATATATAACTATAATATATATTATTATGAGAGTAGGGATTGGATTGGATTGGATTGGATTCGAGTCTCTCCTAATTTTTATCAAAAATAGCTGAGGAATATATATATCCAAAATTAATTTTTGTCAAAGATCATTCATTTTTTAAGCTATGTATAAGAGGTACGCATATTTTTTTATTTTATTTCTATTTTTAAATATTAAATTTAGATTGAACCTATATATTAATATATAAAAATACATATAATTATATGTATATATTATTTTTTGACCCAACGGTAGTATTTGTATATGCATATTTTGAAAATAATATAATTATACATATATTTTGAAAATTATATTATTTTCAAAATTATCATAAATAAAATAAGAATTCAATAGAAAAAACAACTTAATTACATATTTTTAACTATGAATTAGAGTTGATGATCTGAAATGATGTTATAATTTTTTATAAATTAAAAAATTTAATTTTTTTTACGGTCAAAGTCAATTAAGGGTCTCCTGTGTGGTGGAGCATGCTTTCCCTCCTTCTCTTTTTTCTATTTATCATTATCAAGTGGTCCCACTCTCCCTTTCTCTTTTTTTTTTTTTTTTTTAATTACCTCTTATCACTTGCGCCCTAGCCAAACTCACCCCAAGATCATCACAAATGAGATAAATCAGAGATGTATTTGGGTGATCAGAATTTTTTTTTTTTTTAAACTATATCTACTAGCACTTACTAAAGATTACTTTCAAAAAGATGTAAATTTTTTGATTTTCTTAATAATCGATCCCACACTAGCAACTTTCAACATGATTTTAGAAGCCCTTCCTTTGCCACCCAACTATGTCCTTGGGCCCTTTTCTCTCCTTTTTTTTTTTTTTTTTTTTTTCTGTATATCAACAAGCTTATCTTTTGCCCTTAAAATATTGGTTAAATAATTAAACAATATATTAGTATTAATTTGATGAATTACAAATTTAATTTTTATTTTATACAAAAATTAAAAGCTAAACATGTGATTTATGTCCCGAATATATACATACGCTTACACTTCTATTTTTTTTTTTCTATGTATCAAGTGGCTTACCTTTCTCTTTTTTCTTAAGTGTAATCTTCTATCTATGAATCTCTTTTTTCTTTAAGTGCAATCTTCTATCTATGAACCATTCATGCTAGTCTGTGGGGGCACCTTTCTCTTTTTTCTATTTATGTATCAGGTAGACATGGCCACGGTTCATGAACCGCCGGTTCCGGTTCAAGAAATCTTTGAACCTGAACCGAACCGCCCAAGGGCGGTTTGGGACGGTTCGGTTCCGGTTCCGGTTCGTGCCGGTTCGGTCAACGGTTTGGACCGGTTCGGTCAACGGTTCCGGTTCCGGTTCAAACCGAATTTTTTTAATTTTTTTTAAATATTGTTGTATTCAATTTTGGTCCTTGTTCCGTTGTTCGGTTCGGTTTGGTTTCGATTTTTAATTGTTAAATGTAATTGTAAATATAAATATTCTCAACCATATTTTTAATAAAAAAACACTACTAAAAATTGAAGAAATATAAGTAATAATTTCATTAAAAATAATTAAAACAACTAAACAAGTATATAATACAAGTAATTAATTTTTACAAATGTGAAAAATAAAAAATAAAAAATAGAATTAGACTTAATTTCATTAAAAAATAATTACAACAAAAATGTAATACAAGAAATTAATTTTTACAAATGTGAAAAAAAAATAAAATATGGACTTGGATGAGTTGGATCCTACGCATCTTCATTGGAGTCGGAAGTCGCCGTTGTTGAACCATCATTAACCCATTCGTCAGATGATGATGAATGGATAAGTTCTTCTTGACGTCGCATGTTAGCTCTTTCCCAATCATCGAGGCAAACTTGAGCTTCCAATGATTCTGGAGCCAATCTTGATCTTCTTTCGTCCAAAATGTTGCCTCCACTACTGAATGTTTGTTCAACAGCTACAGTTGAAGCTGGAACTGCAAGAAGTTGACTTGCAATAATTGCAAGAGTTGGAAATGTCTCCTTGTGCCTTTTCCACCACTCTAAAATTTCAAAATTTAAACCTGTATCATCACCAAACTCAAAAACTGTGGTTAGATAAGTTTCGAGCTCCGAATGTGAGCTCGATCTAGGTTTTTTCCTCCTTTGATCTAAAAATTTATGACCCCATTTCATTGGTTGGGAGGAAGAGGAATGCGAAGCCATGGATGGAAATGATTCTTCACTACTAGGAGCAATAACATATGCTTCATATAATTGATTGCATAAAGTTCTAACCTTAGAAATTATAATATTCACATCAATTTCTTCATTATTTTCTAATCCTAACAACGAATAATAGTTAGACAAACACTCAATTAAACCATCAAATTTACACCTAGGATCAAATACCATAGTAACAAGATAAATTTCAGGAATAAATTGATAATAACGTAACCATTTTTCTCTCATTTCTAAAACAGCATGACAAATTTCTTCAACATTAATTCCTTCCATTAATACACCGACCACATTCATTGCTTCTATTAAAAATTGATGTGAAGTTGGTTTATAAACACTACTAAGTGTATGAGTAGCATCATTAAAAATTCGTAAAATATTCAAAATTGAACTACAAACATTCCACATAGTTGGAAAAATAGGATATTGTGGAATATAATTTGCTGCAAAAGAACACAATAAATCTTTATATTCAAAAGATTGATTAAGTAATTTAAAAGTTGAGTTCCAACGAGTAGGGACATCTTTTGAAAAACGTTTTGGGGTTTGACCATTGGAGGTGCAAAAATGTGCCCATGCTTTTGCAGTTCGAGGGTGTACCCAAATATAAGAAATAACATTTCTAATTGGATCTAAATAAGAATTAAGTGACTTAATACCATCTTGAACACATAAATTTAAAACATGGCATGCACATCTAACATGAAAAAATCTTCCACCAAAATTTGGTTGGCAAATTCTTTTCAATTCATTAATAGAAGCAGTATTAGCCGATGCATTATCAAAAGAAATTGAAAAAAATCTATTAACTAATCTATATTCTTGTAAAATTTGTTGAATTAATCTACAAATATTTTCAGCATTATGACTTTCATCAAAACATCGATACGCAAGAATTCTTTTTTGTAAAACATAATTTTCATCAACCCAATGACAAGTAATACCCATATATGAATGAGTTTGCCAATGATCACTCCAAATATCACTACAAATAGAAACATTAATATTATTGTTTTGAAAATATGTTATCAATTCAATTTTTGAGTTTTTAAACAATTTTAACAAATTCCTTTTCAAAGTATTTCTAGGAATTGATTTAAAACTAGGATTAACAAAGTTTTGACAAAATCGAGTAAAACCTAATTTTTCACCAAAACTAAAAGATAAATGATCAATTGCTACCATTTCAGCTAAACCAGACCTACAATTAACTTCATTATAATGAAATAATTGAGGAGAGTTTGAAGAGGTAGCAAACCCGGATATTTGTGTTTGATCGCGGCTCAATCCAATCTTGAGCGGGTGCTTTGTTTGCAAATGTCGGGCGAAAGTACCATATCCACCTCCTTGCTTGAATTTGTATACCTGATTACAATAATTACAAGATACATCAAATTTACCATCTCCTTTTGGTGTTTTCTTGAAATGAATATTAAAAATATCAGAAGTAGAAATTTTTCCACCTCCCTTTTGTTGAGTTTCACTCTCTTGTGTTTGAAAATTTTGAGCTTCAAACTCAACATTTTCAACATTTTCAAAATTTCTACCTTCACTTGCCATTTTTTTGAAAAAAGTATGATAATAAAAAAATATAATAATGATAAAATAATATAGTAACAAGTAATAAATAATTAACAATATAATTGAATAAATTGATAAATAACAAAATGAGAAGATTGAAGAAATTGAAATTGAAATATTAAATGAGAGACAAAATTGAGAGAATAATAGCTTGAGACTTGAGAGAGAGAGAGAAAGAAAGTGTGAAAAATGAGTGGGGGAGGGAGGGGTATATATAGATAGGAATTATAAAATTAAAAAAAAAAATTAATAAAATTGGCTTGGGGGTGGCAGCCAACGGTCCAATTTTGGACCGTTGGGGGAGGGGGGGGCACGCGGGGGGGGGGTGTGGGGTTTTCCGGTTCCGCGGAATTGGAACCGCAGAACCGGAACCGGCGGTTCCGGTTCCCCGGAACCTTGAATCGGAACCGAACCGAATTTCGCCGGTTCCGACCGGTCCGGTTCCGGTTCCAACCGCCGGTCCGGTTCAATTTTGGCCATGTCTAGTATCAGGTGGTCCTCTGTGTCGTGGAGCACACTTTCCCTCCACTTTCTAGGTATCTTGGTCTTAAGATTAAGGTATTTTTTACAATTAATTTCAATCATTAAAATTTTTTATAAACAGTGTTGGTGATAATATTTAAAAACAAATAGTTTTTTTTAAAAAAAATTATTTTTTTGATCTATATATTAAATTCAATCTTTAAATTATTTTAATTTTTAAGTAGGTGAATCACAATAAGAAAGAGATTTTGATGATCAGTTCCTATCCTCAAAATTTGTCATGAACGATCAACTGTTATCATGCAAAAAAGAAGATGAAAAATATATATGATTTTGAAGTGAAAATATATATGATAATTTATTAACATATATTTATAATTTTTTAGCATTCTAATTTTCAAAATTATCATAAATAAGAAAAGAATTCA
Source organism: Diospyros lotus (assembly GCF_014633365.1). Classification (NCBI taxonomy): domain Eukaryota; kingdom Viridiplantae; phylum Streptophyta; class Magnoliopsida; order Ericales; family Ebenaceae; genus Diospyros; species Diospyros lotus. The sequence goes on along the minus strand of NC_068349.1, from coordinate 5,512,445 downwards.
ACAGAAAAAGCAACTTAATTAGATATGTTTAATCATGGATTAGAGTTGATGATTTGAAATGAAGTTATATTTTTTCATATAAAAAAATAAATATTTTCTTTAGTGTCAAAGTCCAACAGGTGAGTGCGATTTTGTTCACCCTTTAACGGTGGTGAATGTAACCCCGTCAGTGAGGGTTAAAATTTTTTTTTTTAAAATAATATTTTATCCTTACGTTGGAAATTACAAAAATTAATCATGTTTCAAAAACAAAATTTGTTTTTAGAATTTAATTGAAAATATGATAGGATCAAAACTGAATTGATTAAAACTTACAAAAAAAAAATGACAGACTTACAAAAATAATTGACAGGATTAAAACTGAATCAAAATTAGAAAGTGGCTGTTTTCAGCAATTAATTTGTTTGAGTGGCTGAAAACGATTTTTTCAGAAAAGTGGCTAAAAATAAATTTTTTTTTTGAAACATGGTTAATTTTTACAATTTTCAACATAAAGATAAAACATTATTTTTTTCAAAAAAGAGTTATTTACAGGATTAAAACTGAGTTAAAATTGGAAAGTGGCTGTTTTCAACAATTAATTTGTTTGAGTGGCTGAAAACGATTTTTTCATAAAAGTGACTAAAAATAATTTTTTTTTTAAATATGATTAACTTTTACAATTTTCAACATAAAAATAAAATATTATTTTTAAAAGAAAAAATATTTTTTTAACCCCACTGACAGGTTACGTCCACCCTCGTTAAAGGGTTGAACAAAATCGCACTCCAACCAGGTGGTCTCATGTCACTGCAATTTTATTCTCTAACTTTAATTGGGGGTGAACATTACTCTCAATTAGTTATGGGGCCATCAATTTTAAATGTCTTTTTTTTTTCTTCTTTGTCATTTTTCTTTTTCCTGGCAAACCAGGTGGTCTCATTATTTTTTTTTTTTCATAGGCGTCATTGTCCGGCACTAACTATCGCTACATCCTCTCTTATAATAGAGAGAGGTAACGAAGCACTAGGCGACAAGAGATGAGACGGAGAGAGAGTTAAGAGCAAGAGACAGTTGTTTTGAAAAAGAAGGAAGGAAAGTGACAAAGAAAAAGAGAAAGAGAGAGAGAGAGAGAGGAGAAAAGAGAGAGATACCCATCCTGAAATGAATTTTTTATTCCTATACTAATTAGTGGTGACATTCACCCAAGTTAAAGTCGGGGAGCAAAATCGCACTCGTCTGACGTGCCTTGGAGCACACTTCCCTTTCTCTCTTTTTTTTTTATATATCAAATCACTTTTCTTTCCTCTTTTTTTCTATGCATCAAGTGGTGTCGAGCACATTTCTCTTTTTTTCCTCTACTATACAAAGATGGTCAAGTCTTGCGCATATTTTTTAATTTTTATCTTATGTCTTTAAAATACAAAATAGAAAACTTATTTATTTGTCTATAACCTCATCTTTAATCTAATCTTTTGTAAGAATAAACTAAGGCTAGCCAAAAAACGGAACAAGGAGAGCTAATCTCTTTCTCTTTCACTATATATATAGATGGGTTCTTTTTTAATTCGACAAACAATAATATTATTTTAACAAGAATAAGACTTGGTCTACAAATATATCCCTCCTCCATTCATGTTTCCAATCCACTCCAAGCCAAAAGTTTAATCCACGGAGCTTCGCAGTTGTTGAAAGGCAACCTCCACGGAGCTTCGCAGTTTTTGAAAGGACATTAAAAGCTGGCCCCACCTCACAATAATTCGACACCATGGCGTGATTTAAAATTGCTCGGAATTGGGATTGGGATTTGCCCCTTCCATTTATCATCCTCTTCAGTCCTCACCACTCTCTGGCTGCCTTCAAAGACTCAGCGACTGCAATCAGACCAAACTAAATTATACAAGTTTGTTTTAGTTTTATTTATTTTCTTAAATATTGTGGAACATATATATGCAGATTATTAAATCATTATGATTGATGGATGATGCGTTATAATAATCTTACCAAATTAGAGTACTATAACTAATTAATGCAGTGTTTTGTTGTTCCTCTTCCTACTGAATTGTGTTTTGAACTTCATTTTATGTGTATATATGTTTGGTTTTGTGTTCATCATCTTCATTTTATTCATGTTTAGGCTTGTCCATGGCTGCTTCATCCTCATCTCCCATCTTACCACTACAGCGGAAATACGATGTCTTCTTGAGTTTCAGAGGCCTTGATAGCCGCAAGAACATTATTAGTCATTTACAAGCTGCTTTGAAGCGAAACGGCTTTCGCACATTTAAAGATGACAAAAACTTGGATAGAGGAAAGGATATTGAGGCAGGACTATTCGAAGCAATTGAGAATTCATCAATGTCTATTGTTGTGTTCTCAAAGAACTACTTTGCATCAAAATGGTGTCTGGCCGAACTTGAGAAGATTATGGAGTATAGCAAGAACTTACATCATATTGTTATTCCCATCTTTGTTGATATAGAGCCATCTGATATACGAAAATTAAAAGGGAGTATTGCAGAAACCTTGGCCAAACACGAAGAAGAAGTTCCTAAGATGGAGAATTGGAGAGCAACTCTGACTGAAGTTGCCAGTTTGGCTGGTTTCGTCTCCAACAGTGATAAGTATACTTTTTTTTTTTTTTCGATAATCACTTAATTTTGATTATCGAAATGTTTGCAGAATTATAATTTTTTTTTTAATTCAATCCTTTTGGGCGAATTAATAGGGATGAAGCAAGCTTGGTTGAGGATATTGTTGAAGAGGTTCAAGGAAAATTAAGTTTGCGCATACCATTAAAAGTTACAAAGCATCCAGTTGGAATAGAGCCTCGTTTACAAAAGGTACTTAAGGAGTTGTGCTTGGAGTCATCTGATGATGTTCGCATTGTTGCAATATGGGGAGTTGGCGGACTAGGTAAGACAACAATTGCCAAAGCTGCATATAATTGTATTCGTAGCGGGTTTGAAGGTTGCAGCTTTGTCGCCAATGTTAGAGAAACATGGGAGCAATCAAAGGGGAATTTGCTTGCTTTGCAAAAACAAATTCTATCTGATATCTCAAAGAATGAAAATTATAAAATGGGAAGCTTTCATGAGGGGGTTGAATTGCTAAAACGCAGAGCTTTCTACGGAAGAAAAGTGCTCATAGTTCTTGATGATGTAGATCGTGTGGAACAGATGGATGCACTAGCCATCGATCCAAGGGTCCTCTGTCGTGGGAGTAGAATTATTGTAACTACTAGAAATATTTCATCCTTGTACTCGCTTCAATCGGTGCTTAGCATGTATGAGCTTGAGCTGTTGAATAAGGATGAATCTCTTCAACTCTTTAGTTTGCATGCCTTCAACCAACATAATCCCCCAGAGGGCTTTATGGAGCTTTCAAATACAGTGGTGGATTATGCCAGGGGTATTCCATTAGTTCTTGAAATTTGGGGTTGCTTTTTGAATGGCAACAACGATCAATCTGAATGGAGAAGTGCAATTGCAAAAATGAAAAAGATTCCTCATGATGACGTTCAAGGAAAACTAAGGATTAGTTTTGATTCACTAGATGAAAAAGAGGAAAAATTGTTCCTAGAAATAGCATGCTTTTTTTTTCGTGAGAGTAAAAACTTTACCATTCAAGTATTGCAAGACTACGAGATATTTCCAGAAATTGGATTTCGGCGCTTGGAGAATCTATGTCTCCTAAAATGTGTAGGACCTCTAATTGTAATGCATGATATTCTCAAGCAGATGGGTAGGGAGATAGTTCGACAAGAGAATGTTGACTATCCAGGAAAACGCAGTAGATTATGGGATTACAAGGATGCCCTTAACGTGCTGAAAAATTGTGAGGTGAGATCCACACTTGCTAACTTCTCATTAACATTTGATGTTTTCTTTTTTTATTTTTTGCTCAACAAGAAAAATAGAGAAAACAAGGAGATGGCAAACAAAGGAAATTAGGACAAAAATCTACCATTTTTTTTGTTGTTGTTAATATAGCTTTTGATGTGTAATTGTTGCATGAATGTCAAAATGCATATGCATATGCACATTCTCAGTCCTATTTTTTTCCACCAATGTAATTAATTTTTTCCTTTGGTATGTGATGTGTGGTAGGGAACTGAAGCAGTTGAGGGCCTTATCCTGTTGCACAATGGAAAAGATATTAAAGTGAAAGCAAAAGCATTTCAAAAGATGACAAGACTGAGGGTGCTTCATCTTGATCATGTTCGACTTAGTACTGGCTACAAGCATTTGTCCAGAAATTTAGTATGGCTACGTTGGCATCACTTTGGTCTCAGAGTTTTGCCATTGCAGTTATACTTAGAGAATTTGGTTGCTCTCGACCTAAGTTATAGCAACATAAAACGACTTTGGATGGGACCTAAGGTGAAAATCTTTATTTCTTTTGTATTTCAATTTTTCATGCACTGATATACATCACTTGGATGCAAATTCATCATGTGTATATCATATCATATGAGAATTGATCTTTTATTGTTTTCAACAGGTTTTAAGTAAACTAAAATTTCTTGACCTCAGTTATTGTTATAATTTAACCACAACTCCTAATTTTCATGGGCTCCCCAATATTGAGGAGTTGTATCTTAGAAGTTGCATGAGATTGCAAGAGGTGGATAAGTCTATTGGACATCTTGACAAATTACGTGTTCTAAACCTCAAGCATTGTAGGAGGCTTAAGAAGTTTACTACTAATTTCTCTCGGCTCCCCAACCTTGAGGAATTGTTTCTTAGCTTTTGCGTAAGTTTGCAAGAGGTGGATAAGTCTATTGGACATCTCGACAAATTACGTGTTCTAGACCTCGAGGATTGCTGGAGGCTTAAGAAGCTTACTCCTAATTTCTCTGGGCTCCCCAATCTTGAGGAATTGGTTCTTAGAAATTGTGTAAGATTGCAACAGGTCGATAAGTGTATTGGACATCTCGACAAATTACGTTATCTAAACGTCAATGGTTGCGAGAGCCTTCCGAAGCTTCTGTCAGAGATGGGTATAAAACAAGATTGGAGAGTAACTAAGGTGAAAACTTTTATTTCTTATATATTTCTTTTTTTTTTAAACATTGATATAAATCACTTAGATGCACATCCACCATGTGTATGCCATATCATATGAGAACTGATATTTTATTGTTGTTTTCAACAGGTTTTATGTAAATTAAAATTTCTTGAATTCCGTTGTTGTCATAACTTAACCACAACTCCTAATTTCTCTTGGATCCCCAATATTGAGATATTGTTTCTTACCAATTGTATAAGATTGCAAGAGGTGGATAAGTCTATTGGACATTTACACAAATTGCGTGTTCTACACGTCAATTGTTGCAAAAGCCTTAGGAAGCTTCCGTCGGAGATGGCAAACTTGAAATCTCTTGAACAAGTAGCGATCTATGGCTCCCCAAACGAACTTCAAATATTGGCAAAAAAGAGTACAGGTTCTCTTGGGTTGTCATTAAACTTTTTACAGGGCTTAAGGTGCTTAAAGTCATTGCGCATAGAACATTGCTCTATGACTCAATTACCTGATGAAATTGGGAGTTTGATCTCATTAACCCATTTGAATATTCTCCGTTCCAAGTTTAGTTGCTTGCCAAAGAGTATATGCAACCTTACAAAATTGCAACGTTTAAGGATTGAATATTGCGATATGTCAAATCTGCCTAGTGAATTTGGGAGATTGAACCGATTGGAAGTATTGAATCTTCAAGGAAATAAATTTTGTAGCCTGCCAGAGAGCATCAGTGACCTTACTAACTTACAGAAACTCGATTTGTCTTATTGTGAAAGACTCCAATCACTCCCAAAGCTTTCAGGTGGTCCATGTTTGATCATCGCTGTTAACAGTTACCCATCATTAAGAAGAATATCACTCGAATCAATCACAAATAGTAGAATCATGTCTTGTTACATGTGTCCTAAATTGGACATGAATCATTTTGCCCACGAAATTGGAACAAGTTTTTTCAGCTACAAGGTACGCTCTTTCTTTTATATCTACTACTATATATATAGTCAAAACATATCAAAATAATTCATTATTTTTTTATGTTATTAAACAATGATTATGATACTAATTTGAGCTAATTTGATGCGGTCACTAATCAAGACTCGGTCAAGGCTGACCTGACCACGCAGGAACAGTAGCACCAAAATAATATTTTAATACTTCATATGTTTTAGGATTCTACTTGATTTAGGATTCTAGTTCATGTTTCCACTTGATTTAGGATTCTACTTTATGTTTGATTAGGATTTTATTTTTATTAGGATTCTAATTGAATTTTACCTAGAATTTATTTCTATTAGGATTTTAGTTAACTTTTACTTAAGTTTTATTTTTAGGTTTTTAGTTAGATGATTTTATTCTAGTTGGATTTTAGTTACAAATATTAGATGGATTTTGATTAGCCAAATACTATAAATATGCATAGAATATAGAGTTTGTAATCAAATTTTCTGAATACAAATATCAACAACATATTTGGGTTTTTTTAGCAAAACAGTCTTATTTTTGCGTTTTCTTGAAAGTCAAGTTTTGGTCATTGAAGTTTGTTCTCTCAAGCGCTTATTTTGGTGTGTTTTTTTTCACACACGCGTTATACGCTGCGTCAGGTGGTATCAGAGAGGTTAATCAACTAATCAGATGGCTAATCTTGAAAGCAACAGTAGCAACTAGCCTCGTGACGGTGATTGCGGGCTGCCTGCAGTTTGGAAAGCAATAGAAGAACAATGGGAAATAACTCGTACAATGTAGCAATAATTGAAGCGAATATGCAACTAATTGGGTATTTTACAACGAGTTAAGGATAATCAGAACCAAACTAATGGCATGAATTAAGTCGGCTACATTAAATTGGGAAGACCAGCAATTAATCTTGTCCTCGTTAATCCTAAAAGACCAATGATGGATGATAGCAACGATAAGAATGATCTTGGTCGTATGATAGCCAACCCTAGTGGTAGAGAGGTTAGGAGGAATGCGCAACAACACAACCATTGGGAAAACGATGTGTATAAACTAAAAAATGGTTTTTCGGTGAGTTTAGAGCTTGATCTTGAACATTATATTGTCCTAGCAACCTCAACGTTTGCAAACTCAGGTCTGGTTTATGTTGCTAACATAATAGAAACTCTAAGGTTGTTGACTCATACTAGGGTATTTTTTAGTCCTGAGGACTCGGGAATTGTTTCACAATCCAAGGATAGTGGTGTTTCTTCTAATCAGCTTGCGATTGTAAAGGAGATGGAGGCCATGGAAGCATATTCTTTTATAGTTTATTTAGGTTTTGGCATAGTTGAATCGAAGGCAATAGGAACATATTCACCTTTGTGATTGCAAAAACAAGATGGTCACATACGTCTCTTTGTGGATAGGGGTGTTGGATCTCCTAGGCTGGTTAATTCGAGTAGTGTAACTGCTTTCGGTACATCTACCAGATTAGATAAACGCTCAAGATAGAATGTTCTACGTCCTCAATCTAACAGTAATAATACAATGGAGGCCGAGGGCAACAAACATGGTGATGGTTGGACCCATGCCAATGAAGATAGGCCTAAGAGAGGAAGGAATGTCTTTGCTCATGTTCCCTTAGCAGAAAAGTTCAAGCGGTTCAGGAAGATGTCAAGTAAAAGTTGCATAAATAAGAAGTACAAGGCGATAGTTAATAAGCATAGGAAGCACATGGTATTTGAGCTTTGAGATAAAGTCATGATATTCTTGAAAAAGTAACGGATTCTAGCAAGAAAGAAAAATAAGCACAAGACAAAGAAATTTGGTCATTGCAAGATTACAAAGAAAATCAATGATAATGCTTATGTTCTGGATTTGCCTAATCAAATGGGTATTTCCAAAACATTCATTGTTGCTGATCTTTCTTTGTATTTGTCAGATGTTGAGTTGTCATACTCGAATCATAATTCGAGGATGAATTTTTCTCAAGTGGAGGTGAATGATGTGGTCACTGATCAAGACTCGGCCCAAGTCCAACCCTGTAATACCTGAGAAATTTGGGTTAATTAAAAATATGCAATTTATTAGAGAAATGGGATTTCAGAGAAAATTGGTATCTGAATAGCCCAAAAAAATTGACCAAATCAACTACCGGGAGTGCCCTGGAGCCGAGATGCCAAAGGAAAATGATGTGGCATTAACAAGCACCCCGAGATAGGATTTATGGTGCCGAAAGAAATTGGATCGGGAACAGTTTTCGGTACAACAAAAATGCAGTTGCCAATTAGGCTACAATACCGAATTGTTATAGACGACTTCCGGGGAGTCAACGGAAGTTTGAGGGGGCTTTGGTATTTCATGAGGAACAACCCTTTCGAGGTTTCAGGAAGAAACGAATGGGTTTAGGAACAAAACAAATATTCGGGCCTAAGTGCAGTTTTTGGACATTGCTGGAGGGAGGCCGAAACAAGGTTGTTTTGAAATCTTTGGAGGTCAAAATGATGTTTTAGGACTTAAGGGTTCTAATTGCAATTAAGGAAAGTTAAGGGGTTTAGTAAAATGGGCCAAAAAGAGATAGCCCAAACTTTAAGGGGCTAAAGTGCAAAAATGAGAAAAAACTAGCATGGGCAAATCTGATAGGTCGGCCATGGCCGATTTTGGCCACGGGGTTGCACGAGGCTTGGTCGGGGGAGCATCTTTTGTAAAGAGCTTGCCCGACAAAAGCCATCGTGGTGGCCGGATTTTGAAGAAAAAGTGGTCGAAAGTTGGTTGGATTCTTCGTGCGCCTGCAAATTGCTTTCTTGGTCGGATAAGGCTCGGTTAGGGTCGATTCAAGGTAGGTGTTAACTCCTAAGGCAATGGGTTGCTTGGCCAAAGGCATTTGGATGCTCGAAAATGCCTATAAATAGGGGTCTATGATGGCCGATTTTAGAGCAAATTGAAGCTTCAAATCGAGGCTGATTTCGAACGAATTGGTGTTCCATGTTAAGGGGCTTTTGAAGCCCATGAGATATAGATTCAATCTGGAGAATTTCATCCTTTTTGGTTAAGGTTTGAGAAGGTTTTCCAGCTCGTCGGAGTTTGGAGGCGGGCGCCTTGGCCGAGAGTTCGAGTGGCCGGTTGACGACCTTAACGAGCTTCTTTCAGGCCATTGGATACTCCAAATAGATCAATTCAAAGAGGGTTTTCGAATGGTGGAGAAATCGGTTGTCGCCGAAAAAAGATGGCCGGCATGCGCTGTTCCTCACGCGCCGCCACTCGCCCTAGTGCGTGTTGGCGCGTGCGGGCAAGTGGAGCATGGAAAAATTCTGGAAAAAATGTTGAAAAATAGAGAAAAATGTTTATGGAGGTTTGTGTAAAAAGATTGGGATTTGGGATTCTTGATATCTCGGTTTTCGCACCAAAGAGCCTCATTTTTCGTAAAAATGCAACATCTGGGTAAGTTCAGTATTTTTCCCATGAATTTCATAGCCTATAATGAATTTTTGTGAAATTAGATTTGAGAAAATAGTCCCGAGGTATTTATTGGAATTTTTGGAAAGGAAAAATGAAAGAAAATGAAGGAAAAAGGAAATAAATGGAATATTGAGGATATTTAGTGATAAAATATTATTTTATGATTGAGGTGATCGAGATGATGTGATTGGTGCAACTTTTGAGAGTTAGCACGAGAATCGAGGCAGGTCATGCATATCAAGGCGATGCACGCTTTTCGAGAAAATGCAAGTTTATCTTAAAATGTGAGTTTTCCTATCCTAAGTATGATTTGGTGAGTGTTATTCTCACAAGAGTTTATATTTATGATATGATTGTTATATATGCATGCTATTTATGAATGCAATATTCATTTATCATATTGCATGGAAAGTCATGATATTTGCATTGCACAATATTATTGTCATATTGATATTTGTGCATGGGAATGAGATGTCACCCCCAGAGTGTAGCCGTAATTCCCCTAGGGCATTGAAGGAATAGCGTTAGGCTTATCCTGTAGAGGTTCGGGATTTGCCTAGGATTCCTAACCGGGCTGGTGGGCTTGAGAAGTTACATTAAAGAGCAAAAATGTTGTTCATGTTATCGCATCACGCATTCATATATATATATATATATGTATATGTTTTGGACCTCACTAGAAGTTTCATCTTCTAATGGGTTATGCCCCTAGAACATTCAACGTTCCAGTTGAGACTTGCAGTTAGGGCAAGAAGCGGGTTGAGATATGACGGCACGTGATGGCATGGCTGATGGATTCAGCAAGCTGACTCGGATATGTTTTAACTGATTCTTTATTGATGATTAGCCTTGTTAGAATATTATGGAATCTCCATGTATTTATGTATTTCAATATTGAGGATATGATATTATCTATGGTACGGATTCTTATGTTATAAATAAAGTGAATTGATTATGTACCATATCAGGTTTCGATTATCGCTTCCGTATATTGTGAATAATTTGCTGGGGGTTTTATTTGGAGTTCGGTACTTAAGGTTTAAGTTATGTACTGAGAAAGAAAGAAAAATAATTTATGTATATTTTGGGCCTCAACATAGTGACACGCTCGGTAAGAGAAAAGCGGGGTGTTACAAACCCAACCACGCTGGAACAGTAGCGCCAGAACAATATTTTAATACTTCATATGTTTTAAGATTCTATTTAATTTAGAATTTTACTTCATATTTTTACTTGATTTAGGATTCTACTTCATGTTTGATTAAGATTTTATTTTTACTAGGATTCAAGTTGAATTTTACTTAAGATTTATTTCTTTTAAGATTCTAGTTGACTTTTATTTAGGTTTTTTTTTTTTAGAATTTTAGTTAGATGATTTTATTTTAATTAGATTTTAGTTACAAAAATTAGATAGATTTGGATTAGCCAAACACTATAAATATGTCTAGAATTTAGAGTTTGTAATTAAGTTTTTTCAATACAAATTTCAACAACTTATTTAAGTTTTCTTATCAAAACAGTCTTATTTTTGCGTTTTCTTGAAAGTCAAGATTCGGTCATTGAAGTTTGTTCTTTCAAATATTTATTTTGATGTATTTTTTTCATACGCGCACTATACGTTATATCATAATTATTTTGCAATTTATACACCTTAGCAGTGAGGAATCAAAATTTGGAATGTACTATTTTGAATTGTACTAAGACGACATGATTTATGCTTATATGCAGGTTGTAGGTTCATTTACAATTCATTATTTAGAGGGAATGTTTCCTGATTGGTTGCAACATGAGACCACAAATTCATATTATGCTCTCAAGGTGCCACCTCTTGGAGTCGGAAATAAGCATTTTATTCGATGCATTTTTTATGTTGTCTACAGGGTTGAGGTTCGGGGTCGTTCTTGGTCAATGGGATACAAACTCCGCAACAAAACCAAAGACGTTTTTATTGATATCGCCATTGCATCTAAGGTGTATGTGCCTCTTGCTACCACAGATATTAGAGATCCAATCATTTTTGAGTATAGGTCTTTTCATGTAGACAAGTTGGACTTGGAAGAAGGCGATGAAATAGAAATTTCTTGGAATTATGAAAACGTGGTTTTGAAGAAATGGGGAATTCATGTCAGTTTTGACACAACTGATGATCATCATTAGTAGTAAGTCCCTCTCAAACACAAGATTGAAGATTGATTGAATCAAGAAATTGATGAAATCTATTTTTTGTAGCATATATATATATATAAATATATATAACCATTTAGCCATGTTTTTTAAATTCTTATCCCCATTTGTTACTAGTAAGTCCCTCTCTAACACAAGATTGATGATCATCATTTGTTGTTGGCATGTTTTTTAAATTCTTATCCCCATGTGACTAGGGTTAATGTCACATGACACATTAAATCAATTTATACTTTACATGTTTGACATGATAGAATATGTATGCATTAAATACACAAATAGATGAATCAAGTAAATATATAAAATATTTGTGTGATTTTGTCTTTAGCTATAAATCATGAATCCAATTTAAATTTTTATTTTAAATATAAAGGGAGAAGGCAGAGAGAAATAAAAGATATTTTAAAATTTTGATGATCACAATATAAAAAATATAAATTAATTAGATTTTCTGTTATTTTTAATAAATTTTTATATTATTTTTGTTTCCACAGTACTATAACTTATATATTTTTACATAGTTTAATTATGTAGTGTCTTGTTCTCGCATTACTAATCATTATAATTGCCTTGCTCTTATGGCCCACAAATCCAAAAACCAAAATGATGCAACAGTTGAATCTTAATAGACCTAAAAATTAATTTTTTTAGAAAAGATTACCCATTTTTGGAAGGACATCGCTAGTCACTGTTCATGGTAGATTTTGACAATCGAAACTGACCATCATGATTGCCTTGGTCTTATGATTCACATAATTAAACCAAAACGATCCAATGATTAAATCTCAATAAATTTGAAAATTAATTTTTAAAAAAATGTTACTCGTTCTAGAATGGCATCGCTAGCTACCATCCATGGCAATTTCAATGATCAAAATAGACCATAAGGATCGCCTTGGTATTGTGACACACATATCCAAAAACTAAAACGATCCAACGATTGGATTTCAATAGATTTGAAAATTAATTTTTTGAAAAAAAAATGTTACTTTTTTTTGGAAGAGCATTGTTGGCCATGGTTTATGGTAGATTTCAACAATTAGAACTGACCATTAGAATTACCTTGGTCTTGTAACCAATATATAGAAAAATCAAAACAATCCAATGATTAGATCTCACTAGATCTAAAAATTAATTTTTTAGAAAAAATGCTACCCATTTTTTATTTTTGGAAAACATTACCCGTTTGTAGAAGGGTATTGCTAGCCATTGTCCATGGTAGATTTTGACAATTAAAACTGACCATCGTGATTGCCTTGATCTTATAATCCACATAACCAAAAATCAAAATAATCTAACGATTGGACCTTAATAGATTTGGAAATTATTTTTTTTTTTAAAAAAATGTTACCCATTCTGGAATGGCATTGTCGGCTATCGTCCAAGGTAGATTTCGATGATCAAAACTGACCATCGAAATCACCTTGGTCTTATGACCAACATATAGAAAAAGCAAAACAATCCGATGATTAGATTTCACTAGATCTAAAATTTAATTTTTTTAAAAAAATGTTATCCATTTTTTATTTTTGAAAAAGATTACCAAATTTTAGAAGGGCATCACTAGCCATTATCTATTGTAGATTCTAACAATCAAAACTGGCCATTGTTATTTGACTGCACTCTCACTCTGCAATTAAAACACAATAAAAACAAATCATAATAAAACTTTTATATTTTTTTTATTTTAGTGAGAGGTTTATACTCGCCAGTGTACGAGTGCAGTTGTAGTCCAAATTTAAATTTATATTTTCTGGATGAATCCAGGTCGTCCACTGAGAGATTTATTTATGGCAAAAGAAAAAGAATGTCACACACACGCACACGCATTTGGATAAATTGGCAACAAGATTTTTTATGGGTTTTTTTTTTAGACAACAGATACTAGAAAATAAAGTAAGGCAGAAATTGAAATAAACATTAAACGTAAAAATATGAATTTGGATAGTGCTTGAGTTAAGACAATTTCAGTACCAACCCGTTGATTCCCAAATTTTAGCATAAAAGATTAGCAACATTAATTTAATTTCAGATATGAGGGTTTGTTATTAAATGCAATTAGAGATGATGATAGTTCTAGGTTAAGCAATCCCCATACATGATATGCGGGATTCTAATTTAAGCAACCACCATAAATTCAATTGCAATTAATACACAAAACAACTAAATTAATCATCCGGGTTTGGGTATGATAGCGTTTTCAGTTCTAGTAACTCTCATACATGGCATGAAAGCTCTAAGTTAGGCTTACGCTTCAATCCAAACCTAGTGATTTCTCAATAATTAAGATACACTCATACTGAAATTTAAATTAATGTTACTTATTTAAAGCGCAGCTTTCTTTAGGAATCATTGGCGTTGGACACTGTCCTTGCCTTAACCCAAGATTAGATTTAGCTACTCATTTTTATTTGAAAGTTAATTGACAAGAATTTAAATGACATAATTTGAATAACAGAATTTAAATGACGGGAATTAAAATAGTAGAAACTAACCGGCCATTTAGGCGGTGAACATTTAAATGACAAGAATTAAAATTACAGAAATTTAAAGGCATAAACTAACCGGCCATTTAGGCGGTGAATAATTAAATGACAAGAATTAAAATTATAGAAATTTAAAGGCATAAATTAACCGGCCATTTAGGCGGTGAATAATAAAGTAATAATAAATGACATAAGAATTTAAAAGAAGAAAGGAAGTAAGTAAGATCACAAGAGAGAATACTAAAGAAAAGGGGAAAGAACAAGAACAATTCTCAAAAAGAGAATTATAAGGAAACAACTAAACTTTTATTCAAGAATAATAATCACACTTACAAATGCAATCAAGTGATCTATTTATAGGCCACAAGATGCAATACAAACCACACAATTTCAATTATTCAACTAGACATAATTATATCTAATGGGCACTCACACACTTAAAGTTAAATAGATTTTAGTTATAATACACACCTAAAATTAAATGGATTTTAGCTAAAATACATACCTAATAAAGAACTCATAAAGTTAAATGGATTTTAGCTATAATATCCACCTAATAGTTAAATGGATTTTAGCTAAAAAACACACCTAATAAAGCTCTCACATAAAAAATAAAAATAGATTTCTATAAATTGGTTTTTAATCTTCATTAGGATTAAAAATAATCTTTGGGCCTTCTCCAAATAATATCTTTCATGGGTTGCTCAAATTGGACCTTAATTCTTCATGGGCTTGAATTCTTCATGGACTTTAATTTTTCATGGGCTTGATTTCTTCATGGATTTGATTTCTTCATGGATTTGAATTCTTCATGGACTTGATTTCTTCATGGATTTGAATTCTTCATGGACTTTAAGTCTTCATGGGCTTGAATTCTTCATGCCTAAAAAAAAAATAAAAATAATTTAATGTTATTAATAAATTATATATTATATATATGTATTACACATGGCACATATATATATTAGATTATATTATATATATATATATTACATGCATGCATATAATGATGTATATGTATTATATATAATTTTATATATTATTATTATTTACTTTAGAACTTCATTTCATTCATCTTTCAATTTAAACTTGTATATAACCATAAAATATATATTAATATCTAATTTAAACCATTTTTAAGATCAAAAGAAGGGTATAATTATAACAATTTTTTTATAAAATTAACCACTAATCATTATTGCCTTGGTCTTATGATCCACATAACCAAAAACCAAAACGATCTAATGATGAGATCTCAATAGATTTGAAAATTAATAAGATTTAGTTGAAAATAATTAAAGTAAAAAAATAATTAAAGATAATGGGTGAAATAATCGAGAAATGTGGAGACAAAGTAGAATGTGGACAAATAATCAAAGATAATAGGTGAATTAGTGGAGAAATATGAGAGACAAAATATGGTGTGGACAAATAATCAAAGATAATTGGTGAATTAATGGAGAAATATGGGAGACAAAATATAGTGTGGACAAATAATCAAATATAATAGATGAATTAATGGAGAAATGTGGGAGACAAAGTAGAGTGTGGCCAAATAATCAAAGATAATGGGTGAATTAATGGAGAAATATGGAAGATAAAGTAGAGTATGGACAAATAATTAAAGATTATGAATGAGATTTAGTGAAAAATAATTAAAAAAATAATAAAATAATAAAAGATAGTAGATCACTACAATTATACTAAAATTAATTCAATCTCTATAAATAGAGGAAACTTGAAAGGTTGGAGAACTTGAATTAGAAAGAGAAAGGTTATAAGAAAGAATGATTTGAGAGCAAGAGAGATATTTGAGAAAGAAAAAGAAAGAATATAGAGAAAAATACTAAAAATTTCTAGAAAAATGCTATAGGTTGGCTTTAGTAGTTCGTGTGAAAATTTGTGACAAAAGGCGTTGTTGGATACGCAAACCAAGAATTCATCGCAATATAGAAGAATACTGAATCACTCTGCGAGAAGGTAAGTTATCTTCAAAAATTTCTTTAAAAATTTCAGAAATATTAGAATGATATTTTAGAATTTTTTATGATAAAATTGGAAGAGAAATGCATGATTAGTATTTATTATGGATTTTTGAGGTAATAGATGCTTGAAAATCAAAGGAAAAATGATAAATAAATAGAACATGGATTTTAAAAATTATGAGGAAATTTCTGGGGCTTAGAAATATTATTTTAGGAATTATTGTGAAGAGAAATTGAGAAAATTTTATGACAAAGTATTTATTTCATAATCTTGAGAAAATTGGATAAATTAGAAAAATTAGAAATCTAATTTTGCTAAGTAATTATGGTGTCAGGGTACGTCAAGGTTCATAATTGAGTACAATTGGAAGTCTGACGCAAATTTTGAGGCAAAATTACGTTAGGGGCAAAATTGTCTTTTTACAAGGTAAGTGGTACTACTCAATTTGACTTAAATTATGAAAAGGAATTGCAAGCATTTTTCAATACAAAATTCAGTTCATGGAAGTTTTAGTTATCATGTTGACATGTCATGGTATGCTATGCATCACGTAGGTTGCATGTACATTTTCTGATGATGATATATGCATATGAGCATGATAAGATTTACGGTCATACGTTGCATGGGTTTTGTAATACCCCAAGAGCCCAGAGAAGTTAGTATATATCGTGGATAGTGTAAGAAAGGAAACAACACCAGCTGGATACCTTTTGGGCTGAATGTTGGCAAAGAACTCCCAAGTTAAGCGTGTTTGAGCTAGGGTAATCCAAGGATGGGTGACCCCCTTGGGAAGTTCGCGTAGGCCCATCAGTGTAAGTTGTTTCGGTTCTTCCTATCGTTCGATGCGGGATGTTACAGGTTTGGGATTAGGTACTGGCACCGTTGCTTTGCCAATGGTGCACCCATACACCCTAGTCTGGCAGGGAAACTGTAAAAATGACAGGTAATTTTAAGGCGCAGTCGACCCAAACATGAGAGTTATGATGTTATGTGTATTGCATTCATGCATATGCATTATATGATATACTCTTACTTAGATAATTCATCATTTAATGTGGGCGTTGCCCTGGAACATTCAAACGTTCCAGATGAGGTTTGCAGTGAAGACATAGAAGTAGGCGAAACGTAAAGACGCAAGGCATTATGAAGTTACTTTCTGCATTTAGTTTCCGTATGAGGATCCTATTATGTACCAATTATGTTATGTTATGTTTTGTTTAAAGTCATGTTGAAAAACTTATATCATGTTACAAGTTATGTTTGGAAGACTTTTGTTATGATAATCTTGTATTATTAATTATGTTGAGACAATCATGTAATATTATTAGCGTTTGAGGTATGTTGAGGTTCGATTCTAACTTCTGCATTTAATGTTTATGTTGATTCTCTTTCGAGATAATTGTATGAAAATTTTGGGATGGATAAGAGCAATGATATGGTTTAGTTGTAGTTTAAAAAAAAAAATTGTTATCCCAGAATTGTCTTAAATTTTAACGCGCTCAAAAAACGGGGTGTTACAGGCATCGCCAGCCACTGTCCATGGAAGATTCTGACAATTGAAACTGACCATCGTGATCACCTTAGTCTTATGATCCACATAACCAAAAACCAAAATGATCTAATGATTGGATCTCAATAGATTTGAAAATTAATTTTTTAAAAAAATGTTATGTAAGCACCCCAGCCCGGATATCCCAAGCACCCGGACTACCCGAACGGGAGCACCTACGGGAGAAGAAAAGAATGAGACACCAGACAAAAACCACCCCGGCATGCATACTCAAAGATGAGAGCAACGGAAGCGAAGAAAAACACATGCATGCACTACGGGTACCCCGCTAACACAGCGGTCACAAGATAAATAAACAAACACAAACTCCTGTGCCAAAATACACAAGACTCGAGAAAACACCTGGCACAGTAGAAAATAATAGAGTAGACCCTACACAATCATCAGAGTTGACAGGGATTGACGAGACTGCCTGTACACCACACCGACTCTGCCGTTAAAGCTGACTCCCTTGCTATGGCCCACGCCGCCACTACCTGGAATGATGGAAAGCAAGGTGAGTCGAGAGACTCAGCAAGCATAAGGAAAAGAAAGGCTGAAGGCTACACAAAACCAGAAATCTCACCCCAGAATAAACCCCCAGGTACACACAAGCCATGAGACGCTACAACACAACAGCTCAATAGCATAATAAAATAAAAGCACATACCGGTCCTTGGGGCCCACATAAGACACTTGGCACCCAAGTCCCATACCAACCTGCCGCTGCCCTGAAAGGCAACAAATGTCTCCACAAACCTGCGCGCGCTGTCCCAGGCCGGTACTCCCGTCACCTGTATCCGTCGGTACTCCCGACAACCAAGCCAAAGGCTCCCTCGGAACGGTACTCCCGTCCGAGAACTAAATACTACCAGTATCCATGCAATGCACATAGAAATGCAATGGCGTAGTGAGCATCAACGTGATACAAGGCGCCCATACATCCAGGCATCAGGCCATGCTCTGCCCACATAGTAAACCACACGCCATGCATATGCTCGCGGTGGATGCAACCTAACCAAACTAGAATGTCCGTGTCCAAGCATACTCAATAAATGAATATCCCAACATGCAACCCGTTCCCATGTGCATATCAAATCATGAACAGTAATGCAATGCATCTACTCATGCAGTAAATCACATACCGGCAGAGCTAGTCAGCAATGCCCGGCACCGGTCAACGGCTAGTGACTAAGGGTGTCCACCCGACGGTCCACATCAGGGCCGTACCATAGTCTACCCCAACGTCACCAACAATCGACCCCTGCCCCACTGCTCGATAGCTCTAACCGAACCATAAATAAATCTGAGAAAAACTGTAAGTAAACCCAATAAAATCGTAAATAAACCCTCACGTCTAGGAACCTAGTCCCCAAACTGGTTCAGCATCATTCCGAAAGGAATGAGGGCGGTACAAACCCCCGTAGGCTCACAACGGATAAAATTATAGAAGCCTCGAATTTAATTTAAATTAGAACAAATGAATAATAATTTAACAAATAAGGTTAGGAGCCAAATTAAAGTAAGGGAGAGAATAAAGTATAGGAAATCACAGGGTGTTTCACGGGAATTAAAGATCAAGAAGAGAGGGTTAAGAGCTTGCCTTTACACGGCCGTTCCTTGCTTTTCTTGTGCACCCGCTGCGAAGTAAACGTTCGCTGGCAATAAATAAAATCACGACTTTAATTAAATAAATCTACCGTGTAATATAAATAATTTAACTGTCTAAAATCCCTCGTAAGCGCACCACAATTAAAATCTCAACGAGTCTCATATTTATTTTAAATTAAATCACGCTGATAAAATCATCGAAACTCGCTTAATAGATTAAATTTAAATCAAACGACTCCAAATTCCATAATTAATAAACGAGCCAAAACAAACGAAGGGAGGGTATAAAATACGAGAAATCACAGGGTTTCTCACGGGAATTAAAGAATACGAGGAAAGTATTAGGAACTTGCCTGAAACTAGCTGATTCCGACCTCTCTCGAGCTCCCGAGGTAAATTAAATCATTTCCTAGCACATAACATAATCGAGACTCAAATTAATTAATTTTAATCACGTAAAATTTATAATTTAAACATGATATATTTTTACCCACGTACCTGATCACTTCCCATGCCGAAAAATCCCAAAATTCTATTTTTTTTTCTTATTTTCTTTTCTTCCTTTTCTTTTCTTTTCTTTTTTTTTCTTCTCCTTCTCTTCTCTTCTTCTTCTTCTTCCTCTCCCTGCGTGCGTCTTCCTCCTCCTGCAACTCCATTCTTCTTCTCCTTTCCTTTCCTTCTTCTTCTTTTCTTTCTTCCCCGCGCCTCCTCAAATTTAAACAAATTAATTAATTTAATTAATTTAATTTCATTTATTATTATTATGGTTATATTATTATTATTTCTTTTTTTTTTTGGGATATTACATGTTACCTGTTTTGGAATGGCATCGCTGGCTACCGTCCATAGTAGATTTCGATAATAAAAAATGACCATTGAGATTGTCTTGGTCTTGTGACACACATAGCCAAAAATCAAAATAATCAAACGATTGGATTTTAATAGATTTGATAATTAATTTTTTTTAAAAAAAAGTTACTTGATTTTGGAAGGGCATTACTAGCCATCGTCTATGATAGATTCCAACAATTGGAACTGACCATCGAAATCACCTTGGTCTTATGACCAACATATAGAAAAACCAAAACAATCCAATAATTGAATCTCACTAGATCTAAAATTAATTTTTTTAAAAAGATACTTCATGTTTTTGGTTTTTGAAAAAGATTACCAGTTTTTGGAAGGGCATCGCCAGCCATTGTCTAGGGAAAATTTTGACAATCAAAATTGACCATCGCAATTTTCTTGGTCTTATGATTCACATAACCAAAAATCAAAACGATTTAACGATTGGATCTTAATAGATTTGGAAATTATTTTTTTTGAAAAATGTTATTCGTTTTAGAATGGCATTGCCGACTACCATCCATGACAGATTTTGATGATCAAAATAGACCATTGGAATCACCTTGGTTTTGTGACACACATAACCAAAAATCAAAATGATTCAACGATTAGATTTCAATAGATCTGAAAATTAATTTTTTTAAAAAGGATTACAAGTTTTTGAAAGGGCATTGCTGGCCACTATTTATGGCAAATTCAACAATCTAAACTGACTATCAGAATCACCTTGATCTTATGACCAACATATAGAAAAACCAAAGAATCCAATGATTGGATTTCACTACATCTAAAAATTAATTTTTTAGAAAAAAATGCTACCTATTTTTGGAAGAGCATTACTGGCCATCGTTCATGGTAGTTTCGAACAATTGAGACCGACCATAGAAATTACAATGGTTTTGTTACTCGCATACTCAAAAATCAAAACGATCCAACAATTAGATCTCACTAGATCTAAAAACTTAAATTAGAGAATGTTAAGTGCTTACCTTAAATCGAAGAAACTGCAATCACTAGCCTTTAAGAAGGCAATCAATTGGTAAGATTAGAGAGAATGGATTGCTAGACGGGAGGAAGAGAATGCGAGTTGATGGAGGATGGTTGCTAGTTGAAAAAAGAGAGAGATGGAGATGTAGGGAAGAAGGAGATAGCAATAAGTAGTTGCTAGGCTTTGGTGGGAGTTTGGTCTACTCCCACGACTTAGGTGGGTCGAGTTTCGAGTTTGACTGCCTTGCCATCTTATAGTTTCTACTGTAGAATGGACTAAAAAGGTTTTTCTCTTAACATATACATTTTCAGTCCTCGTTGGGTCAGTTTGACTAGATAATCAATCTATCCTGGTCGAGGTATAAAAAGGCATGTGGGAGTGGGCCAAACTCCCACCCAACCCTAATAGTTGCTTGGTGCTTTCTCTTTCTTGCCTACATCTCCTCCTCTTCTTCTTTAGCCAACAATTGTGGGCAGTTAACTTGCTATCTTTTCCTCTTATTTGGCAGTCCCTTCTCTCTTTTCTGGCCAAATTGTCGTCCCACACATCGGTGACCAGAATTTCTCTAATTTAAGGTAAGCACGTGTTTGGATAATTATCATATTTCAAAATTTCAAAATTCAATAATTCTAAAATATATACATACATGTATAATATATGCATATATTAATATATATATACACACATGTATAATATGTACGTACATATATGTATGCATGACACACACAAATATATACATATATATATAATATACAATAACAAAATTAGTTAAACAGTTTTATTTATGGATAAAATTAAAGGAATAATTTGTCTTATGTATGTGTAAAAAAAATTAAAAAAATTAAAATAAAAATTTAGTGGATGAAGTTTAACAATAATAATTATTATTTAGAAATTATAAATTCAAATTGATAAGAAATTTTATAATTAGGAACAATTAATTTAATAAACTTTCTCTTTTATAATGTCAATGAATCGCACCATCTTCACAAAGTTTTTTATTTGTATTTCGTTACTCTTATTAGCTTATTGCATGAGTTAAAATCCACACTCCATTTATTGTTGGAGAAGCTTAAAATTGTGCACTACTATATATGTGTATTTTATTTTAGTTAGTAATGTTGTGACCGTTTTCTTTTAGATAACACTCCATTTAGTTAGTAATATTTCTTCATTTTATACAGTGACCTTACTATAAACACTTTTGTAATATACAAGTTATGGGTGCTTTAAGTACCCTAGAATTTTTTATCACTTTTTAGGGCAATGATTAAGGAACATTAAATTAGTTGACAATTAAACAAAAATATTTATTACAATAAAATCAACCAATAACGAATGTTAAAACCTAAAAACTAAATATAATAAATTTATATCATCAAAAAGAGTATATATTTAATATATATTCTTTAACCATTGCTTTGAAAGATATAATAATAATAATAATAATAATAATAATAATAATAATAATAATAATAATAATAATAATTACACGTATTTCAAACATGAATCACACGTATTTCAGCTTGTATCTCGTTACAACTAATTTTTCTATTTTTGCTTCCTTCAACAGATTTTGGGTAAACTGAAATTTTTTTATCTCAATCATTGCTATTACCTAACGACAACTCCCAACTTATCCGGAGTTCTCAATCTTAAAGACCTATGGCTTAACAATTGTAGAAGCTTGCGAGAAGTGCACCACTCTATTGAACATCTCCACGAACTTATTCTTCTAGATCTCAGTTATTGCAAAAGCCTTAGGAAGCGTCCCTATGGGATTGGCAAGTTGAGATCCCTGAAAAGTGTGTATATCTCTGGGTGCCCATGTGGAGCATTACGGACATTGACAAAGAGTGTTGCTTCTACTTGTTTGTCAGAAAACTTTATACATGGGTTACGAAAATTGTTCGTGGAAGATTGCTCCTTGACACAGTTACCCGCTGAAATTGGGAATATTATCTCATTAACCACTTTGATTCTTGATCGATCCAAATTTGGTTTCCTACCACCGGATAGTGTATGCAATCTTACACGCCTGTCAACTTTAGGGCTTGAATTCTGCAGTTTGTCAAGTTTGCCAATTGAACTTGGGAGATTGACCCAATTGCAAATATTGAACCTTAAAGGAAACAATTTATGTGGCTTGCCAGCTGAGAGCATTGGGAACCTTTATAACATATTGAATATCTATTTGAGCAATTGTGATAGACTCCAGTCACTTCCAAAATCTTTAGAATGTGTAGAACTCCTGAGAGCAGACAATTGCACATCGTTAGAAAGCATATCACTTGAATCAACCGGCAACAATTATAGGGTGATTTCTTGTGAAAATTGTCCCAAATATTCTGCTGACAAAATTGGAACTAGTTTGCTCCAATACAAGGTACTCTCATTCTTTTTTTTACTTGTTATTTAAAAGGTATTATGGCCTTATTGGAATGTACTATACTAACACATGATTTATGTTTTATGCCCAACCGGGATCACATCCACTTAGAATTTTTGTTTCAGGGGGAGAGTTACCCAATCGGGTGCAGCATAAGTGACTACAAACTCATACTATTGTTTTAAGGCGCCATCTCATGGAAATATTGACTTCACAAGATGGATATTTTACTAAGTAGGAACACTTGAATCAAAATGATGTAATTGGCAGATTAGTTATAGAATTCACAATAAAACCAAATACATGACTCATGTTGATCGTGACCCAGATTATGTGGTATTGCCTGTATCACATGGAGATCATCAAACCATAGTTGACTATTATCCATGTTGTGTACACGTGTTGGACTTGGAAGTAGGAGATGAAATTGAGGTTTCATTGATATTATTAGGGAACGTGCTTGTGAAGAACTAGGGATTTGATATTTTCTATGAAACAAGGGATCTATAAGCTAAAGTGAACCAAGAAATAGTGGAAGATCAGGAAGTTTCAAGTGTGCAAATTGTTAGTGATGGAGAAATTTTCTGAGAAAATGGAGAGATTTAGAGAAGAGGAGGAGAATCAAAAAGAAGAAATGGAGGAGAAAGATGAAGAGACGAGAGAGGAAATAAGACAGTTGAATGTTGCACATTTTAGAGTAAGAATAAATGGGGACATGGCACTATTAGATATTTTACAAAAAGAACTAATTTTCTATTTTTGTTCTATTTTATTTTATTTTTTTATCAAACTTTGAGTAAGATAATTTTTTTTCTCTCTATCATTGCTATTACTTGACCACGATTCCTGATTTGCCGGACGTCTCCAATCCCAAGGAGCTATTGCTTAACAATTCCATAAGCTTGGCAGAGTAATTGTAGAAGCCTTAAGAAGCTTTCCTAGGGATTGCCAGTTGAAATCTGGAGAAATTTTCCCTTTTTCCCTGGGTTCTCACGAAGTGGGTCATTGCATGCATTGATGAAGAATTAAGTAAGCTGCTTAAACAAATTGAATATAATAGACTGATATTTGACAAAAGAACCCTCCGAAGAAATGGGGATTTGATGTCGCAAGGGATGGAGCAGTATTGAACCAACGTTATCACATTTTAGTCTCATTTTCTCATGATGATAATCCAAAACTCAATTTCATTAATTTCAAGATGCCCGCACAGACACGATTGAAGAATAATGGATTTCAAATACCTCATTGATCCCGTATGATATGACACCTCATTTTCTTAACATTCTCTAATAAAATATCTATATATAATACATTTTTCAAATTATACAAAACATTTTTCATAATATACAAGTTATTGCCTTTAAGCACCATAAATTTTTTTATAACTTTTTAGGGCGATGATTAAGAAACATTAAATATATATCTATATAATAAAGTAAGAAATTTTTTGAATTGTATAACACAAATGTGAGGGGGACATTTTTTTTTATGGTTGAGATTAATTTTCAAGAGATTTGATGGCTGAGATCAGTAGTTTTTCTCCCCAAAATGCATCCTATCCCATTCTCCCTTTCTACCTAACACACTCCCTCTTTACAAACCCACTCTCTGCCTGCCTCCCCCCCTCTCTCTCTCTAAGCCCCTGCATCGTCGCCCTTGCCACCTACCGCCGTCACGCCCCGCCAACCCCGTTCCATCCCATCCTCCCCTTCCGTCGTCGCCCCTACCCGGCCACCGCTGTCACCTCCAGCTCAAAGGTATATATGTGTATCTCCATTTCATCTCACTGTGTGTGTATGTATATCTACCATCACTGTGTATGTATATTTCTTATCTCTCATCCCTTATCTCTCTCTCCTCACTGTGTATGTATATCCTGCCGCCGTTGAAACTCTATCACGACTGTGTGTGTTTGTATGTATCTATTGTCTGCAATCGCTGAAGCTCCATCGCGACTATGTGTTTGTATGTATATAGTCATTGTGTGTTTGTATGTATATAGTCATTGTATGTTTATATAAGCACCCCCGCCCGAATATCCCAACCACCCGAATTACCCAAACGAGAGTGCCTACGGAAGGAGAAATGATGGAATACCAGACAAGAATCACCCTGGCATGCATACAACAGAATTAGAACAGCGGAAGCTAAGCCATACACATGTATGCACTACAGGTGCTTCGCTAGCACAATGGTTACAAGATAAACAAATAAATAAATAAATACAGACACCTGTGCCGACATACACGAGACTCGAGGAATGACCTGGAATAGTAGAAATAAATGAATAAATCCTACTCAACTATCAGAGTTAACAGGGACTGACGGGACTGCCTGTACACCATACCGACTCTACCGTTTAAGCTAGCTCCCTTGCCCATGGCCCATACTGGCACTACCTGGAATGATGGAAAACAAAGTAAGTCGAGAAACTCAACAAGCATAAAGAAAAAAAAGGTTGTAGGCTGAACATAATCAGAAAACTCTCCCCAAAATAAACCCCCAGGTATACACAAGGTATGAGACGTTACAACACAACAGTATAGCATAATAAAATATATACCGGTCCTTGGGGCCCACACAAGACACATGGCATCCAAGTCCCATACTAACCTGTCGCTTCCCTAAAAGGCAACAAATTTCTCCACAAACCTACGCGCACGATCCCGGGTCGGTGCTCCCATCACCCGTGTGTCCGTGTCGGTACTCCCCACACCCGAACCATAGGCTCCCTCGAAACGGTCCTCCCGTTCGAGAACTAATAACAACCAATAACCATGCAATGCACAAAAAAATGCAATGGCGTAGTGAGCATCAACGTGATACACTGGCGCCCATACATCCAGGCATCAGGCCATGCTCTGCCCACATAGTAAACCACATGCGATGCGTATGCCCGTGCTGAATGAAACCTAGCCAAGCTAAAATGCCCGTGTCCAAGCATATTTAATAAATGAATATCCTAATATGCATCCCATACCCATGTGCATATCACATCATGAACAATAATACAATATATCGAGTCATGCAATAAATCACATAATGGCAGGGCTAGTCAGCAGTGTTCGGCACTGGTCAACGGTCAGTGACTAGGAGTGATCGCCTGATGATCCACATCAGGGTCATACGACAGTCTACTCCATGTCACAAAACAGCAGACCACTGCCCCCCTACTCGATAGCCCTAATCGAACCATAAATAAACTCGAGAAAACTATAAATAAACCCATATATCTAGGAACCTAGTCCTTAAGCTGGGTTCGGCATCATTCCAAAAGGAATGGGGGTGGTACAAACCCCCGTAGGCATACAACAAATAACATTCTAAAAGTTTCGAATTTAATTTAAATTAAGCAAATGAATAATAATTCAATAAATAATACTAAGAGCCGAATTAACGTAAGGGAGGGAATAAAATACGAGAAATCACGGAATCTCTCACGGGAATTAAAGAACAGGAGAAGAGAGATAGGAACTTGCCTTTACACGGCTATTTCCTGCCTTTATTGCACTTTTGCTGTGAAATAAAACGTTTAATATCAGTTAATAAAATCGTGACTCACATTAATTAAATCTAATCGTGTAATATAAATAATTTAACCGCTTAAAATCTCACATAGATACAACACAAATAAAATCCCAATGAGTCTTATATTTAATTTAAATTAAATAACGCCAATAACATCCTCAATTTATATAATTAATACGCGACACCAAAACGAATTAAGGGAAGGCATAGGGCTTATAAAATAAAAGGAGACCGCAAGGGTAGAGGGAGCTTGCCTCAATTTAGTTGTTTACAGCGTTTTTGTGCTTGAATGCCACCAAAATAATACACATTGTAAAATAGAATAAACTCCCAAAATAAAATTCCAACCGTACAAAATATTTAATACATAATTCTCTACTTACCTGACTAATTAAATCGTGATTAAACCTCCTTTAATCTTGATTTTTCTCCCAAAAATTAGCCCTGTACGCTGTTCTTCTTCTTCCATTTTTCTTCTTCTATTGCTGTAATTTACTGCTCGAATTCATGCTGTAAAATAGCAATTTAAAGGCAAAAAGAAGGCAACCTTGCGACCGCTGCGTGGCAACCATCAGCACCGCCTTCACCCTCCAAAACGACATTGTTTTGGTGCCCTATTTGCTAGAAAATCCCAGCTTCCGCCGAACGCAGTCACGTGCCCCTACCAATTCCCCTTTCAGTTGACTTTTTACCATTTCTTCCTGGCAGGGCGTTTGACCTTCACAAGCTAGGGACATAAGCACACACATGATATATTTTAAATTAATATAATATAACGTTAGCATAAACCTCAATTAACTTTAAGTTAATAATTACTATTAATACTATTATTACATATATACATATCACCATTCACGGCAACTTCTCTAATTTTATTAATATTATTTTTTTTTATTAATTATAAACACTTAATGGTGATTTAATTCCTATTCAAAAATATAATAGATTTAATATTCTCTACTGAATATTCCAAATCCACAAAATCTCAATAAATCATAGTTAACTTTAAATATAGAAATTAATGATCATTATCTACCCCCGAATTACCGGGATGTTACAGTTTATGAGCATAGTCATTGTGTGCGTATATATTTTTTTAGTTTATGTGTGTATATAGTTTCAATATGTGTAGTCATTGTTTTTGTGTTTGTGAGCATATCCAATGTGTGTATATAGTTTCAATGTTGCGACTGTGTGTGTTTGTATGTATTTATTGTATGTATATAGTCATTGTGTTTGTATGTATCTATTGTATCGTGTGTGTTTGTAAGCATAGTCATTGTGTGTGTTTGTAAGCGGTCACTATTTTTGTGTATTGTGTGTGTTTAAGTGTATATATAATTTCAATGTGTGTAGTCACTGTTTTTGTCAATTAAGCATGGTTTTTTTAGTTTAATGCTTGATTATTTCGTGTATGTATGAATATAAAATGAAAATGCTCGGTAGCCTCTGGAGAACAATTCTCTAGGCCATTTTGTCTCCCACTTCAATTGTGCCTCCTACCAACTAATTAGTGGTGAATTTTATAAAATTTTGTTATAATTATAACCTCCGTTTTGATTTTAAATTGGTTTAATTGAATAGTTATGTGTAATATATATATATTATAACATAATACATATACTCAATGGAATGCATGCATGGAGCATCTATATAATATATAAGTATATAATATACCATATAATATATCATATAAATATGTACATAATATATAATTTAATAACACTCAATTGCTTCCTTGTAGGCATAAAGAAGATGGGCTTGGAGACTCAAATTGGATTGAAGAATTAAGAATTTAAACCCAACCCATGAAGAATTAAAACCCAACACATGCCCATTAAATTGAAGGCCCAAGGCCCAATACATGTTTAAGGCCCAACTTGAGCAAACCTATGAAAGACATCATTTGAAGAAGCCTCAAGCATTTAATCCTAATGAAGATCAAATAACCCAATTGTAAAAATTTATTATTTTTTTATTTTTAAATATTTATTTTATGAGTGCTTTATTAGGTGTGTATTATAACTAAAATTCATTTAACTTTATGAGTGCTTTATTAGGTGTGTATTTTAGCTAAAATTCATTTAACTTTAGGTGTGTATTATAACTAAAATCCATTTAACTTTAAGTGTATGAGTGCCCATTAGATATAATTATGTTTAGTTGAATAATTGAAATTGTGTGGTTTGTATTGCATCTTGTGGGTTATAAATAACTCACTTGATTGCATTTATAAGGGGAATTATTATTTTTGAATCAAAGTTTAGTTGTTTTCTTAGAGTTTTTCTTTGAGAATTGCTCTTGTTCTCTCTTATTTTCTCTTGCAATCTTACTTTTTTTTTTCTTCTCTTGAATTATTATGTCATTTATTGTTACTTTATTATCTACTGCCTAAATGGCCGATTAATTTTTGTTTTTAAATTTTTGTAATTTTAATTCTTGTCTTTTTATTATTCACCGTCTAAATGGCTAGTTAATTTCTGCTATTTTAATTCTTGTAATTTAAATTCTGTCATTTAAATTATGCCATTTAAATTACGCCATTTGAATTCCTACCAATTAATTTATAAATGAAGATGAGTAGTTAAACCCAATCTTGGGTTAAGGCAAGAACAGTGTCCAACGCCAATGATTCCTAAAGAAAACTGCACTTTAAATGAGTAATATTAATTTAAATTTCAATATGAGTGTGTGGTAATTATTGAGAAATCATTAGATTTGGATTGAAGCGTAAGCCTAATTTAGAGCTTTCATGTCATGTATAAGAGTTACTAGAACTATAAACGCTATCATACCCAAAACTGGATGATTAATTTAGTTGTTTTATGTATTAATTACAATTGGATTTATGGTAGTTGCATAAATTAGAGTCTCGCATATCATGTATGGGGATTGTTTAAACTAGAACTATCATCATCTCTAATTGCATTTAATAACAAAACCTCTTATTTGAAATTAAATTAATGTTACTAATTTTTTCTGCTAAAAATTGGGAATCAATGGGTTGGTGCTAAAATTGTCTTAACTCAAATGTTATCCAATTTCATATTCTCAAATTTAGTGTTTATTTTAACTTTTGTCTTGCTTTATTTCCTAGCATCTGTTATTTGAAAATCCATAAAAAAATTCTGTTTTCAATTCATCCAAATGTGTGTGTGTGTTTGTGACATTCTTTTTCTTTTGTCATAAATAAATCTCTCAGTGGACGACCTGGATTCATCCAGAAAATATAAATTTAAATTTGGACTACAACTGCACTCGTACACTGACAAGTATAAACCTTTCACCAAAATAAAGAAAAAAAATAAAAAAATTAATATATTTTTATTGTATTTTAATTATAAGGTGAGAGTGCAACCACCGGCCCTTAACTAATTGTTCTGGAGAATTGTCTCCCATTTTCATATGCATGTGTATGCAATATAACATAATTAATTAATTGTCTCCCACTTCAATGTGTGTACAAAATAATTGTCTCCCATTTATATAGTTGAACCAGAATAAATCTAACAATTTAAAAGTCTGTGCATATTTATGAATATAAAATGAAAATGTTCGGCAGCCTCTGGAGAACAATTCTCCAGGCCATTACTCCTTTCAATTTCAATTCTCCAGGCATGTAAGTGTGCCTCCTGCTAGCCCTCCTCACTTTGTCTCCCACTTCAATTGTCGGTAACTTTTCCAGTTGGAGCTTCTCAATGCTTTTTGAAGTTTCTCACGGAAATTAGCCATTTGTCAATTAAATAAATAATTTAATTAATTAATTATGTTATAACAATTATACACATAATATTATGAGAACATTAACACTTAATGGTGAAATAAAACACATTCATTAAAAATATCATTAACTCACTTAAGGTGTGATCTTCTAAATTCACAATCATGTAGTAATTGAGATAGTCTACTCATTGAATGATATCGTTATTATCATAAATTTGAACTTGATGATTAATTAAACTAATTCTTTAATAGATTATTAATTAATCATGCCACTTAACGAGTCAGTCATTCAAAAAGATTTCTCTTCTTTGTTTCTTTCTATATCAAAGCCAAGTGATCACTGGCCACACGACATGACCACTGATTGATTGCATCAAATTAATTAAATAAAAAATAAAAAGAAACAAAGAAGAGAAATCACAGACAAATAAAATTATATTTTAAGCTTGAGTGAAGGGATTAATTATTACTGTAAATGATGCAATGCATTCGTTAAACACCTAAACCTAACATTTGCTTTCTATTTAAAAAAATTAAGGACTACAACATTTGAATTTTTTTAAATAGAAAAAAACACCAATAGGACTTTGTTATATGTTAAAATATTATTATTTATATTTATATTGAATAATTAAAATATTTATTTCTTCTGTCATTTAAAAATTTATAAATTGTTTATAAAATGACTAATAATAATTATATTATGAATATTAATAATAATGAATAATAATTATGAATAATAATAATATTTGTCATTTAAAATTTTAATAATAATGAATAATTATTTTATAAATTTGATATTTGTTATTTTATTCAAAAAGAATATTTAATTTATTGAGTTTAATAGAAATTAGTTACTCAAAAAGATTTTTTTTTTTTTTTTATCAAAGGCAATTTTTTTACTTACTCTTATTGATATGCCCAACAAATATCGACAAGTAAATGCAGATTAAATGCTAGAGGAAAAGGAAAAATTAAAAGAAAATTTTGGAGGAGTAAGTGAATGCGAGACCCACTCGATTTTGGTGCTAAAAACCGAGTGAGTCTCGGTTCCTTTGAATCGAGTGAGTCCAACTCGGTTCTTAGTCTCTTGCTATCTCAAATCCCGAGCGAAATATGCCCAAAATATGCCATTCGGGAAGCTCTAGATGGTTGCCACACGTCCCCCCGGGAAGCCCGGGATGATTGCCACGTGTCCCTCACTCCTTCCTCTATAAATAGGAGGCTTGCCTCTTCATTGAAGAGAGATTCATTTTTTAGAGGGAGAAAGAGTATATTTTTCTCTCAAGCATTTAAAGGGCAGTCGGTTTTTTAGAGGCAATCGGTTCTTGACAATCGATTCTTGGCAATCGGTTCTTGGGCACTCAGTTCTTGGCAATCGGTTCTCGGCAATCGGTTCTCAGGGCAGTCAGTTTTTTGGGCAATCGGTTATTATTACAGTGTCGGTTCTTTGGGCAATCGGTTCTCGGGGCAATCGGTTCTTTGGGCAATTGGTTATTGTTACAATGTCGGTTCTTTAGGCAATCGGTTTTAATCAAAACCCAATCGATTCTAATGAAAACTCACTCGGTTCTTGGACCAATCAGTTTTAACCAAGAGCCAGTCGTTTATAATCAGCAATCAGTTGGTTCTTCTACCAATCAATTATAACCAGTAGCCAATCGGTTATAATCAACAACCAGTTGTTTCTACAATCAATTATAACCAACAGCTAGTCGGTTATAATCAGCAACCAGTTGGTTCTTCTGCCAATCGATTATAACCAGCAACCAGTCGATTATAATCAGCAACCAGTCGTTTCTTGGACAATCAATTATAACCAGCAGCTAATCGATTATAATCA
Organism: Diospyros lotus; assembly: GCF_014633365.1. Classification (NCBI taxonomy): domain Eukaryota; kingdom Viridiplantae; phylum Streptophyta; class Magnoliopsida; order Ericales; family Ebenaceae; genus Diospyros; species Diospyros lotus. Next base: position 5,479,913 of record NC_068349.1, on the reverse strand, counting down.
GCAACCAGTTGGTTCTTCCGCCAATCGATTATAACCAGCAGCCAGTCAGTTATAATCAGCAATGAGTCGTTTCTTGGATAATCAATTATAACCAGCAGCTAATCGGTTATAATCAGCAACCGGTCATTTCTTAGACAATCAATTATAACCAGTAGCCAGTCGGTTATAATCAGCAACCAGTCGGTTCTTTAGCTAGTCGATTATAACCAGCAGCCAATCGGTTATAATCAGCAACCGGTCGGTTCTTTAGCCAATCGGTTATTTGAACAGTACTATTCATGAAAGAGCGATTATTCACCCACAACTATTCATCATCATAAACATGAATATTTATGCACATATCAGTAACGTCATGCATAATATCTGCGACATGCATTGGACATATTTCTCAAAATATTGTCTGACTTGGCTATCGGAGGGCCCGCACATGGAATTCCCTCGCGTGGCCTTCTAACTGTTGTTGTGCCCGCAGGCTAAATTCTGGACGACTTTACCTTAACCTTGGAAGACCAATCTATTGAAGGCCGCATCAGGGTCCCACGTCGCTTGTCACACGATGACCCCTTCGGGTACCTCGCAGAGAAGATTCTAAAGACTATTCCGAGCCTAGGCCTTGTTGAATTCCAACTCCGACCCAGTCCAGACCTATTGAAGCCTTGCGAATGACACACTGGACCCTTGACATTGATGGATACTTTTGCTCAGACTGATTCCTAGATAAATAAATATTATTGTTGTAACTTGGCCACAACACTTATATTTTAATTTGCAATATTGGTTAAATTATAAATCTTTTATGTTTGTTTATTATTTAAGTTTTGTAGAGCGTTTAATACAAGCGAAATTTTTACAAGTTCTTCATAAATTTTAACATAATACACCGTGCCTTTACACCGTGCATTTTAATCTTAATATTATTTACACTGTGTCTTTAAGCATGTTTATATTTATTTTTTTGATAATTTCGTGTTTAAGAATTATATATATTGTCTTCAAGTACGTGATATAAGCGAGTTTAGGCTTTCAGTTTAATACGTGTCCAAGTTCAGTACTTGATTATTTCACATTCAAATTCAATGTTTAAGTTTTTTTAGTTGCACCATGCCTTCAGGCACGAGTTATCCCTAGTCTATATAATAAGGAAGGACTATTTTTGAATTGTCTAACACAAATGTGAGGGAGACATTTTTAAATGGTTGAGATCAATGAATGGTTGAGATTAATGGCTAAGATCAATCCGCTAACATATGCACACACGCCCAACCAGCTAACACACCCACTCACTGCCTCTCTCTCTCTCTCTCCCTTTCTTTCTCTCTCTCATAGTCACCCACCCACGCCATTGCCACCGCCGCCCCCTGCCTTGTCGCGCCCCATTGGCATCCACTCAATCGCCGTCACCCCCCACTGCGCCGCCGCTCAGCCTCATCGTCGTTGCCCCCCATCGACCATACTGCCTCTCCCGATTTGAGATTTGGGTTTGCTGTGAAGCTTACTTCAATGGAAGAGGATGAAAACAACTGCTGGAAGCAATCGACAGAAGATTGCAGCGATGGACGATGAAGACATTCAGTCGGCGATGGTGTCCGATGGTGCCTAGGGGAGACAGATAGTGACGAGAAAGGTCGCCGTCTACATGTACAAGTAAGCCCAGATCTCTCTCTGCTCTTGCCCTCAAACCTCACAACACAAACACTCATTCTCCAACGATCACATTTGTATACATTAACTCTATTTTGAATTAGATTTAAAAGTACATTTTCTTCTTTTTTTATTTTAGGGTTGATTCGGGCCTGGTGGTGTTTGTTTGTGGTGGCACAGATAGAGCGTTTTGCAATGTGGAGTGCATATGCACGCAAATACTAATGGACGAAGAAGAAAGCAGTACGGGCAGTGGAAATAGTAATGGAAAGCAGTTGCCAGAAGAGACAACTGTTTAGTGGTGGCAGTGACGTCGTTATCATCGTCTTTGTCATTGTCGTCGTCATCATCTCGGAGTGATAAATCGGCCAGAAATCGGGTGAACGGCTTCGCCTATTGACGTGATGACTACGTACTACTGATCGGTTTGGGCTTTGGAGAAGAAGAAGAGGAACAAGTATTTTTTGTTCCAATTTTTCCCTCCCCTCTTGCTTTTAACGACTCTAGTGTGGTGGCCCTCTCTGGCAGCCCGATCCCTGGCTTTGGGGTCACCACTTTTGCCTAGGAATAGGAACCATCCATCGGTTTGTTGTTTGGATATTAGCCCTTTTAAAACAGCAGGTGGGCAAAAGGGGGCCGTGGGTGGGGGAGTTCTTTCTCTGTTTGCGGTGGCACGTTTTTGGTATTTGTGTAATATATTGTTATTGGGTTAATGATTACTGATTAGTGTAATTAATCATCGTTTGAATTAAGGAAATTGGATTAATTAAAACGACTGTTGCCGATGCTTTGCTACGGCAAAGGAGTGTCTGAGTATCTTTCTCCTCATGAACTTTAGTTTATATTTGTAATTTTAATATTTTTGTAATGATCTGAAATAGAGAGTTGTGAGTGATGAAATAGTATCTCTCATCCTGACCATGCGCTATTTGTCGTTTGTAAGTCATCAATTAATTTAATTCATTAGGAAGTGGGATGAATATTTTGGGTAAATTGCATATATATGTATATATTTATTCTATGTGGATTGAGTTGTAATTTCAATTTGGTAATTATTAATATTTATACTTTCTTTTATTAACAACTTTGTTTTTCTTTTCAAAATATTAACCAAAAAAATATTATTTAGATATATAGGACTTATATTTTTATATTATATTATATTTGTTTAATTAATACAAGTGTATCAACCTTAAATGTTCAAGCAATATTTCTATTTAGTAATGCTTTTAGTTAAGAAAAAGTGTTTTTTTTTTAATGAAGTTATATTGAGAGTGCTAAACTTTTACTAGTAAAAAATATATTCTATTATTGATTCATTACTATTTTGGGGCCCATGCATTTAATAATGGGTGGTAAAGCTTTTGATGTGGAGAGATTAATCCTATCATTATTATGTTCTATGTCTAGGGGGCTCAAACCATCCCTTGGCGTCCGTTTGATTTAGTAATTTGATCGTTTATAAGTTGTATAAGTTATATGGCATTTTATAATAAAGTATTTGACAATGATAATTAACTTAAAAATTATAGAACTTAAAAGCAATTGTAATAGCATTACTAGCGGTTGGGTAGCGGCGATGGCTAGTTGATGGTAGTTGGATGTGACGATGCTTGGCGGTCAGAAATAGTAGGTTGACGATGGCGATCAAAGGCCATCATCGGCGATGGTGGCTAGGGGGCGGCAGATGTTCGTGTATTTTTTTCTCTCAAGTGAACGGAATCGTAACAAGTAATATAATAATTAATAGAGTATCGTTCCCACGAGGATTAGCTTTTGATCCTTACTTTAACCACTATTAACTTTAATAAGCCACACACAATTAAAAGAATATTCAATGGAAGTTTTATATTAATTAAAACTAACTCACCAAATGGAAAACACAAAATAATTCTTTAGGTTTTTGAATGTAGAAATATAATGCACTAGGGTTCATGAATCCACTATAGTTCTTTAATTGGTTTAATCTTTCAGTGATCGGGTTTTATAATTCTTGCTTGGAGCTGAAAATCAATGATCTTAAGTTAATCAAAAGCCTCTCTCGATGGTCGATCAAATCTATGTTTATATATGAGATTAATTATCTCTAATTAATCTACAAATATACAAACATGCATTTATCTACAATGATCATCTAAATAAGATTTTACAAGGCATAGCGGTATCTCTACCTATTATTGAACCTTATGTCATTTATTACCAAGTGTTAATCTATATTGAATCTCTCGAAAATAATATAAATCACAAACACGTTCTAATGGCGGCCAAGCATTAAAACGGAATTAGTGCATAACAAATGATCAACCCGAAAGACATGAATATAATAAAACCCAAATACTCTTAATTAAACTATCATTGAACTAGGTTTCATTAATCACCCTAGCCACAAAGTATTTACCCTAACATAGTTTCAACCAATGAAAGAATAATAAAAATGGAGTTCATGATGTTGGAGAGAAGAAAGAACAGAAAAATAAAACCAAAAACCGAAGATCTTCAAGAAAATCTCCCTCTTCTTCCTCAACTTATTGTCTTCTCTCCTTCCAAAAGCCCCTAAATCTCTCAAGAATCCTTCTTTATATAATGCTTTTTAGGTCTTCAAAGTCCTGCCCCTTGAGGGAGTCCATCTCCATTTGGTTTGAAAGGAAATGGGCTCAAAACAGCCTTTTCGCGAAGCCTAAAGCCTTACCTCGGCCTTACCACAAAATGCTTTTTGCGGTAAGGTCGTGAGCCACAGAACGAAAATCTTGTCACGAGCTTACCACATAATACTTTTCGCGGTAAGATAGTGAGCCACAGAATACTTCTTCAACCACAACTTTATCACGGAATGCTTTCCGTGATAAGGCCGTGAGCCACAGAAAACAACTCTTACCATAACCCTATCACGCAATGCTTTGCGTGATAGCACCGTGAGCCATTTCTCTTTGATTTCCAACACTTCACCAATGACGTCATTCTTCTGGTGCTTTGCGACATCATCATTTTCGACCCCGAATGGACCTTTGACCTTACCTTTTCTGCCATTTTAACTCCAACAATGCGACATCATCATCACTTTTTGCTCCAATTGTCTTCAACACATGCTTCACATCTACATAACCATATATAGAACCAAATCAAGTAGAAATCATACTCATTGAATGTATAAATGCTAAGTTTATAGACCAAAATAAGTGTATAAAAGACACTTATCAAATACCCCCAAACTTAGACTCTTGATTGTCCCGAGCAAGATTATCGACTCAAATATATCACCGCTCAAGTAGAGAATAGTTGATATTTCAAAATCACTTACAAGTTGGATAGCCTTCCAGGTAGCCTTAGATTTTGGTATCATTCATAATTCACACAGAGTTTTCTAGTAATGCTACACAAATGTTTAGGACTTATTCCATGTTTTGACGTGTGTGTGTGCGAATCCTGTCAGGTATAGTATCATGCATAAGGTTGCTAGTATCCCAACCCTTTGATGGTCCTGTACATTTTCCCGCTCGTGATATTCACTCCACCCCCAAACTTGGTCTTATCATTCAATCCGTAGGTGCTCTTAATCACTCTTTTCTTTTTTGTTCAAGTTTGGTTGGACTCAACCAAAAATGGCATTGTCTCGGTTTGTGAAGACTTTCTTTTATTTTGAATGCTTTGGCATGCTAACATCCACTAGACAGTCAAACCCACCAGTTTTCTCAATCGCCAAGAGTTACAAACATCAGCACCATTATTGATTTTTTTTTTCTTTGACCTTGTGATTTTTTTTTTCTTTTGCTAAACGAGTGCATTTTATGGTCCATCTCATTTATTTTTTTAAGATATCTTATGTGCAATCCTTCACTCCATTAAGCTTTCTGAATAACCCTTATAAAGAGTTTTTAGCCGATGACTCCTGAACCAAATGACCCTGGGGCATTAGGTTTTGAGATACCCTTACGGGCATAGTCACTCAAGTCATTCAGGCTACGAAGAAAGGTATAAGATAATTGCAAACTCAAATTTAATTTAGTGCACGACATAGTGATACAGGGATTAGATCACTAGCATATGGTCATTGCCTAGCTTCCTTTAGTATGCTTAACACATTCCACCCAAATTGTTAACATGCATGGAGTCAACACATTCCTTAACATTTTCCATCATGGCTCAACCTTCCCCAAACTTTTCTTTTCATAATGTTTGATGATTGAGTTGCTCACAAAGTTGGTTTAAGGGCGAAAGTCTAAATGAAAACCTAGTAGTGTAGTCAACCTATGCATTGAACCTTCTGACACTTGTGCTCAAATTAGTCTAACATGGATAATGAATCACAAAATGAAATGAGTAGCATCACTATCTTCACTCTTTGCATCAAAATGGTTACCAAATAAACTTCATTATTGATGGCGCGTCTACCTAACAACACAAGAATTTTTTTTTTTTTAACAAAACCATACGACATATGCAAGCTGCCCATAGTGAATCTCCCCCCAAACTTAAATGTTTCATTGTCCCAATGGAACAAAGAGAAAGAAAAGGAAGGAGTTTACCCGATCCATAGTGTCAAGGTTGTGATGGTAGATAGAGCACACATGCTCATTTTGAGGTATTGGAACTTTCGACAATGACTTTGCCCTTGCAAAGAGTTGGTGTAGGACGACTCTTTGACTACATTATCACTTCCGAAAATGTACCTACCACTACAAGAATTCCGGGATTTAGCGACGGAATATTTCCGTCGCTAAATCCAAAATTCCGTCGCAAAATATATTTAGCGACGGATTAGCGACGGAACTGTCCGTCGCTAAAGTCTGCGTCGCTAAATTTTCTTTGCGACGGATCTGTCGCTATTTTAGCGACATCTTAGCGACGGAAATATTTCCGTCGCTAACTGTATTTTTTAAAAAAAATTGCGACAGAATATTTCCGTCGCAATATTTTAAAAAAAAAAATTTAAATTATTATTTTTTATTAGCGACGGAAAATTCCGTCGCTATTATTTTTAAAGAAAATATTTAAAATATAGCGACGGAATATTCCGTCGCTAATTAAAAAAAAGAATTTTTTTATTTTTTTTTAAATGCTGCGATGAAAATATCCGTCGCAATTTTTTTTAAAAAACGAAATTCTTCTTTTTAGCGACGGACTATTCCATCGCTATATTTTAGAATTTTTATTGAATTAACTATATCGACGGAAATTTTTCGTCGCTATTAGTTTAGAATTTTTTTATTCAATTAATATAGCGACGGAAGTTTCCGTCACTAATATTTTTTGAATTTTTTTTAAAATTAATTATAGCGACGAAAAATTCCGTCACTACGAATTTTTTTGAATTTTATTAAATTAATTATAGCGACAGAATTTTCCGTCGCTGAAGTAAATTAAAAAAATTAAAAAATATATTAAAAATTTATTGCGACGGAATTATTCCGTCGCAATATATTAATTTTTTTTTAAATTTTAGCGACACAATTTTTTTTCGTCGCTAAAAGTTATACATTTTTTAATTTTATTTTAATTTAATTATTTAATTTTAAAATTTATTTATAATTATTTATTAAACAAATTATATAAAAATTCCAAAATTTATATTTATAATATAAAAATTAATATTCAAACAAAATACTAATAATTGTCTATTACATGCTAAAATAATTGTCTGTTACATACCAATCGTTGTCTGCTCTGACTGCACTTTAATTTCTCTGTCATTTCTTGTATAACTGGGTTTTCATTAAGACCAGATGAGACAGACAGAGGATGAGCTGGCAACGTCAGAAAATTTTGATTGGGATAAAGATCTCGTGCCGTAAATCCTTTTCTTCTTATTTTTCCCCCCAGCAGCCTGGATGAATATCTGATCGCAATCTGGCTGCTGAGGCTCCTTAGACCCTTCATTTGGTTGAGTTGCTTGCTCTAGCAACTGTCCATACATTTTCTACAACAGTTTAATGAAGAAAATAAAATAAATCAATTATGAATATTAAAACTTATGTTAATTATAAAAATGATATTACTTACAATTAAAAAATACTTACAGCGACACTCGAAGAACGTCTGTCGACATACACCATCTGTCCTTCCTCAGATTTTTTAGAATGAGTTCGTTCAAACAATTCAACCAGTGTAGGCTCTCTCCCAAACTCATGTGTCTAAAAAAAAAAATGATATAAAATTAATCATGTTAATAAAAAAAATTTTAAATATTAACAAATTAAATAAATTAAATTTCTCACCATTCGTCTTTTATGCTCTGCTGAAGATATAGAACCCCCAGTATGACGGGAAGGACCAGCCCCAAGGCCACCTGTCTCACTCAAACGGTTCAGCGATACTTGTGCAGACCGTTTCTTGAAAGGTTCATCTTGTTCCCATTTCTGCATCCAGCTATCCCAAACATCATCTGGCACAAAGATCGGTTTTTCATTGGCATGCCACTTACGAATGTTGTCGATATATCGTTTCGCTGCTTTTTGTGCCCACTCTCTTCTCACTAATGCATCAATTGCAGGATCCCACTGAAAAATTTTCTATAAAACAAAAAAAAAAAGATTAAATAATTTAAACATTTCTACATTAATAGTTGAAATATATATATATATTATTAATTTGAATTTAATACCGCAAATTCATCCCAATAGATGCCCTTTATCTCCGAAGGCACTTCTTTCCAAACATGACCTTCCTTATGAAGACGTTTCTTGAAGATTGTCGATATAATATGGGAGATATTTATTGTACGACAAAAAATGCTCCTGTATACAAATAATAATAATTAGTATAAAAATTAATACATGTCATAATGTAAAAAAAAAAATTAATAAAAATTAAAATTACCCGTCGCCATCTTGCTCTATAACATGTAATGGGTTGGATGTAAAATGACTGGCGGTCGAGTGAGATGATGGATGTACTGGTGACTCTGCAGGAAGGGTCGGTGAAGAAGTAACTGCAGGAGTAGCAACAGGAGATGCTTATGGGAGGGAGGCTGGTGAAATATCTCCCAAAATATGTGGTGCTGCAGTAGATGAGGTGGAAGCAGCAGTAGACCCAGACGAGTTAGGTCTAGAACCACTGCGTCCTGCACGATATCGTCCTCTAACACCTGTCATCTATATATATATTATAACGAAAATGCCGTCAAAATTTTTTCCCGCCCATTTCCACTTTCTATTTCGATATTTTATTATATTTTATTTATTTCTTTCTTACCCAAAATAAAATTTTTATAAATCATTAATTAAATATAAGTTTGTGGAAAACGTGTAGTTCTTAAAACTTGTAGATGGTTTTTTCATAATTAAATAGTATTTGGAGAATGTATAAATATGTTAGTATATAAAGAAGTAAGATCTAATCAATATTATTAATTTTTAAATAATAACATAAAATTTTAATTAAAATAAATTACAAAAAAAATGAGATTTTTTTAAATCGACAAAAATCTTGAGATATCAGGTAATACCTTCAAATACCGACTACCAAGTAATTTTTTTAAAAAAATAAATTTAATTTTTTATTTTATTTCCTATAATTTACCTCTCATTCTCTCTCAATAAAGCCACTATTCAAAACTCTAAAACCCTTAATTAATTTCAGAACCATGCAAAAAAAAATACAAATCTTATATATGTTTAAGTTATTACTTAATTTTAAAAAATAATTAGTTTGTAGGTTATGTTAAATTAGTTATTTAGGTAAAATTGAATTATTTTAAATAAATTATTTAAGTTATTTTGACAAAATTAATATTTGTATAGGCTATTTATATTTATCATATGTTGTCATGTTTTTTTTGAAAATTTTATTATATTTTATATTTTAATTATTTATATTACTAATTTATTATATGTTGTCATATTATTTATTATTTTGTATAAACTATTTATATTTATCATATGTTAAATTAGTTATTAGTTTGTGAAAAATGTGTAGTTCTTGAAATTTGTAGACTGTAGATAGAATTTATGATTGTGAGGTTACTAATTTTAAACAAATTCAAGATATATGAACTTTCGTGCATCGCACGGGAGGTGAACTAGTACCTATAATGAAATAAATCAATTAACAAAATCAATATCATTAATAATTAAACATAAGTATTTAAATCATAAAATTCACCTTTAATCACTATCATATAAGTTTACATCTGTGTCATTAGATTCTAAGTCGTCATCAGAATCTAATTGAAGAACTTGTTCATCCTCTGATTCAGAGTTATATTCAGAGTCTGATCGCAAGACTTGCTCATCATACGATTCAGACTTATCTTCAGAATCAGATCTTAAAATTTGCTCATCATTCAACTCTGGAGCTTCATCAAATTCTGATTCCATAACTGGCTCATCATTTAAATCAGCGTGGTCACCATCATTCACTGTCTCAAGGATTTGGGCATCATCAACTGCGATATCGTGTAGTTCCACGTCATCCTCTTGGTAAGGCAACGCTTCACGTGGAAGGGTCGCCTCTTGATTATTAAAAGATTGTAGAACCTCTACTATGAACCTTGGTTTGACTTTTGTTACAACCAATCAATCGCTTTTGTTACGCCTCAATCTTGGATATTCGCAAAAATATACTTGAATCGCTTGAGAAGCTAATACAAATTGCTCGTTTGTATTCCATTTCTTCTTTTCATTGACCTCGACGATCTTATATGCATGATGAATCTTCACCCCTTCGTTCAAAGTTGGAATAAACCAATCACCCTTGAACAATACAACTTTCTTGAATGACGATACTAAAGGATACTTGTAATACCCCCGAGAGCCCAGAGAAGTTAGTATATATTGAGGATAGTGTAAGAAAGGAAACAACACCAGCTGGATACCTTTTGGGCTGAATGTTGGCAAAGAACTCCCAAGTTAAGCGTGCTTGACCTGGGGCAATCCAATGATGGGTGACCCCCTGGGAAGTTCATGTAGGCCCATCAGGGTAAGTTGTTCCGGTCCTTCCTATCGCTCGATGTGGGATGTTACAAATGGTATCAGAGCCGACCCTTGGTGAAGGCGGTCCTATGAGGGCGGGGAGTGGCGCCGGGGCTCGAGGGCCTGTACAAGGAGCGGCTTCTGGCAGGCTTCTAGGATGGCAGCCCCCAAGGGGAGATCTGGGACCAGTTGTAAGATCGCATGACGAGGACGTCATGTGCTCAAGGGGGGAGAATGTAATACCCCCGAGAGCCCAGAGAAGTTAGTATATATCGAGGATAGTGTAAGAAAGGAAACAACACCAGCTGGATACCTTTTGGGCTGAATGTTGGCAAAGAACTCCCAAGTTAAGCGTGCTTGACCTGGGGCAATCCAATGATGGGTGACCCCCTGGGAAGTTCATGTAGGCCCATCAGGGTAAGTTGTTTCGGTCCTTCCTATCGCTCGATGTGGGATGTTACAATACTCAAGCTCGATAATCTCTGCTATCCGACCATAATAGTCCTTCTCGGGATCATCGTAGTTGGATCCTTTAATGCACATGCCACTATTCATAGTGCCTTTATTCGAACCATGGCTAATCGTGTGAAATTTAAATCCATTAACAAAGCAGCCAGGGTACGTTGTAACAGTGTTAAAAGGTCCTTTTGCGAGATCCCTTATGTATGAATTTGTCACATTGTTCGTAGGATCGCGAACCTATTAAATAAGACAGATATATAAGAAATAATTATATAAGAAATTGAGTGAAATTAATATTTTAATTAATCAACTCACATAATTATGGAACCAAGAAGGGAATTCCTTATTTGTTAATTGTTCAATGATGTGGTCGCCAATGCCGAGATTACGTTGCCTTAGCTCAGCATCATAAATTCTTGAAAAATTAAAAAGAAAAATGAAAATAACTACATTAGACTATTCAATTTAAATATAATTTAGAAATTAACAACAATTAATTAGCAAAATCTTACTGCAGATACGGTTCAACTTCTAGACAATTCATCAAAATATATCTGTGTGCAACATCATATTCTTCATCGAATAACATTCGTGACTTTTTACATCCAAATGGTTGACAAGAATGCTTGAAAATGATAACTTCCCCTCCTGGTCATCCCCTTCATTTACAACACCAGCATCGTTGCGCGGCACTCGTGTATGCCTTGTAACAACATGGTCCTCAAAGTAATGAGAACACAACAATGACGCTTCTTCCACAATGTATGAATTAGAAATAGAGCCTTCCACTCGAGCTTTATTTCTAACTGTTTTCTTCAACTTTCCAAGGTATCTATATAAAATGTATATAGTAATTAGATAAGTGAACTACAAAATAAATATGTTTCTTATAAAATAGGAAAAAAAAATTATCAATCTAATAAATAGTACCTTTCAAACGGATACATCCATCGATATTGAACTGGACCTGCTATCCTTGCTTCATAAGCCAAATGGACTGGAAGATGCTCCATAGAGTCAAAGAAGCTTGGAGGAAATATGAGCTCCAACTTACACAAAGTGATGGGGATGTTGTTCTCTAATTTCATCATGTGCTCACTTTTAATAGTGGTCGATGTTAAATCTTTGAAGAAAAGACTCAACTCAGTCAATGCCTCCCATACTTTTTGCGGTAGTAATTCCCGAAATGCAACGGGCACCAACCTTTGCATGAACACATGACAGTCGTGGCTTTTCATGCCAAACAACTTAAGCTTCTTTGTGTCAACACATCTAGCCATGTTCGACACATACCCATCAGGAAATTTCAGATTTTTTACCCATGCACACAGGATAGCTTTTTCTTTCTTGTTCAGAGTAAAAGTTGGTTGAGTAATACAGCGACAATATTGATTCAACTCTTCTCTCGACTTCACCGTGTCCTTAGTTTTGCCCGGTACATTCATCACTGTATTGAACACATTTTCGAACACATTTTTCTCTATATGCATAACATCCAAGTTGTGTCGAATAAGTTGAGTTTTCCAATAAGGCAAATCCCAAAAAATGCTCTTACTCTTCCAACCACTACCATGACTGTTATCCGCATTAGTCTGTGCAGCATTGGGTTCTGTCGCCTTCACTAAACCCAACTCGTCCAAGGAAACAAGTATCTCAAGTCTAGACAGTATAGGAGCTGGTGTTTTTTTTACCAAAGTATTTTTGCGAAATCCATACCTATTTTGTCGATACGGATGATCTCGATGCAAGAATTTTTGATGGTTGTCAAACCATGAAATCTTTCGACTCTTTGACAGGTAAAATGTGTTCGAGTGAATCGTGCAATAAGGACATGCCAGCTTTCCTGCCGTGCTATACCCCGAGAGCATTGAATATGCAGGAAAATCACTAATGATCCACATCAAAACCGCTCTCAGTTGAAAATTTTGTTTCAATGAGATATCATATGCATGGACACCAACATCCCACAAATGTTTCAACTCTGCAATAAGGGGTTGTAAGAAAACATCAAGTTTTGCCTTAGGATTCTCTGGTCCTGGCACTAGCACCGTTAAGAAAATTGTTGTATCCTTCATACACATCCAAGGTGATAAATTATACACTGTGACAATGACAGGCCAACAAGAATATTGCTTCCCAGATTGACCAAACGGCTGAAACCCATCAGTACAAAGACCAAGTCTGACATTCCTTTTCTCGGCAGCAAATTCCCTATGAGTCTCGTTAAAATGAATCCACGCAGGGGAATCCGATGGATGACTCATGACGCCATCTTCGACCACATGATCTGCATGCCACCTCATTTCTGCTGCTGTTGAATTGGATGCATACAATCTTAGAAGCCGAGGCGTTAAAGGAAAATAATGATCTTCTTATGAGGAACACAAGTTTTTTATCGTTTGCTACTGTCAGCTTGCTCAACTTGCTTGTACCGATTCTCATGACAAAACTTGTAGACTGTTAAATCACTATCATCACCCCAAAAAATCATACAGTTGTTTCTACAACAATCAATTTTCTCAACAGGAAGGCCCAACCCTCGAACTAGTTTTTTAGTATTGTAAAAATTATCAATAACCGTATTAGGTTCAGGAAGAACCTCCTTAAGTAATTCACAAAGTTGATTAAATCCCCTCTCAGATATATGGTGCTCTGACTTAAAGTTAAGTAATCTAGCAACAAGCGACAACTGCGTATGCTTTCGACAACCAGGATATAACTCTTTTTTTGCAGCACTAAGCATGTCATAGAATGCTTGAGCTTCCAGATTTGGAGGTTCCTCCTCCATATTCAGATTGAAATCAGGCCCGACAGCATCCATTACCATAGTCTCAAATAAGTTGGTTGGCTCTGCTTCAAGCGTTGATGCTGAGTAAGACATATCGACCGAATCTACCGTAGCAATAACTTCCCCATGAAGTGTCCACTCGTAATACCCCGGTACGAAACCTTTGGTGAGCAAGTGACTTGTCACGGTTTCCTAGTCACGAAAAGCCGTGTTCCTACACTTTGGTTGATTACAAGGACATTTAATCTTATTCCCATCCATCCACTCTGGTTGACTCTTAGCAAAATTAACAAACTTCTCAACACCCTTGATAAATTTCGTAGAAATATAACCATCCTCCTTACGCCTGATATACATCCACTGACGATCTGATCGCATTTTTTTCCTGTGGTAATTAAATAACAAAAAATTACTAAATTATAATTACAATATTTTTTTATTTGAGTTGTTTTAATATTATTCCACTGAACCACTCCTTATAACAACTCCTTAAAATTTGAAGGTTAGGACCTATCCCATCCGGAAATGAATCGTGATATGACCACTAGCAAACGCATTTACTCACGATACGAAATTTCGGCAGCATCTCAGCATAGTTCTCCAGATGCACGATAAAGATTATGTGCTGATTCATACAAGTTAAACTCAATTTGAGTCAATTGCATGAATCAAAACATATTCTTATATGCAACCGGAGAACAACATGAAATGCTACTGAATTTTCGTACCATGCATGAGTAAATTAATGCGTATTCGCTGGGCACACAACACGACACCAAATTTCCAGACTGTCCAACTGGATAATTCAGTGATCTCCTCGCTCCATCGAAGAAGTCACCAAACGGGAATCTAAGGTTAAGTTCCAACAAATTTAATTAAATAGCTAAAAAATATTTAATTAATTATATTTTTTATTTAATATAATTTTTGGAGAAAATTCGACAAAATCTCCTCTATAAATGGACTACACCCTATAGGATACACATAATCAAATGTACATAATGAATAATCAAATACACAATTAAATACACACATACACATAATCAAATACACTAAATTAACACACATATATGTATACATAAACTAAACTAAATTAAATTAACACTAAATTAATTTACACTAAACTAAATTAAATTAACACTAAACTAAATTAACACACTAAATTAACACACATATCTATATACATCTATATAATAAAACAGAACGATTTTTGAATTGTCTCAAATGAATATACATTTTGATGGCTGAGATCAATTTCTCATACATTGATGGTTGAGATTAAAATTTTTGCCGCCCATTCACTCCTGTGTCTCTCTTTCTCTTCACTCCTAGGGCTCAAGGTCCCCGATCGCCACTAGTTGGAGACTCCAATTTTTTTTAAATTTTTTAAAATTTAAATTTCAAAAAATAAATTATAATTTTTTTAATTTCTATATATCAATACTTAATTTTATTTAAAATTTTTGTAATTTTTTTATATCAAGGTCAGGGACTCTTTTTCAATTCTTTTAAATTTTGAATTTTTTTAGAAATTAATTTTTAATGCATTTAAATATCAATGGTGTAAGTTTTTGAAATTTTTTGAAATATCATGTAAATTTTAAATAGAAAAACACCAACAGTGTAAGTATTAATTTATAAATATCTATTTTTTAAATCATTGATGATTGAAAATTATTTTTAGTGTAAAATTTTATTCATATAATAATGATATCAAAGTAAGAAACTTAATTAAAAATTTAATATTTGTATCTTTAGGTATTGAATTTTTTTATACTTAAAGAAATATGAAATTAGTTAATCTATTATATTGAGTTACTTAAAGATGCAAAAATTTAAAAAGAATTTATTTATTTTTTTAATTTTAATTTTATTTTATTAATTTTATTTTTTATTTTAGGCACAATAATTTTTTTAATTAAAATAATATAAAAATCAAATAATTCCCGACTACGCATGATCAGGGAACCCAAGATTTGAGAACACAAAGGTTCCTGACCACTCACGGTCAGCAACTCAAGGTTCTTCAACCTCAAATCAAGGATCCCCCTCCCCATTGATGGCCGCAGCCATGGCAGCAAACAACGGTTGGTATGCATTGTTTGATATTTAATTTTTAATTTAATTTATTTAGATCGTAGAACATTACTTTATTATATAGATTTAGTATTTTTTTATTATAAAATATTAACAAGTATACAATAATTTTAATTTCTGTTTTTTGTTTAGTGTTTGTATTTTTTTTTTGTAATATTAGTGAACATTATTATATTTTAATTTTAATATTATTTATACCATGAGTTTAGACACGGATATACACTAGTAATCAAATAACACACATAATTAAATAAACAAAATCAAATATACATTAACACACCCGTGCACGTGTATATCTATATAATACACTAAATTAATAATTTTAAAATATCAAATGAATAATCAAATACACAATTAGATACACAATACACATAATCAAATACACTAAATTAACACAAATATCTATATACATAAACTAAACTAAATTAAATTAACACTAAATGAATTTACACTAAACTAAATTAACACACTAAATTAACACACATATCTATATACATAATCAAATAACACACATAATCAAATATACATTAACACATACGGATGCGCACGTATATCTATATAATATACTAAATTAATAATTTTAAAATATCAAATGTACACAAAACATAAAACACTATAAAAAATACACAAAATAATAGGATACACATAATAAAATGTACATAATGAATAATCAAATACACAATTAGATACACACATAAACATAATCAAATACACTAAATTAACACACATATCTTTACACATAAACTAAACTAAATTAAATTAACACTAAATTAATTTACACTAAACTAAATTAAATTAACACTAAATTAAATTAACACCAAATACAGAAATGAAGCAAACACACATGTAAATCTATATATATATATATATATATATATACAGAGAGAGAGAGAGAGGACCTTTTGGAAATGGGCAGCGGCGGGGGGCGACGGCGGTGTGCAGCAGGGACGCGATGAGCGATGCAGAAGCGGCGACGATGGCGTGGGTGGGTTATACAGTTGCTATCATCCACACAGCATTATACATGTATGTATGTGCACAGGTTAATTCCTTCTCTCTCTGGTTGAAGAAAATGAAATCCAAAATCAATGCTCAACAGGTGTTATAGATGCTGCTAACGGCTAGCTATGCCTATGGTTGTAAGGGAGAATGGAATAAATGGAGACTTACTGGAGTTGAACATTGATTCCAGAACCAATAATCTTGCCGTCTTTGTCTTCATTTTGCCCCCAGATTGCTTGCTTGCTTCTATAACTATTTATATATATAAATATAAAAGCTCCAATTCCTCTGAATATATGCTTCCGAATGCACGCTAGCTACATCTATATATCTATAAAACCTCCAAATCTTATGGCTGATTATATATCCGCGAGAGTCTGCGATTAAAACAGCAAGACTACTGGCCACCACCCGAGACACTTGGGATCAACAGAAACCAGAGAGAGAGAGAGAGGGAGAAGGGTAATACAGAGAGGGTAATGCAGAGAAGGGAGAAGAGGGAAAGAGGGAGAGAGCAGGGGGGGAGGGTTTTACGGGGGGGAAGGGAAAGGAGGGGTTTACGGGGGGGGGAGTGAAAGAGGCGGGGAGTTCCCTGCCTCTTTCATTAATAAATTTTATTTATTAATAATTTTTATATATAAATTTATGTAATATTAAAATTATTAAAATAATAATAATTATTATTTAATTAATAAAATTTATATTAATGTAAAATTATAATAATAAATAAAATTATTAAAATTATGATAATTATTAAATAATTTTATTAATAATTTATTATAATCATTTAAAATATCATAATAAAATAATTTAAATCATTGTATTTTAAATTAATATTAATTTAAAAAATACTTATATTATAAATCTAATAATTATAATAAATTAATTTGATATGTTATAAATACTATTTTAATAAAAAATTTATAAAAGATAAAAAAAGTTCAAAAATATTGTAACAATATTCTTTATATATTTTGAATGTTGAGTAGTCTTTAATTTTTTAAAGAAGAAAATTTTGATTATTTTCTCTTTGATATATAAAAAGTTTCCCTCATTATTAGGGGTACGTAAACAATCGGTTCAATTATCAAATTAATTAAAAATTAATAAATTGAATTGAGAAATTAAACTAAATTGACTTGACCGATTAAACCAAATAAATTAAATTAACTAACAATAGAAAAAACTAAATATAGACTACATAAACTAAACAGATTCAATAAACCAAACAAACATATAAAAAAATTAATTAAAATTGAATTAACCGATAAACCAAATAAGCTAAAAAATCGAACAAGCTGAAAAATTGTGTGATAGGCCAAAAACGACGTCATTTTATTACCATAAAAAAATCATTGTGTTAAAATCCAATCGATTAGATTATTTTTAACTAAAAAATATAATTGAAAACAAAAAACTATTTTTTTTAAAAACATTAATTGAATAGAAGCAAATTTAAAAAAAATGATAATTCTTATTAATTTGATTCAATTAATTCGATTATATCGAATTTTAATTAATTTGATTCAATAAAGTAGTAAACAACAAAAATAAAATTAAAAATTTTAAAAATCATAAATATTTAAAACTAACGATATACTGTCATATAAAGAAAAAAGTGAAATGATGATCAACAAAACAACAAAGATATAATATTTAATAACATGAGGTAATTTGTTGCAACACCAACTAATGGTGCGAGGAAAAAGATAATGGTGATAACGACAAGTGATTGATAGTTGGTTGTTGACAAATAATAGTTAGTGGTTAATAAATACTGCCAAATAAGAGAGAGGGATATGGATTAGAATTTTTAAATTTATATAAAAATATATTTATTTTTTTCTTGTTCAACATTAATATTTTATACATAACACTTAAACTTCAAAAATAAAAATTAACCCCCTATAGTTTTTTTCTAGTATAACTATTAAGGGAGAAAACCATTATTCAATATCTTAGTCCGAAAACTATTTCGAACTTATCTTCATACTTACTTATCTTGCTCATTTTAACAAGCGCTACATAAATATATTAAATAAATATTTTATTTTTTATTATTTATTGTGAATGACTTAATTATATATTTAATTATTTTATTTTTATATAATTCTCCTAATTATAGAGAATAAGACATTGATAAGATAGCTTATAAACTCTTTTCTATATAATGTAATTCCTCGATATTGTTTTATTTTTATGCACATGAAATATATTAATTAATGTATTTGGAATTTAGTAATATTACGATTTTTAAATTTAATATATTTATCTAAATTTTTAATTTTTTTAATTAAATATACATTAATATATTTAATTTCTTATAGAATTTAATATTTATAAATTAATTAAATAAATAAATAAAAATTAAGCTTAGCCACAGATTAAAAGTTCCATATCTACATCAACGACGAAGTCGTACAATTCGTCACTAAATTTATTTATTTATTTATTTTTTGTTATTTGATTCCGTATTAAATTTTAATTTTTTATTTTTAAAATTTGCGACGAAAAAAAATTTTCGTCTCTATATTTCAAAAGCAAAAAAATTACAATTAAAATTTAAATTTTTAGCAATGGAAATAGTTTTGCATCGCTAAAAGTAGTGACAGAATATTAAATCTGTTGTAAAATTTAATTTATTATTTTTTATTTTAAACTTTATGGACGGAATTTATTTTCGTCTCTAATATTTGCGATAGAAGATAAATTCCATCGGTAAAATTAATGATAGAAAATAAATTCCGTCTCTATCTAAAAATATATTTTTAATTTTTTTATTATTAAAACTATTATTAAAATAAATTCTTGCCTCTTGAATTTATTTATTTTTAATATTTTAATTATATAAAAAATAATATAACTTATAAAAATAATATTAATAATTATTTAATTAATAAAAATAATGTATTTTAAATAAAATTTTATTATTAAATAACTTAAATAAAATCTTACTGTAATTATCTAAAATGTGATAATAAAATAATTTAAATTATTATATTTTAAATTAATATTTATTTAAAAATTAATTTGATATATTGAATTATTTATTAATAGTTTGTTATATTAAAAAATTAATTTTTCTATAAATAAAAATTATATTAAACAAAATCTACATAACATTTATAAATTTTTAGGGTAATTTTTGAGTTTCATAAAAAAATTTAAAAAATAAAAATTAAAAACATCCACGGAACTTAGGATTCTCAATTATAGAATAGAACATTACTAATGGCAGAACCCATCTGATCAACACAGCGAGTTTCAAATTGTTGAATTTCATCTATAAGTCAGAGACAAAATTAGAGAGGACAAATGATAAAGAGATATATTTATTTTTTTCTTGATCCACATTAATGTTTTGTACATAATATTTATATTAGATAGTGACATATGATATTGTTATCAAGTATAAGACACAATGTCGTTCATATATTGATCATGTTTGTTGCAGCTTGATTAAAGAAATTATAGTTTATAACTTAAAATAAGTTGTGAACTTATTTGTTGCAACTTCTCAGAAAGATGTAGAAACTGGTGTAAGGGCCCACTCTCGAATATTCCCGCTAGCATAGGATATTCGAAAGGAGGTCATCACAGAGATGATATAGAACAAATCATAATAAAACATACAACTCAATTTGTTACTAGCAGCGGAAACTAAGTTAAGATTCAATTACACTTCCAATATCTCAAGAGTTCGGGCTCAACGACCATACAAAATAGATAAGAGACTCTAATGTTAACTAACAAAATAAGAGTCATTTCATCTCAAGTCTCACCAAAATGCTAAACAGGATCTTTAAGTTAGGACGCGTCCCCGTACACCACTATCCTTAGGCCTTAGTCCCACTGGACTCGCCCCCAATAATAGCTTTCCCTTTACCTGGAATGGCAAAGAAGATCAAGTGAGCCACAAGGCTCAGCAAGTTCTAGGACAATAAACAATGATCATGAATCGAGAATAAGGTGACACCAAAATGAGAGTAATCCAGAACTCAACAATTGTATACAAGTATCACAATTTAAGAATTGATCAATTCCAAGTTAAATGCATCATGCCACCATGTACTATTTTGAAAATGTGCATATAAATTAATGTTAGTATCAAATCTCATAGGCTCGCAAGCCATCAATTCACACACGCCCAAGTGCATCATGTAAATAGAAACTCACAAATAAATATGGAGCCAACCTGCCGGGCTATGGCCATCTCATCCCGTGCCAGGTGCTCTAGGGTACCCTTTCCTTCCGCGCAAAATAATAGGTGCGCAAAGATAAATAATACAAAGTATCATAATATACACATGTTAAACATGTACGGAACATATCATGCATTCCTTTCCATATATATATATATAGCATCCACGGAATTTCATCTCACAAATTATTGTCATACTTATACAAATAATTTCTTCCCATTCACATTATTGAGTAGCTTTTCGCTTACATCAAGCGTACACACGCTACAATAATTTATTCAAGAGTTCATTAAATCGATTACTAAGATTTATAATTTACCGGGTGCATAACAAGTATTCACATATATATATATACACGTATATTATTTATACATATACCTTGAGCTATTAAAATTTAGAACATCACCAACTATATAAGATATTTTCTATTATGATTATAATAGAAATATGTGGCCAAGGATAAGGTGCAACGCAGGGTCATTCCAATGGGCTTTTAATATATTGAATGGCTTGGAATATATATATGGACCTTGAATATTTATGTGGGTGGGCTTGAGTATTTATATAAGTGGGCTTGAATATGTACATAGAATTGCACTCTAATAGTATATATGAGTTTGCTTGGACATCCAGTAGCTTATCTTGGACGTGTGTAGATATATATATATATATAATTTTAAATGGGTTTACATGGAGCATCCAGTGGGTATGGATATATAGACATATGGCTTCCAAATGTGAACAATGGTTGGACTTCACTTCTTTACAGTGGGTACTAATATATGTATATATATATATAAGTGAATGTAAATGGTTTCCAGTGGCTTGAACGTGTATATGTATACATATATATATATATATTATATATGAATGTAAATTGGTTGCTTGGGGCAGGGCATTGGCTTGAACGTATCTGTAAATATAAATGTAAATGGGTTCATTTGGGGCAGGCATCCAGCAACTTGGGTGTGTATGTATATAAATATATATATATCTGCAAATGTGGGGTGGTCGAACAGAAACAGAGCATGTTGTATATGCATATATACATCTTGGGTGGTTCAAATGGGCAAAAAGGAGCTTCCGGGTGTAACAGTGAGGGGAGAGAGAACCCCACTTGGATGGTTTTATTGATATATATATAGAGAGAGTGAAAGAGAGAGAGCTTCCAGTGAGCAGCTACTCTGCTACACACAAAAGTATATAAATATGAAGATGTAAATGGGTCTACTGGGGATAGAGCATCTATGGCCGAACTGTGTATGCATATATATTTATATATATATATGTAAATGTAGATGGGTTGGTTGGGACAAGGCATTCAACGGCTGATACAGCTACAACAATATATATATATATACAAATGGGTTTGCTATTCTGGTTAACGCATTCAACAGAGATGGTGCATATATATAAATATGTGTATATATACATCTCTATATAATTTAGCTGTTATGGATACAATGAATTAAGATTTGCATCCTTATCTACCAAGAAGCCATTCACTTGAAATAAATAGGGCGATCCGAGTCCCCACTGTAACTCAACAATTTTGTATGTATATGCTATTTACCTTACAGCATGCTAGCATGTTGCAAAATGCTAAGAAGTTGAGTACGAAATGTAGAGAGTGTGATAGAGGTTGAGTAAGAAACTTGCCTGATGAAGATGCAAGCAAGAAAAGCTCCACCAGCATAAAAATGGAAGGCAGCAGCGAGATGAACATAAAATGGAAGGGGAAGGTGAAGGTGAAGGTGAAGTATAAGAAGATGCTAGGGAGTGAGGAAAGGAATCAAACAGTGAAGAAAGGAAGGGTGATATGCACTTAAATTAGAAATTTTCTGCACACAGAAAAGCTGTGCAAATTGCACGCCAACTCTGAAATTTTACCAACATGCCCCTCTTCTCATATAATAGACAAAAATATTTAGGGGTTTTATTGACAAATGCTAACTTAATTTATTTTCTTATTTTTATTTTATTTATTATTGTTATTATTATTCTTATTTTAGTTTATTTTTATTACACCACCAATTTTATTATTTTTCAAGCTATTTATCACCATGGGCCTAAGCACAGCCCCATGTACTCCATATATATATATATCAAGCCCACTAGGCTTGATTTCCCACCCTGGACAAACCCGTGATCTCGTTAACTAATTAATTGCGGCTCATTACATTATTTCTAAATTCAAAAAAAAATTAGACCCACACACTTATCTTCCGACCACATGAACTATAAAATAAAATTGTTCGACCTAAAATTATTTCTACGCCCTCAAAGAAATTTTATTAAATATTAAAATAATTAGACCTCACATTTAAAATACCATTAAACAAATGTTAAGTGTTAAAACATCTAGACCCACTTTAGGGCCGTTACAGCTGGGGTACCCTATCTTTGAAAAAGCCAACTTCTACCCCTTCTAAAAGCTAGTAGAAGCTATAAGTTATAATTCTACAAATTAAAACAAACAATACATTACCATTTTTTTTAAGTTAGAAGTTAAAAATTACAGCTTTTAAGCTGCAAAAAAACAAGCCCATTATGGTTTTTAAACCTTTTAGCTTAGCAAAAAATTCTCATAGTTAATAAATATTACAAGCCCATTATTGTTTACATTTTGTACACAGTTAATAAATATTACAAATAATTAATTATTATACATTTAATTGATATAGTTAGAATTTAGCAATGTTATGATTTTTAATATTAATATATTTATTTAAATTTTATAAATTAATTTTTTAATATTCATCTCATGGTTAAATGTATATTTAAATATTCATTCCAAATTTAAATATTTATAAATTAATTAAATAAAACAATTAAAAATTAAAAATTAAAGGTAGCGACAGAATATTGAATCCGTGGCTAAATCAGCGACGGATTTGAATAATCCATTGCTAATTTTAATTTTTTTATTTTTTTAATTTAAAATTTTATTTTAATTATTTAAACTAATATTAAAATTAATTTTTTCTTTTAAAATATTGCGACGGAAATTTTTTTCCGTCGCTAAAAATAGCGACAGAAACATATTCCGTCGCTATATAAAAATTTAATTTTTATTTTTTTATTATTATTAAAATTTAACGACGAAAAGTTATATCCGTTGCTATTTTTAGCGACGGAAATATTGTTCCATCGCTAAATTTTAATAATAAAAATTTTAAATTTTAAATTTTATTTTAATTATTTAAACTAATATTAAAATTAATTTTTTCTTTTAAAATATTGCAACGGAAACTTTTTTCTGTCGCTAAAAATAGTGACAGAAACATATTCCGTCGCTATATAAAAATTTAATTTTTATTTTTTTATTATTATTAAAATTTAGCGACGGGAAATTATATCTGTTGCTATTTTTAGCGACGGAAATATCGTTCCGTCGCTAAATTTTAATAATAAAAAATTTAAATTTAAAATTTTATTTTAATTATTTAAACTAATATTAAAATTAATTTTTTCTTTTAAAATATTGCGACGGAAACTTTTTTCCGTCGCTAAAAATAGCGACAGAAACAAATTCCGTCGCTATATAAAAATTTAATTTTTTTTTTATTATTATTAAAATTTAGCGACGGAAAATTATTTCCGTCACTAAAATTAGCGACGGCTTATTTTTTCCGTAGCTAAAAATTTTTTTTTTATTTTTTTATTTTTGTAGCAACGGAAAAATATTTCGTCGCTAAAATCCGTTGCTAATTCTAAAAAAAAAAAAAAATTAATCCATCACAAATCCGTCGCTATTCCGTCGCAAAATAGCGACAGAAATGTCCATCGCTAAAAATCCGTCGCTAATTCCCGTTTTTCTTGTAGTGTACAATGCACAAGTTTGATCATGAGAGAGCAACAATGAATAAGAATGATATGAAGTAGACAGTCACATGGATCCCCAAACTCCCCCCAAACTTAAACCTCACAATCCCAAACTTAAGGTGCAATGTGCAGGTGAACATTGGTTGGGGCATTTTATCAAACATTAAGTATGCATGTTGTTATGATGACCTCAACATTGTTTTTGTGCAAAAATCCTAAAGAATGACATTCTAACCTAACTCAAAGTAAAGAAAAGAAGAGAAAAAACAAATGCAACATGCCAATAAATAAAAGAGATAGGAAATTGGGTTGCCTCCTAATAAGCGCTTGTTTAAAGTCATTAGCTTGACTAGGCCTCCATCTTCAAGGAGACTTGAATCATTTTTCCACCAACATTTTGTGGGTGCCATTTATTGGATTTATTCCTTGAATGTTAGCAACTTTCAATCCAATCCCCTTCTTTTGCTCCCTCAACACCCTTACCAATTTTTCTTTTTCATGACTTGGTGGCCTTGCTTTTGAAGGAGAAGAAACATCCAAAGAACACAATTTGTCTCTTGTGGATGGACAATCTTTTTGCTTCTCTCCCAAAGAGCCCACGGCCACAACCTTGTTCTTCGTATCCAAAATTTGTTCCTGCTCATCAAAAGAGTCAGCCATGCAATTTTCTTTAGGGTCATCATATCTCTCTACCAAATGAACAATGCTATCTCTCATTAAGACTTCTTTTTCATTGCCATTAGAATGTTTCATAGCCTTAAATACATTAAACGTAACCGTTTCATCATAAATTCTAAGGCTAAGTGTCCTTTGTTGGACATCAATCAAGCTTTTCTTGTGGCAAGAAAATGTCTTCCTAAAATTAAGGGCATATCATAATCTTCTTCCATGTCCAAAAAAACAATGAAGTCAACAAGAAAAATAAATTTATTCACTTTTACCAAAACATCTTCCACTATTCCTCTCCGATATTTGATACTTCTATCAGCCAATTGAAGAGAAACAGTGGTGGGTGTTGGTTCTTTTAATCCAAACTTCCTGAAAATAGAGTAAGGCATTAGGTTGATACTAGCACCCAAATCACATAAAGCTTGTTCAAAGAATAAACTACCAATGGTACAAGGTGTAATACCCTGAGAGCCTAGAGAAGTTAGTATATATCGAGGATAGTGTAAAAAAGGAAACAACACCAGCTGGATACCTTTTAGGCTGAATGTTGGCAAAAGAACTCCCAAGTTAAGCGTGCTTAACCTGGGGTAATCCAGGGATGGGTGACCCCCCTGGGAAGTTCGTGTATGCCCATCAGGGTAAGTTGTTCCGGTCCTTCCTATCGCTCGATGCGGGATGTTACAAATGGTATCAGAGCCGACCCTCGAGCCTCTGAGCGCGGTGGTGGGGCAAACCTCAGCGAGGAAGCTGAGTCCCGAGGGGGGCATGAGGCCCCTATGGGGGGTGCGTGTAGGCACCTTAGGCGAATCCCACATCGGTCATGCAAGGGGGGAGAGATCTGAGACCGGTTGTAAGGTCGCATGACGAGGGCGTCATGTGCTTAAGGGGGGGAGAATGTAATACCCTGAGAGCCCAGAGAAGTTAGTATATATCGAGGATAGTGTAAAAAAGGAAACAACACCAGCTAGATACTTTTTGGGCTGAATGTTGGCAAAAGAACTCCCAAGTTAAGCGTACTTAACCTGGGGTAATCCAGGGATGGGTGACCCCCCTGGGAAGTTCGTGTAGGCCCATCAGGGTAAGTTGTTCTGGTCCTTCCTATCGCTCGAACGGGATGTTACACAAGGAATAGTAAAACTCCCTAGATCTTTAAATTTCGGTGGTAGTTTGTTTTGCAATATGATGCTACTTTCCTCCGTTAACATGACGGTTTTATGGTCATCTAGTTTCCTCTTATTTGATAAGATTTCCTTCATGAATTTCACATAGCTGGGCATTTGAGACAAAGCTTCAACAAATGTTATATTGATATGTAGTTTTTTGAATACCTCCAAAAATTTCTCAAAATGCTTATCCAACTTGTGCTTGCGCAACCTTTGAGGAAATGGAATAGGTGGAACATAAGGCTTGATTGGTGGAAAAGCAACCCTCACTTTTTCATCTACTACTTCGGGCTCATCATCTTGATTAGTTGTCGCCTTAGCTGTGCCATTTTCTTTTGCCACACTTGGTCTCTTAACATGGATTTCCGGCAACTGCACCCCGCTCATTGTTATGATTGCATTCACTTACTCCTTGGGGTTAACTTCCATATTACTTGGCCACGTGCCTGGTTGCCTTTCTGTTAGATTTTTGCTAGCTGTCCAATCTGATTTTCAATATTCTTAATGGCTGCGTCAGTCTGTTCGCTTCGTTCTTAAAGCTTGGAAATCGCTTCTTCCAATCCTCCATTTTCTTCATATGGTCTTTCCTGTTTTGATGGATTTTGAATGCCTTGATTGTTTCCATATGAAAAATTAGGATGGTTCCTCCAACCGAGGTTGTAATTATGAGAAAATAGATTATTCAATGGCCGCTAAAAATTTTGTTGATGCAGAAAATTCTGTGCATAAGCAGCCTGCTCTGTGAAAGAAGAATCCATAATGAGCAATTGACATTCGGATGACTGATGAGTTGGTCCATAGGTTACACAAACTGGAAGAGAATCTTAAACCATATTAACTAATGGAGAATATTTTAAGGCTTCCATCTGCTTTAATAGTGCGTCAATTTTGGCCAACATCAACGTGTTAACATCCACTTCATGCATTCCAGCTACTTTTTTATGTGAGTTTCTATCTGGTCACATCACAAACTGCTCACTCGTTGTTTCAAAAAGGTCATGAAGCTGCCCAACTGATTTATTTTGAATGGAACCATATGCTGTAGAAACCACCGCTGAACGGGTCTAAGGAGTTAACCCAGCGTAAAAATAATGATTTTGGGCTAGTAGTGGGAAACCATGGCTTGGACACTTCCTCAGCAATTCTTTGAACCTTTCCCATGCCTCATGAAAGTTTTCTGATATGGCTTGTTGGAAGGTTGAGATTTCATGCTTGACCCTGCTAATCTTAGCTGATGAAAAATATTTTAACGTGAACTTTAGAACCAAATCCGCCCATGTAGTGATGTTACCGGGTGGTAGTGAGACCAACCACTCTCGAGCCTTATCTTTTAGAGTATGAGAAAATAATCGCATCTTAAGTGCTTCTTCATTGATCCCTTCATACTTGAAGTTGCCACAATACTCCAAAAAGCGAGCGAGATGATAGTGAGGATTTTCATCACTTCTTCCATAGAATGGAATGTTGTTGGAGAATAGATTAATCCCATCTGGCCTCAACTGGAAGTTATCATGCCCATATGGAGGATAGACTATGCTTGATCAGTTCTCAATGATAGGAGGCATCATGAAATTTCCCATTAAGATATCTCTCTCATTGACCTCAACAGTACACTCCACTTGAACAAGCTAATTTCCGTTGTCTTCCATAGTGCTCTGTTGTTGTTCCCTTTTTGCTCTTTGTTCACGACGTCATTGATGAAAGGTTTGTTCAATCTCCGGATCAAACTTAACAAGATCAAGACATTTTGAATGCCGCATACACTATTTCAATCATAACACAACAAAAACTGAAATAGTTTAGCATCAAAAATTAAAGGAAGCAACACAAGCGATAAAGCTAATCTTAATTAAAGCAGTAATCAAAAGAGCCAATCCCCGGCAACGGCGCCAAAAACTTGTTCGCGTATTCTTTCCTGCAAGTGAACGGAATTGTAATAAGTAATATAATAATGAATAAAGTATCGTTTCCACGAGGATTAGCTTTTGATCCCTACTTTAACAACTATTAACTTTAATAAGCCGCACACAATTAAAAGAATATTCAATGGAAGTTTTATATTAATTAAAACTAACTCACCAAATGGAAAACACAAAATAATTCTTTAGGTTTTTTAATGTAAAAATATAATGCACTAGGGTTCATGAATCCACCATAGTTCTTTAATTGGTTTAATCTTTCAGTGATCGGGTTTTATAATTCTTACTTGGAGTTGAAAATCAATGATCTTAAGTTAATCAAAAGCCTCTCTCGATGGTCGATCGAATCTATGTTTATATATGAGATTAATTATCTCTAATTAATCTACAAATATACAAACATGCATTTATCCACAATGATCATCTAAATAAGATTTCACAAGGCATAACGGTATCTCTACCTATTATTGAACCTTATGTCATTTATTACCAAGTGCTAATCTATATTGAATTTCTCGAAAACAGTATAAACCACAAACACGTTCTAATGGCGGCTAAGCATCAAAACGAAATTAATGCATAACAAACGATCAATCCAAAAGACAAGAATATAATAAAACCCAAATACTCTTAATTAAACCATCATTGAACTAGGTTTCATCAATCACCCTAGCCACAAAGTACTTACCCTAACATAGTTTCAACCAATGAAAGAATAATAAAAACGGAGTTCATGATGTTGGAGAGAAGAAATAACAGAAAAATAAAACCAAAAATCGGAGATCTTCAAGAAAATCTCCCTCTTCTTCCTTAACTTGTCGTCTTCTCTCCTTCCAAAAGCCCCTAAATCTCTTAAGAATCCCCTTTTATATAGTTCTTTTTAGGTCTTCAAAGTCGTGCCCCTTGAGGGAGCCCATCTCCACTTAATTTGAAAGGAAACGGGCTCAAAACGGCCTTTTTGCGAAGCCTAAAGCCTTACTGCGGCCTTACCATGGAATTCTTTCTGCTGTAAGGTCGTGAGCTGATTAGTGATTAATTTTATAAAAATTTTATTATAATTATACCCTTCTTTTGATCTTAAAAATAGTTTAAATTAGATATTAATATATATTTTATGGTTATATGCAAGTTTAAATTGAAAAATGAATGAAATGAAATTTTAAAATAAAATTTAATAATAATAATAATAATAATAATAATATATAAAATTATATATAATACATATACATCATTATATGCATGCATGTAATATATATATATATAATATAATATAATATAATATATATATATGTGCCATGTGTAATACATATATATAATATATAATTTATTAATAACATTAAATTATTTTTATTTTTTTAGGCATGAAGAATTCAAGTCCATGAAGAAATCAAACCCATGGAGAAATCAAGCCCATGAAAAATTAAAGTCCATGAAGAATTCAAGCCCATGAAGAATTAAGGCCCAATTTGAGCAACCCATGGAAGATATTATTTGGAGAAGGCCCAAGGATTATTTTTAATCCTAATGAAGATTAAAAACCAATTTATAGAAATCTATTTTTATTTTTTATGTGAGAGCTTTATTAGGTGTGTTTTTTAGCTAAAATCCATTTAACTATTAGGTGGATATTATAGCTAAAATCCATTTAACTTTATGAATGCTTTATTAGGTATGTATTTTAGCTAAAATCCATTTAATATTAGGTGTGTATTATAGCTAAAATCCATTTAACTTTAAGTGTGTGAGTGCCCATTAGATATAATTATGTCTAGTTGAATAATTGAAATTGTGTGGTTTGTATTGCATCTTGTGGCCTATAAATAGATCACTTGATTGCATTTGTAAGTGTGATTATTATTCTTGAATAAAAGTTTAGTTATTTCCTTAGAATTCTCTCTTTGAGAATTGCTTTTGTTCTCTCTCATTTTCTTTAGTATTTTCTCTTGTGATCTTACTTCCTTCCTTTCTTCTTTTAAATTCTTATGTCATTTATTATTACTTTATTATTCACCGCCTAAATGGACGGTTAGTTTTTGCCTTTAAATTCTTACAATTTTCATTCTTATCATTTAATTGTTCACCGCCTAAATGGACGGTTAGTTTATGCCTTTAAATTCTTGCAATTTTAATTCTTGTATTTTAATTATCTACCGCCTAAATGGCCGGTTAGTTTCTTCTATTTTAATTCCTGTCATTTAAATTCTGTTATTTAAATTATGTCATTTAAATTCCTGTCAATTAATTTAATGGAGATGAGTAGCTAAATCTAATCTTGGGTTAAGGCAAGGACAGTGTCCAACGCCAATGATTCCCAAAGAAAGCTACGCTTTAAATGAGTAACCTTAATTTAAATTTCAGTATGAGTGTGTATTAATTATTGAAAAATCACTAGGTTTGGATTGGAGCGTAAGCCTAACTTAGAGCTTTCATGCCACGCATGAGAGTTACTAGAACTGGAAACGCTATCATACCCAAACCCGGATGATTAATTTAGTTGTTTTGTGTATTAATTGTAATTGAATTTATGGTAGTTTCTTAAATTAGAATCCCGCATATCATGTATGGGGATTGCTTAAACTAGAGCTATCATTATCTTTAATTGCATTTAATAACAAATTCTCATATCTGAAATTAAATTAATGTTGCTAATCTTTTATGCTAATATTTGGGAATCAACGGGTTGGCACTGAAATTGTCTTAACTCAAGTACTTTCCAATTTCATATTCTCACGTTCAGTATTTATTTCAACTTCTGTCTTGCTTTATTTTCTAGTATTTGTTATCTAAAAAAAAATCATAAAAAAACATGTTATCAATCCATCTAAATGCGTGTGCGTGTGTGTGACATTCTTTTTTTTCTTTTGCCATAAATAAATCTCTCAGTGGACGACCTGGACTTATCCAGAAAGTATAAATTTAAATTTGAACTACAACTGCACTCATACACTGACGAGTATAAACCTCTCGCCTAAATAAATAAAAAAAATATAAAATTTTTATTGTGTTTTGTTTTGTGTTTTAATTGCAGGGTGAAAGTGCAGTCAAATTTTGGCGCCGTTGCCGGGGAGATTGAGGCAAAAACAAAAAGAAAAAAAATATATATATAAGAAGAAGCATCTCCTGATAAATTCGGTAACTCTGTTTCTTTTTACTTTATTTTTATTTGTGCATAGTGTATGATACTTAGGTCAGGTAAAACTGTAGAAAATCAGTCACTCATGTCTCAACACAATGAGAACATGCCACTTCCACAGAACATGTCTGCACGTGGTAGTGACCATGGTGACCCTGATCCCATTGATCAGGAGATGATCAGACCCCTTAGGGAGTATCTTCATCCTCCTAGGCAGACAACCCCATCATGCATTATTCTTCCCATCAATCATCATAGGTTTAACTTCAAACCTGGCACAATCCAATTGTTGCCAACTTTTCATGGCATGGATTCTGAAAATCCATATACTCATATGAAAGAATTTGAGGAAGTATGTAGTACTTGCATGGACCATATAGCAAATGAGGATGTCATAAGATTAAAACTTTTTCCATTCTCACTGAAAGATAAGGCAAAAATATGGTTAAGCACTCTCCCACCTAGATCTATAGGAACTTGGAGAGAAATGCAAACAACTTTCTTAAAAAAATACTTCCCTGCCAACAGAACTGCTACTCTTCAAAGACAAATCATGAACTTTGCCTGTAAACCAAGTGAGAATTTTGCTCAAGCGTGGGAAAGGTTCAAAGACCTTCTTCACACTTGTCCGCACCATGCTTTTGAGCAATGGAGAGTGGTCAGTTTCTTTCATGATTCACTCACTCCCCAATTGAAAATGCTAGTTTCTACAATGTGCAATGGAGAATTCTATGAGAAGACTCCAGAAGAAGCTTTCCACTTCTTTGACACATTGGCTGAGAATACAAGGAACTGGGAAGTTGGTCCAACATCTGCTCTTGATTCAAGAGAAAATCCACAACCTAGAGGGAGATACCAACTGAGTGAGAGTGACGATTTAAATGCAAGACTAACTGCTTTAACAAAGAAAGTTGAAAACATGCAACCCAAAAAGGTGCAATCTGTTAATCAAGTGGAAGTAAAGTGTGTTGTGTGTGATGCAACAGATCATTCAACTGAAGAATGTCCTACCCTACCTGCTTTCAAGGAGGTATTGTATGGGCAGACTAATAATAATCATTCACACAACTTTGAGGGGAGACAAAATCAAAATCAGAGTGGAACCTATTATGGGAATAATCAGAACTACAATTCATACCATCCCAATAATAGAAATCACCCCAATTTTTCTTGGAGAAATGATTCTAGTAATCATTCTCAACCTCCCTTCCCTACACAACAACACACCTTTCAACAAAATCAAGGTTCTTCATCCAATACTTACCAACCTCCTCATAGGAGATCTTTGGAAGATACCTTGCACCAGTTCATCCAAAGTCAAACAGGTATTAACAATCAGGTTGCTCAGCTTGTCAAAAATCAAGACCAAACAAACAGAGCCATAGAAGACATTAGGAGCCAGTTGACCAAGATAACACAAACATTGAGTGTGAGAGAACCCGGAAGGTTTCCATCCCAAACTAATCCTAACCCAATTAGGCAAACCAACCAGGTAGAAGCTTCAAATAGTGAAACCAACACTCATGAACAAGTGCAAGCAGTGACTGCCCTAAGAAGTGGAAGAATAATTGAGAAACCAACTGATCCTAGGATAAACCAACATGTTGATGAAGAAAAAGAACCAAAAGATTATGAATCCACCGTGGAGAAAAATGAAAAAAATGAGAAAAATGAAAAAAATGAAAAAAATGAGAAAAATGAAAAACAAAAAGAAGATGAGAAAGAAATTCAATACAGGCCCAAACCACCTTTTCCACAAAGGTTGAATCATTTGAAAAAAGAGAAACAAAATGCAGATATATATGAAGTGTTTAAGCAAGTGAGAATCAACATCCCGCTGTTGGATGCAATCAAACAAACACCTTCATATGCAAAGTTTTTGAAAGATCTGTGCACTGTCAAAAGGAAAACAAATGTGCATGAAAAGGCATTCTTGACTGAACAAGTCAGCGCCATTCTCCAATTGAAAACTCCTCCCAAATACAAAGATCCAGGCTGTCCAACCATTACATGCATCATAGGAAGTCAAAAGGTTGATCGGGCACTCTTGGATTTAGGAGCTAGTGTCAATTTGTTGCCATACAGTGTGTATCAACAGTTGGGATTAGGTGAGCTTAAACCCACTAGAGTGACCCTTCAGCTGGCTGATCGATCAGTCAAAGTTCCACGAGGAATTGTGGAGGATGTTTTGGTACAAATCGATAAGTTCTACTTTCCAGTAGACTTCATCGTTTTGGACACCCAGCCACATCAGGGGCCTCAACCTCCTGTGCCAGTCATCTTAGGTCGACCATTCCTTGCCACATCAAATGCCATCATCAACTGTAGGAATGGTGTGTTAAAGCTATCTTTTGGGAACATGACTGTAGAAATGAATATCTTCAGGGTAGCCAAACATCAGGACACTGAGAGTGAAGTGGAGGAGGTAGACTTGATCCAAACACTGACCAATGACTGTTTTGAAGAGTTCATGAGAAGACCCAAAGAAGGAAATCAAGATCTTGAAGAAATAAAAGAAGTGGAAGTCATAAGCAAAGAAAGTGAGAAGCCTACATGGATGCTTGGTTTAGAGCCATTAAGGAACTTGGACAGTAAGCTTATGGCTCCTGATAGCCATCAGTCCACGCCTGAGAGAAAGCCATTGCCCAGTGATTTGAAGTATGTCTTTCTAGGAGAAGGGGAAGCATTCCCAGTGGTGATCTCTTCAAGTTTGACACCTCAGCAATAGCAACAACTGATAGAAGTTCTAAAAGCACACAGGAAGTCATTAGGATGGACCATTTCAGATTTGCAAGGTATTAGCCCTTTGATCTGTACTCATAAGATATTCTTGGAAGAATGAGCAAAACCAGTTAGGCAAATGCAAAGGAGATTAAATCCCAACATGAAAGAAGTTGTCAGAAAAGAAGTGCTTAAGCTATTGGATGCTGAAATAATTTACCCAATCTCTGATTCTAAGTGGGTAAGTCCAACACAGGTAGTACCCAAAAAGTCTGGAGTCACTGTTGTAAAAAATGAGAACAATGAACTGATTCCCACGCGCATCCAGACAGGATGGCGTATGTGCATTGATTATAGAAAGCTCAATTCTGTGACAAGGAAAGATCATTTTCCTTTGCCTTTCTTGGATCAAGTTCTGGAGAGAATAGCAGGCCAAGCCTACTATTGTTTCTTAGATGGCTACTCAGGGTACAATTAGATAGAAATTGCACTAGAAGATCAAGAGAAGACAACTTTCACATGTCCATTTGGGACATTTGCATACAGGCGCATGCCATTTGGGTTATGCAATGCTCCAGCCACCTTTCAAAGGTGTATGATGAGCATTTTCAGTGAAATGGTTGAGCAGATTGTTGAAGTATTTATGGATGACTTTTCTGTTTATGGAAGTAACTTTGAGGCCTGTTTGGAGAATCTGAAAAAGGTTTTAGCAAGATGTGAGGAAACAAATCTGATACTCAATTGGGAAAAATGTCACTTCATGGTGAAACAGGGCATAGTCTTGGGGCACATCGTTTCATCTAGGGGGATGGAGGTAGACAGGTCAAAAATTGAAACAATTCAAAAACTCCCCATCCCTAGGAATGTGAAAGACATCAGAAGTTTTTTGGGACATGCAGGGTTTTATAGGAGATTCATTGCTTCCTTTAGCACCATAACAAGACCCTTGTGCCATTTGTTGTCTCAAGATGTTCCGTTTGAATGGAGTCCTGCCTGTCAAAATGCTTTTGATAAATTGAAAGATGCACTCATTTCAGCACTTATCATTCAGTCCCCTGATTGGTCCCTCCCGTTTGAACTTATGTGCGATGCTAGTGATTACGCGGTAGGAGCTGTGTTAGGGCAGAGGAAGGATAAGAAACCTCATGTGATATATTATGCTAGCAAAACTCTTAATGAGGCACAAAAGAATTACACCACTACAGAGAAAGAGTTACTAGTAGTTGTCTTTGCCCTGGACAAGTTTCGATCTTACCTCGTAGGGTCATTAGTGATCATTTTTACTGATCACGCTGCTCTGAAGTATTTGTTCACAAAGCAAGATGCAAAACCCCGTCTGCTCCGATGGATCTTACTCCTGCAAGAGTTCAACATTGAAATCAGAGACAAGAAGGGAGTAGAAAATGTGGTGGCTGACCATTTGTCAAGGATTCCAAGTCAAGATCTCACACAATTTGATGAACCAATTCATGACAATTTCCCTGATGAACAACTGTTTAAAGTGAATGTTATTCGTGCATCATCTGTTGTCCCTTGGTATGCCGACATTGCGAACTACCTGGCAACTGGTCTGATCCCAGACCATTGGAGTAAGCAAGATAGGCATAAATTCTTCAGAAAAGTTAGAACCTTCTTTTGGGATGAGCCCTACCTCTTCAAGTATTGTCCTGACCAAATCATCCGTAGATGCATACCCGATCATGAGCAACAAAGTGTCATCAATTTCAGTCATACTCTTGCATGTGGAGGCCATTTTTCTGTCAAGAAAACAGTTGCAAAAAATTTTCAGAGTGGATTTTATTGGCCGACACTGTTCAAGGATGTGTACAAGTTCTGTTCAAATTGCGATCGATGTCAAAGGTTAGGAAGTCTGTCAAGGAGAAACATGATGCCATTACATCCGATCCAAGTGTTAGAAGTTTTTAACTGTTGGGGTATGGATTTTATGGGCCCATTTGTCAATTCATTTGGTCATGAATATATCTTACTTGCTGTTGACTATGTGTCCAAATGGGTAGAAGCAATCCCGGCCAGAACAAATGACCATAGGACTGTCGTGAAATTTTTGAAAGAAAACATATTCAGTCGATTTGGGATGCCAAGAGCAATCATCAGTGATGGGGGTTCCCATTTTTGTAATAAAGTTGTGGCAGGATTAATGAAGAAATATGGTGTACTGCATAAGGTTGCAACACCATACCATCCCCAAACTAATGGTCAAGCCGAGCTAGCCAATAGGGAGATTAAGTGTATATTGGAAAAGACTGTTGCTGCTAATCGTAAGGATTGATCCTTAAGACTAGTAGACGCTCTTTGGGCGTACAGGACAGCTTACAAAACAATTTTGGGAATGTCTCCCTATAGGCTAGTATACGGTAAATCTTGTCATCTGCCGGTGGAAATTGAGCATAAAGCATATTGGGCAATTCATAAGATCAACAAGAGTCTAACTGAAGCAGGCTTATCCAGGAAGCTCCAATTGAATGAACTTGAAGAAATTCGGAATGAAGCATTTGAAAATGCAAGATTGGCCAAGGTTCGCATGAAAGAGTTACATGATCGGCACATCATTCGAAAAAGCTTTCAGGTAGGGCAACGGGTACTCTTGTATGATTCTCGATTGCATCTATTCCCAGGAAAATTGAAGTCTCGATGGGTCGGCCCCTTTGTAATCAAGTCCATCTCAGGATATGGGGCATTTGACATAGAAAATCCAGAGTCAGGACAGCTTCTAACAGTCAATGGTCATAGGTTGAAACCATACCAGGGTAGTGTTGAGGAGAATGAAGGAGTTGTGGATTTAGATGATCCATCATCATCTGATGAGTAGGGAAAGTTTCCTATCGTCTGGGAATCTGACGTTAAAAGACCACCTTTCCATTTAGGTTAAATGGATGTTTATAGATCTGAAAAAAAAATAAAAAATAAATAAATAAATAAATAAATAAAAGAAAAAAATAAAATAAAATAAAAATAAAATAAAATAATAAAGAATTATATATATAAGTTATTCATTTTCTGCATTACTTAATTAACTTTGATTCAAATAGTGTTTCTCTGTGTGCAGTCTAAATAAAATTTTTTTGCATACGAGTTCATGCATTGAAGGCCACCAGGTATGCCTATCTTCTATCCTTTTATTGTCGATTGAGGACAATGCGCAATTTAAGTTGGGGGGTAAGGTGTACTTGATTTTATTGGTGTTTGGTGTTTGAAACTGATCCATTGTGTCCAAAAAAAAAAATCAAAAAAAATAATTAATAATAATAATAAGAATAAGAATAAAAAATTAAAAAAATAATAATAAAATAATAATATAAAAAAAAATTGAATTGAGAGAGACAGAATTGACGCTGGTGGTAGCTATCTTTTCTTGGGCAGTGCAATCACACTGCCCTATAAAGGATAAGGCACACTGCCAAATGTTGAAAAATGAGGCACCAAGCGTTGAAAAAGAGACGCCAAGCCTGACCCTGTAATTATGGCATGCCTCGAGCCGAGTGTAAAATAGTGATGGTCATTGCTCTATAAGAGACTCCATATCTGTATAAGGCAAGCCACCCTTCTTGAGCTCAGTCTTCTCTCCTTTATGTTATTCTCCGATCAGGTACTCTCATCCCTTTTGTAAAGTTTATAATTCTTTACTTTCTTCTTAGTATAGTTAAAAAAAAAAAAATGGATCTTTATCTCTCAAAAATTCACAAGTACTATCCATCTCTCCCGCAGAATGATTTGAAAAAAATTTATGTTGCTAGGTGTGAAAGACTTAGGTTGTTGATGCTTAATAACATCCCTGAAGATATTCGTTGGCTGATCGAAGCAAAAGTTCGATTAGCTGGTGAAACTTCACCTAGTTTTAAGCATTTTCCAGGCTTAGGGAAGAGTAGTTTTGCGAAAAAAAGAAGAGCGAAAAGAGTGAATGGTTGTTACAAATGTGCTCGATGGACCTGTAACACACGATGCAAATCTGTGGGGTTTACGTCCATAAATCGAGAAGATAAAATTAGTTTCATAAAGGATGGACTGAGTAAGGAGTCTTTAGATGATATCCGATTGACTCTTCAGACGTATCGATGTGGAATAGTGCAAAGAGAACTTCTTGCTTTATGGACCCAGTTCAGAAGTGACCACCAACGCTATAGTCTTGGGAATCTGACTAAAAACGACCCTGTTTGCCAATCTATAAGAAAATTGGATAGGAAGCTTATCCCCGCTTCATAGAAAGTGTTTAAGCCGTTTCTGGACGTAAAACCAGAGGAAGATGTGAGCCACAATCACAACTACTTATACATACG
The DNA here is from genome assembly GCF_014633365.1 of Diospyros lotus. Lineage (NCBI taxonomy): Eukaryota > Viridiplantae > Streptophyta > Magnoliopsida > Ericales > Ebenaceae > Diospyros > Diospyros lotus. Next base: position 5,441,090 of record NC_068349.1, on the reverse strand, counting down.
CAAGATTTTTGTTTGTATTTATTTCTTGTTGAATTGTTGTATAGCTACTTTTGATCTCCAAACTTCTTTTCAGGACATACAAAAGGAACAAACATGGAAGGGCAGTTCGTTCGTCAAATTAAAACCATATGTGTACTTTGTGGCTCTCAACTTGGGAGTGATATTTGTTACGCACTTGCAGCGAACGAACTTGGTAAAAAATTAGGAGAGAAAAAAATTAATTTGGTATATGGAGGGGGAAGTCGTGGATTGAATGGTTATGTTTCACAAGCTGTACATCTTGGAAATTCATCTGTGGTAGGTATAATGCCAATCCCTTTAGCTGAACCACATATTTCCGGGATTACACGCGGTCAACTTATAGAAACGACTTCTATGTCTGAGCGCATGGCTTGTAAGATTTATCAGTCAGATGCCTTCATTGCTTTACCAGGAGGTTTTGGAACACTTGAAGAAATCTTTTGTATAATCTCCTGGGCCAAGAGTAATCTCCATACCAAACCTATTGGACTTTTAAATGTTAACCATTTTTTCGATGGGTTACTCTCTTTTCTTGATCAGGCTGTGGACCAACAGTTCATTTCTCGTTCAGCAAGAAAGATTCTCATTTCTGCATCCACCATTGATAAGCTGTTAGAGAAATTACATGCTTATGTTCCACAGTACGATCCTCATGAGCCTCGGATAGACTGGTCTAAGACAATTAGTAACAAGCGCCCAAGGGGTCCGATTAATTTAGATTTATCACTGTGAGAAAATGCTCTTTATTAAGATGGCTGAGTAAGGAGTACTTTTTGTACTCTTGAGACGCATCTAGTTATTGTACAACTTGCAGGATTTTTCTTGGTTGTGTTCTTAAAAAAAAAACAAAAAAACAAAAAAATAAAAAAATAAAAAACAAAACAAAATTATGGAATGTTGTTAGCAAAGTCTTTGATAAGATGGCTGAGTAAGGAGTACTTTTTGTATTCTTGAGACGCATTTTGCTTATCTTATGACTTGCCTGAAATTTTTATTTTGGTGTGAAAATATAAATATATATCTATATGGTATGCTCATTTGTTGTTTAAGTTTTAGCAGTTCACAGCAAATCTATGAACTTGTGGAGTTACAGGTATTCCTAACAACCCTAATTTATTACTGCAATTTAAGTTGGGGGGTGTAAGGTCTAATTATGAATCATCTGGTTTATATTTAATTGTGAGTTTGCTATTGCTAGTTTGTAGTCTTGTGTGACTTGATTATCTTTATCTGCTCTTATTTAAAAAAAAAAAAATTATGTGTTTTAAATAATGCTATTTCTAAAGCTTTAAAGTTATGCACTGATAGCCGGTTAAGTTTGCAATACGAAACATGAATGCATTGATTTCTCATTTGAAAACGTTTATGCATGAGAATAAGTAATTTACATTCATCAGGGATTCAAAATTTAGAAATTGGTTATCGATCATAAAGTCAAAGGTAACAGTAATTAGCTGATTAGTACACTGTATGATCCCTCAACAGAAGTGGAGACTATTACCCAAGTGAGTGTTTGAGCCTAATAACCGTTAATTCTGAGTGAAATAACACTTACTCTAAATATGCTCTCTTGTTTATCTTATATTTTCAATGGCTTCAAAATATCAATTCGCTTTGAATGTCTAGTATGATAGCGGATGAATTTGACTGGTTTCAAACTATGAATTAGATGACTGAGAAGCATGATAGGGGGATCAATTTCTTTCATTTTGAGTCTTTTTTTTTTTTCTTCTTTAAATCAACCTCTTGTTAGCCCATTTGAGCCATTTATAGTACAACTTCTTTCGTTACCCTTGTTTAACCCATAACCATATGAATTTTATCCAACCTGGTGTGACTTTGGGAATTAGTTTGTTTATCTATTTTCATATTTAAAAAGAAAAAGGAAAAAAAAAAGAAAAAAAAAAGAAGAGAAAAAAAAAAGAAGAAAAAAAAAGTGAAAAAAAAGGGGGGGTAAATTCTCTTAGTTATTCAGCATAACTGTTTCAAAATAAATGCTAAAAAAAAAAAAAAATCCCGACACACCCTTTGCAGACTCTACCTTTTCTTTGACAACCCGTATTAACCTTATAGCCCCATTACAACCCAGTCTGGTCCTTTTTTATGCTATAAATCATGTGATCTCAGAATTCGAGTTTGGAGTAGGGAATCATGTTTAAATTCAGAAGTTACTCGTCTAGAGCATTATTCCAATCATGAAGCTATGTCAATTTCCCTGTTCTTTCATGAAAATACGTTCCTTGTATTTGGGATGGCACCGAGTTTTGAACTTGTTCTGCATTTACTCTTATAACGGTGCACCCCCTTGTGTGTACACTTGAGGAATCCTTTTTATTGGAGAGAAAATCCATAGTAAGATTTGAAGTCAAAACTTCGAGGGAGTAAGTCTGTGTGTTGGTTATCCTAATTTCCATTCCTGAGATTGTATGACCTTTAACCAAAAATCTGATTTAGAATGCTAAATTATTTATTTAATTTTATGCATTTCGGTTTCGAATTTGAAATTTTTACATTCATACAGTTATTGTGAATAAAGTTTGGCAGGTGTATAATCTGATTGCTAAGGGACTAGCAATGTTTAAGTTGGGGGGTATGATTAGTGATTAATTTTATAAAAATTTTATTATAATTATACCCTTCTTTTGATCTTAAAAATAGTTTAAATTAAATATTAATATATATTTTATGGTTATATGCAAGTTTAAATTGAAAAATGAATGAAATGAAATTTTAAAGTAAAATTTAATAATAATAATAATAATAATAATAATAATATATAAAATTATATATAATACATATACATCATTATATGCATGCATGTAATATATATATAATATAATATAATATAATATATATATATGTGCCATGTGTAATACATATATATAATATATAATTTATTAATAACATTAAATTATTTTTATTTTTTTAGGCATGAAGAAATCAAACCCATGGAGAAATCAAACCCATGAAAAATTAAAGTCCATGAAGAATTCAAGCCCATGAAGAATTAAGGCCCAATTTGAGCAACCCATGGAAGATATTATTTGGAGAAGGCCCAAGGATTATTTTTAATCCTAATGAAGATTAAAAACCAATTTATAGAAATCTATTTTTATTTTTTATGTGAGAGCTTTATTAGGTGTGTTTTTTAGCTAAAATCCATTTAACTATTAGGTGGATATTATAGCTAAAATCCATTTAACTTTATGAATGCTTTATTAGGTATGTATTTTAGCTAAAATCCATTTAATATTAGGTGTGTATTATAGCTAAAATCCATTTAACTTTAAGTGTGTGAGTGCCCATTAGATATAATTATGTCTAGTTGAATAATTGAAATTGTGTGGTTTGTATTGCATCTTGTGGCCTATAAATAGATCACTTGATTGCATTTGTAAGTGTGATTATTATTCTTGAATAAAAGTTTAGTTATTTCCTTAGAATTCTCTCTTTGAGAATTGCTTTTGTTCTCTCTCATTTTCTTTAGTATTTTCTCTTGTGATCTTATTTCCTTCCTTTCTTCTTTTAAATTCTTATGTCATTTATTATTACTTTATTATTCACCGCCTAAATGGACGGTTAGTTTTTGCCTTTAAATTCTTGCAATTTTCATTCTTATCATTTAATTGTTCACCGCCTAAATGGACGGTTAGTTTATGCCTTTAAATTCTTGCAATTTTAATTCTTCTATTTTAATTATCTACCGCCTAAATGGCCAGTTAGTTTCTTCTATTTTAATTCCTGTCATTTAAATTCTGTTATTTAAATTATGTCATTTAAATTCTTGTCAATTAATTTAATGGAGATGAGTAGCTAAATCTAATCTTGGGTTAAGGCAAGGACAGTGTCCAACGCCAATGATTCCCAAAGAAAGCTACGCTTTAAATGAGTAACCTTAATTTAAATTTCAGTATGAGTGTGTATTAATTATTGAAAAATCACTAGGTTTGGATTGGAGCGTAAGCCTAACTTAGAGCTTTCATGCCACGCATGAAAGTTACTAGAACTGGAAACGCTATCATACCCAAACCCGGATGATTAATTTAGTTGTTTTGTGTATTAATTGTAATTGAATTTATGGTAGTTTCTTAAATTAGAATCCCGCATATCATGTATGGGGATTGCTTAAACTAGAGCTATCATTATCTTTAATTGCATTTAATAACAAATTCTCATATCTGAAATTAAATTAATGTTGCTAATCTTTTATGCTAATATTTGGGAATCAACGGGTTGGCACTGAAATTGTCTTAACTCAAGTACTTTCCAATTTCATATTCTCACGTTCAGTATTTATTTCAACTTCTGTCTTGCTTTATTTTCTAGTATTTGTTATCTAAAAAAAAATCATAAAAAAACATGTTATCAATCCATCTAAATGCGTGTGCGTGTGTGTGACATTCTTTTTTTTCTTTTGCCATAAATAAATCTCTCAGTGGACGACCTGGACTTATCCAGAAAGTATAAATTTAAATTTGAACTACAACTGCACTCGTACACTGACAAGTATAAACCTCTCGCCTAAATAAATAAAAAAAATATAAAATTTTTATTGTGTTTTGTTTTGTGTTTTAATTGCAGGGTGAGAGTGCAGTCATGAGCTACAGAATGAAAATCTTGTCATGGGTTTACCACATAATATTTTTCGCGGTAAGGTCATGAGCCACAGAATACTTCTTCAACCATGGCTTTATCACGGAATGCTTTTCGCGATAAGACCGTGAGCCACAGAAAACAACTCTTACCACGACCCTACCACGCAATGCTTTGCGTGATAGCACCGTGAGCCATTTCTCTTTGATTTTCAACACTTCACCATTGATGTCATTCTTCCGGCACTTTACAACATCATCATCTTCGACCTCGAATAGACCTTTGACCTTGCATTTTCTGCCATTTTAGCTCCAAAAATGCGACATCATTATCACTTTTTGCTCTAATTGTCTTCAACACATGCTCCACATCTACATAACCATATATAGAATTGAATCAAGTAGAAATCATGCTCATTAAATGTATAAATGTTAAATTTATAGACCAAAATAAGTGTATAAAAGACACTTATCTGCAGATAGTGGCGGGAAAGGCCGTGGGGATGGTCAGTGAGGGCCTAGGCTAACGATTGGTGGCTGGAGGCAGTTGGCGCGGGTGGTTCGGTCGTGCAGGAATGAGAAGCAGGAGGAAGAAAAAGATGGGAAGGAGAAAAGAAAATAAAAAAAGAGGGAAAATAAAATATAAGAAATTAGAAAATATGAAAAAAATTGGGGGAAATATGTAAAAAAATTTAGAAAATTAAGAAATTTTTTAAAAATTATTCTAAAGCTCGAGAAGCGTGCTAGAAGCCCAAAATGGCATTTTTGGTGCAGAGGAGGTAGACAAAGAAGAGACGCGGGTGTGAGCGTTTGATAGGTTTCTCCTCCAAATTAGTTGCTATAAAAATAATTATTTTTAAATTATTTGTATTATGTGGGATAATTCATAATAAGTATTGGTTTGGTTGAATTAAACTCTTGGTCGATGTTGTTTTGAAATTGTTGATGGATAGGTTTTGTGGGTCGGGCCCCTTTTAGATAAAATATTTTTAGTTAGAAACATTAATCGATATTTAAAGTTTAAAGTAAAATAAAAAACATTACACTTATAATATGTTTAGATAAAATATTTAAAATTAGAAACATTAATAGAAAGTAAAACTATTTTTAGATAAAATTACCTTAATTGATATTTAAAATTAGAAACATTACACTTATAATTTGTGTCTATCTACTCGACCACTGTAAAATAAAGAGTATCATAGATTATAATTTTTTTTTAATTTTTATTAAAGAGTATCATTCTAAATATTCTAATTTTAAAAGTAATTAATACTTAATTTTTAAGTATTCTAAATATCAATAGTGTAATTTTTGAAATATCATGTAAGTTTTAAATAAAAAAAATACCAAAAATGTAAGTTTTAATGTATAAGAATTTGACATGGGTGATTCAATTCTAAAAGAAACAATTTTTTTTTTTTTTAAAATCATTGATGATCAAATGTTGTTTTTAGTGTAAAACTTTATTCAAATAATGATATTAAAGTAGGAAGTTTAATTTGAAATTTAATCTTTTTATCTTTAGATGTTGAATCTTTGACATTTAAAGAAATGTGAAATTGGTTAATCTATCCTATTGAGTTACTTAAAAATGCAAATATTAAGAAAATTATTTATTTTTTAAATTCTAATTTTATTTTATTAATTATATTCTTAAGTAAAATAAAATCTTTTTAAAATTAAAATAATATAAAAATCAAAGAGTTCCCGACCATGCATGGTCAGGGAACCCAAGGTTTGGGAACACAAGGGTTCCCGACCACTCACGGTAGGGAACCCAAGGTTCTCCGACCCCGAACTTTGATTATGATTATGAAATATATAAATTTTGTACACAGGTTGATATATTTGTTATAACATATTTTCAAATGATACCCTATCAAATTTTCTATAGAGTATCCACAAATTTGACCCTTTTTATTTCACTAAAGTCATGACATTAAAAATGATCAAATAATTTTCAGTTTAATGCATGTTTATATCATTGTTTGATTATTTTGTGTTTAAAAACTATATGCATTATCTTCAAATACATGATATAAGGCGAGCTTAAGCTCTCAGTTTAGTACGTATTTGAGTTCAGTACTTGATTATTTCACTTTCAAATTTAATGTTCGATTTTTTTAGTTGTACCGTGCCTTCAGGTAATGGTTATCCCTAGTATATATATAGTTCGGATATTAGAATAGGAGGTTACTGATCTGTTTCTGATATCCCTAGCTATCTATGTCTCAATGGCTAAGAAGGCCCTGTCTTCTCTTGGTTGTTTTTCTGGATCTTAAGTTCTATTACAAATCATCCCTGGTAGAACAGATACAAATAATGAATCAAAAATAAAATACTATTCAAAGTTTCAATTAATATTTACAAAAAGAGATGATATTATTGGTTTTAAATAAAATAAAATGCATTGGTTTTAATGATATTATTTAAAACCCTCCTACCCAAATGCATTCCTCTAAATGTTGTAATTTGAAATAGCAATATTTTTCTTCTTGAAAAAATTGCATGAATATTATTTTTATGATACTAAATTATATGATCTTACCGTCATACAAAACTATAATTAAAAGTTAATAATTACAACAGTAATCAATTCAAAATATTGACTTAATAGAAGAGGAGGACAAAGCTAAGAATTTATCTTTTCAAGGTCAAAGTCAAAGTCAATCACCTTGTCTCTGGTCTCTTGCAGCACACAGCACAGGTAAAGAAAGAATTTCCTTTTCCAAGGTCAATTTTTATTTTTTTTAAAGAATTTTGAAGCCAAAGTCAATCGAGTGTTCTCTAATCGGAAATGTAAATCAATCGGGTGTCATTGCTATGGAGCACATGACGTATTTTTCATTTTAAAATTTTCTTTGACCATTCATTTATTCGATAAAAAATAAACAAGACAACGAACACAAACGAAGATAAATCCTACAATGAAAACAAAACGCAAGTCCTCCCCTCCACACTAAAATCTTACATTGTCCCTAATGTAAGTTTGTCACGTAAAGAAGAGTAAAACTAAATACACATGAGTTAAAAACACACTAAGAAGAAAGAAAAATGATAGAGAACAAATATGATCATGGTTCTTAAACCACACTTGGGTTGTCTCCCAAGAAGCGCATTTAGTTAACGTCGTTTGCCTGACGTTGTAGCTTTCCTCAATTTGTGTAAATTAGATCTCTCAATTGCACTTCATCCGCAATTTGCTCTTGAAAACCTTCATGAAATAGCTTAAGCCTATGCCCATTGACCTTGAATACCTTATTAGTTCCTAAGCTTCGTACCTCAACTACACCATAAGAAAATATATTAGTAACTTCAAAAGGACCAATCCAACACTACAAGAAAAATCAGTTTTAGTGACGGGGATGCTCCCGTCACTAATTTGTGACGGGTTTAGTGATGGAAAGCCATCACTAAAGTGGTTTAGCGACGGTCAGAGATTATCGTCACAATTTTGTGACGGGATATCTATTGCCGTCTCAAATCAGTGACGGGATGGTGTATCCCGTCACAAAATAGTGACGGAAAATAATCTCCCGTCACAAATCAGCGACGGGAGAGAGATGTCCCGTCGCAGAATTGCGACGAAACATCAATCCCGTCGCAGTTCCGCGATGGGACCGACGTCTCGTTGCAGAACTGCGACGGGACGCGTCAGTCCCTTCGCAGGTCTGCGACGGGACTGACGCGTCCCGTCGCAATCTCACCTTTAAAACCCTCCCCCTCCTTCCCCTTCCCCACTCTCCACAGATGCCCCCCCTCCCATTCTCTCACTGTCTCGGCCCCCCTCCCCACTCTCCACAGACGCCCCCTCCCATTCTCTCACTGCCCCCCCCCCATTTTCTCACTGTCCGATTTTTATCTTCTTCACATTCCTTGGTTCTTCTTCTTCTTCAGTTAATTTCGGTGCTCTCAAGTAAGTATTTTATGTTTTTTTATTTTGTTTTAGTTTTAATTATATTCTGTTAGTTTAATTATAATTTATTTGTGTTAATTTAGTTGTAGTTATTTTATTTTTATGTTAGTTTAGTTGTAGTTATTTTATTTTTGTGTTAGTTTAGTTGTAGTTATTTTATTTTTATATTAATTAGTTTAGTTTTAGTTTAATTATTTATATTATTTGTAATGCTTAAAAATTAAAATGTAAATAACTATAATTAAATAATTAAACTACAACTAATTAATTATTTAGTTATTTTGATATGTTATTAGACTAGCAAACCCGTGCATGTGTAAATAATGTTTATTTTTTTATTTTTAAGTTTAGATATATTTTTAATGAAAAATATTGTAATTTTAAATAAAATACATAAAAAATTATATACTAAAAATAAATTTACTATTTAAGAAAGCATATATTTTATTGTCATAAGAAAATATTTAAGTGTATACATTAAAAAAATTAAAAAAATTCTATTAAAAATATAAAAGAATTCTATTTAAAAAATAAAAAATAAAAAATAAAAAATAAAATTTTAGTTAAAAATTTTAAAACTAACAGATGAAATAAATTAGATTATTATTTTTAAAATTAAAAAGGTATAGATTAAGATTATTATTTAAAATAAAACACTAAAATTGAAAAATAATATGAGAAATTAATTAGATAAATATTTAAATTAAAATATATAAGAAATGCAATATTAAAAATAAAATACAATAAAAAAGTAAACACTAAAAATACACTACCAAATATATTTTCTTAAAAATTAAGGACTAAAAATACAAAATAAAATTTTACCATGAAAAATTATTAGTTTTTATAACAATAAATTTAACCTTAATATTTTTAATAACTCAACGAAAATAAAATAAAAAATGTAACAAATCAAAATTTGAATAATTGTTTAAGTAGTAAAGGAAATAAAAGTTTAAATTGCGTTAGTTTTATTTAATAGTTAATTTATTTTTGTGTTTAGTATGTATGTTGTGTTTAATGATTATTTTATTTAAATTAGTTTAGGTTTTATTTTAATTGTTTATATTATTTGTAATGTTTAGAAATTAAAATGTGAATTTTATTAATTGTTTGTAAATTATTTCTGTAGTTATTTTGTTATGTAATTATATTAATAATATTTATTTTTTTGTTTTTAAATTAAAACAGATTTTTAATTTAAAATATTGTAATTTTAAATAAAATACGTTAAAAATAAAATACTAAAAGTAAATACAATATTTATGAAAACATATATTTTGTTGCCATAAGATTAAGTATAGACATTAAAAATTAATTTTTTTTTGTTTAAAACATTAATAATAATAAATAAAAGTAAAATTAGAATATTTAAAATAATGTACGAAATAAATTAGATAATTATTTTAAAAATTAAAATGAATTTAAAAAGGTATACAATTTAATTTTTTATTTAAATTAAACACTAAAAATTAAAAATTACATGAGAAATAAGTTAGATAAATATTTAAATTGAAATATTTATTTATTACAATATTAAAAATAAAATACTATTAATGAGTAATGTAATTTGTTGTTATAAAATAAAATAAGTACACTAATGGATTTTAAATTTCAAAGTGAGACATTTATAGCTAACTTAGAAAATATATTAGATACATTATTTTAACCATATTGTTCTTAATTACTCAAATCAAAATAAAATAAAAAATGTAACAATTAAAAATTATAATAATTGTTTAAGTATTAAAAGAAATACAAATTTAAATAAGTATTTAAAAAAAATTCAATTCAAACATGTAGAGTTAAGTAAAAATATTAAAATTTATCTTAATTATTTATTATCTTAATTTATAAAAAAGATGCAAAATTTATCTCAATAAATTATTTATTATTATATTTATTTTTTGTTCATATTTATCAATTACTTATAACAGTCTGAAATGATGAAATATAATTTGGTTAGTTTTCAGGATAAAATATCTATTAGGAATCATGCTTGTTATACAATTTTTTGAATTGAAAATGGAAGCTCCGTTGCATCGTCGATGGATTGATAATCGATGTATGCCAAGAAGGGGTGGGATCACTCCTGAATTTTATGCTGGTGTTGATGAGTTTATTCAACTTGCATCTTCTCAAGAAAGTTTCATAAGGCTAGGAGTGTTGAAATGTCCTTGTATGAAATGTGAGTGTTTGAAGTTTAAACCAGTTAATGAGGTGAAAAGGGATCTTTGTAAGCATGGGTTTATGAAAGGGTATTATTACTGGATGAACCATGGGGAAGAAATGCCAATAATGCCTCAAAATGTTATTGTAAATGAATATTATAGAGAAGATAATTTTAGAGATCAGTTTAATCCGTATGAGCAATAGGTAATGGATGCAGCAAGACCGTCACATGCGCCTGCTACAATGCAAGGAGCGTTTAGCGAAAGTGGTCATCAGTCATACAATATTGAGGAACCACCTAATGAAAATGCAAAAGCATTTTATGAGATGTTATCTGCTACACAATCCCCATTATACTCAGGTTGTGATGCACAGAGTGAACTTTCTGCTGCAGTTAGGATGTTGAGCATTAAATTTGATTACAACATGCCTGAAGGTTGTTATAATGAAATCATGCAGTTTATGCAACATACAATGCCAACTGGTAATCGTGTGCCCGATGACTTTTATCATACTAAAAAGTTGGTTTCTAAGCTTGGACTTGGTTGTCAGAAGATTGATTGTTGTCCAAATAGTTGTATGTTATATTATAAGGATGATCAATTTGAGAGGAGTTGTAAGTTTTGTAGTCATCCTCGTTTTAAGTCTGCAAGAAGTGGCACAGGAAAATTTAAAGAAATTCCTTTCAAGAGAATATGGTATTTGCCCCTCATACCAAGATTGCAAAGAATCTATGCTTCAACCATTACTGCTTCGAACATGAGGTGGCACTATGAAAATCGGAGAGAGTTTGGGGTATTGTCTCACCCGTTTGACGGTGAAGCATGGAAATATTTTGATCGGACACATCCTGACTTCTCTGCTGATCTTAGAAATGTAAGGCTTGGTTTGTGTGCAGATGGGTTCACTCCATATGGTCAATCGGGTCGCCCGTACTCTTGTTGGCCAGTAATTGTGACTCCATATAATTTGCCTCCTGGATTATGTTTAAAAAGAGAGTTTATGTTTTTAACGGTTATTATTCCGGGTCCTTCAAATCCCAAAAGTAAGATAGACATATTTTTACAGCCTTTAATTGATGAATTGAAATTGCTTTGGCATGAATGAGTGTTGACTTATGACATATTTACAAAGCAAAATTTTATGATGAAAGCAGCTCTGTTGTGGACTGTCAATGATTTTCCTGCATATGGAATGTTATCTGGTTGGATGACATCAGGTAGATTAGCATGCCCGTATTGTATGGAAAACACAAAAGCTTTTAATCTCAAGTACGGTGGGAAAACATCATATTTTGATTGTCACCGACAATTTTTGCCAATGGATCACCCTTTTCAAAGGAATACAACTGCATTTCGAAAAAATAAAGTTGATAATTCTTGTCCACCTCCTCGTTTAAGTGGAGAAAACGTATTTGGTAGAGTATGTAATGTCCCGTCTATTTTAGAACAACAAAATTGTGTTATGATCGGATATGGTGTGCAACACAATTGGACAAAAAGAAGTATTTTTTGGGATTTGCCATATTGGAAAGATAATCTTATCTGACACAATTTAGATGTCATGCACATCGAGAAGAATATTTTTGATAATCTTTTCAATACAATCATGGATGTGAAAGGTAAAACTAAAGATAATAGCAAAGCTAGAATGGACCTGAAAGAATATTGCAGGCGGAAGGAGTTGGAATTAGTAGAACGTGGTGGGGAAAAATATTGGAAACCTAAAGCTCAATATACTTTCACAAGAGAACAAAAGTTAAGTATTTTGAAATGGATAAAAGAACTTAAACTCCCTGACGGGTATGCATCTAGATTGGGCAGATGTGTTGATATGAAGAATGGAAAATTGTTTGGCTTAAAGAGTCATGATTGTCATGTTCTTATGGAGCGGTTACTTCCAACGGCATTTTCAGGATTACCAGATCGAATTTGGAGTCCAATAACTGAATTATGCCAGTTTTTCAAAGAAATATGCTCAACAATGTTAAGAACTGAACATTTGGAAGTTATGGAACAGAACATCCCAATCATTCTATGCAAAATAGAGCGTGTATTTCCGCCTGGATGGTTTAACTCAATGGAACATCTCCTGGTACATTTGGTTTACGAAGCAAAGGTCGGAGGGCCAATCCAATACAGATGGATGTATCCATTTGAACGGTAATAAATTTTATATTCATATAATTTATTGATTTTGTCGTATAGTTTATTATGTTCTTTTTCATAAATTAAGATAACTTTAAAATGATTTAGGTTTCTCAATACTTTAAAGAAAAAAGTTCGGAATAAGGCTCGCATAGAAGGATCTATTTGTGAGGCATATTTAATTGAGGAGACAGCCACATTTGGTTCATATTATTTTGAATCAAATATTCAATCAAGGAGGACGAGAGCCCCTCGAAATGATGATGGGAGAGAATCTTCGCATCCACAAATTTCTATCTTCAATTATCCGAGTCGTGCAGCTGGTCCAATGAAAAAAAGATGGTTGGATGTGAATGAGTTCCAAACAGCAAAGTTATATGTCTTGCTAAATACGCCAGAGCTTGAACCTTATATTGAGTAAGAACCCAAACTTAATTATATTAATATATTTATGACTTCATATTAATAATTTTGTTCATATTATGTTGATATATATATTTTAATGTTTCAGCATGTACACAAACATGTTACGTGAATTATCGCCAGTAATCAGTGATGAAGAATTAAACAAACAAATCGATGAGCATTTTTGTGTTTGGTTCTATAATCATGTAAGTTTGTAAAGTTTAAGATATTTATTAATTTAATATTAATTATGTATACATAAATTGATGAAAATTTTTGGTTAGGTGAATTTGAGTGGCGAAGTTATTGCAGACCCACTTATTCAGAGCATAGGGTGGGAGCCAACTCCCAACGTGAAACATTGGCCAATGTATTTCGTCAATGGATACAAATTTCATACTGTTGAATGGAGTCAGAGTAGGTCGACAGAAAATTATGGTGTTTGCGTGTCTGCGTCAGGAGATGGAGCTTCACATATGAATTATTATGGAAAACTTATAGACATACTTGAGTTAGAATATGCAAGCTTACCAATAAAAAGAGTAATTTTGTTCAAATGTGAATGGTATGATCCAAGTCCACGAGGAACTAAAATTCATGATAAATATGGAATTGTAGACATTCGATTATCAAGAAGATATAGAAAATATAATCCATTCATATTTGCCCAACAAGCTGAACAAGTGTATTACGCGCCTTACCCTGATTACTGTCGTGAAAAAAATGGTTGGATGGTTGTAATTAAAACAAAGGCACGAGGTACAATAAATGCTCTTGAAGCTAACATGGAAGAGCCTTTTCAAGAGGATGAAATATTGCAACGGCCTGTAATTAATGTAAATATTGACATTGGAGGCACTTTACAATATGATAATGGGCTAGTAGAAGAAGTTGATGTCTCCAATATTGTTGAGGAAGAAGAAAATGATATGTATGAAGAATCTGTTTCAGAAGAAGACGAGGAAGATATATTATCTCATGACAAAGATAGTGACCAGGAAGACATTAATGAATATATAGAAGAAGATGACTGATAGTTTTATGGTTTTTTTTTTTGTGCATGCTAATTAATAACCTTTGTATTTTTAAAATATGAATATTTATAATTTGTGTACCTGTACTTTTAGTATGATGACTTTGATGTTAATGTAATTTTTTTTCATATATATATAATTATCGAAATAGATGTTAGAACATTCAACACTTTCGGGTAGGGGAAGAGGTAGAAGTAGAACATCTTATAGGACCACACCTTCTCCAGATGCCAATTCTGGTTCGCAATATTCTTCTCCTGACTCCACACCTGTTGTTCAATCCACACAATTCAATCTCCAATCACCACCCTCACAACCTTTTGCTCCCATGCCTCATCAATTTCCATATCCTGGAACCACGATGCCGCCATGGGGTTATTATGGTGTTCCACCTACTTTCTACCCACCAAATGTTGTACCACCGAGTGGCCAATATGTTGGGGGAACTTCTCATATGCCAGACAGACATTCCCCATACACATTCATGCCGACACCGCAAGGACTCAATTCATCATCTGCTTCTGCACAACACTCTAAGCCCATTCCAACTGACCCGGTTGGCATCAGCCGAGAAGATGGTCGAAAATACTTATCTTGCGATGAACAGTGTAATCAGTGAGTATCGTATTTATTATTTTAAACTTATTACTTGCAAATGAATATATTTATATATATTGTGTTTGACAGTTTTATCCCTGAGAGTGGCCCACCAAGCAAATTGGGAAAGATTTGGAGGGCACGATACACCGAACCGTGGATTCATTGGGATGAAGTGCCAGAAATAATACGAAGGATGTGGCTTGAAGAATTTAACGTAAGTTAATTTATAATTCTTTATTAATATAAGTTTGTATTTAAATTCTTATATATATATATATGTTTCTTAACTTAATGTAGAAGATGTATTTCTGGCAACCCGAGGAGAATGATCGCATATGGCTCACATGGAATAAGTCTGGTAGACGAAGTTTTAGGAGCCATTTGCATCGAATTAGAAATGGGGAAGACGAAGCAATGTGGATGGATCCCGACGTGCGTAAGGCACTTGATGCAAAGTGGACAGAAGAAAGCAACAAAAAAATTGCCACACAAAATAAAAAAAAATCGTGCTTCCGAGACCGGTGGGTCGCTCCACACTGGCGGGTCCATTCCATTCTCCTTGACTCGAAGAAGGCTGGTAATTACTTATGCTAAGTTATATATATATTTTTTAATTTATTTAAATTATAAGTTTACTATATTATTTACTATATTATTTATTAATTTCTTATACATGCAACTGAATTGAATCGTGAGCCCAATGAGTTTGAATTCTTCAGGAGAACCCACACCAGGAAAGATAATCAAGGAGAAGAAGTGTGGGTCGATGACAGATCTAGGGCCGTCGCTGTAAGTGTGTTTTATAAATTAAATTAAAATTTTTATTTTAAAATAATTTTTTAATTCATTTACATGAATGTTTTAATTTTATAGGAAAAATATGAAAGATTGAGTGCGGAGGCATCTTCATCATCCGCAAGTACTGGAGAGTCCTCATCACCTACAGTTAATGAACACGACATCTTCTATCAAGCTGTTAGTGGTCGGAATAGAAAGGGTCGAATATACGGGCTGGGCTCCCAAGTTAATTTGTTATATCCATCTACCACCAATCGTTCTAGCCAATCATCTTCACATGTCACAAGAGTTTGAACAAATGAAACTTAAAGTCACCCAATTAACTGATGAGTTGCTTGAATCCCGGGCTGAGAATCGGCAATTACGACAGTGGCAAGAACAAGTGACAACGTGGCAGTCAGAAATGAATATAGTAATAAGTAGATTGACAAAACAATCTACTGCAGATGCTGGACCGTCGACTGTTCCAAGTGGATCTGACCCGGTAGTTGATCAAGATGAGAGTGACAATGATGAAGATGAAAATGCTAATAATAATGACGATTGATTGTAGTGAAATGTTGTAAACATTGAAGTAAACTTGGGTAATCTTAATATTAATATTAAATTTTAATCTTTTTAATGTTAAATTTGTTATATTTTTAATGTGAATGTGGGTAATATTAATTTTATTTAATGTTATTTTTAATATTTTATTTACATTTTTAAAAAAATTGTTGTTATTTTCAATTTTTTTATTCTTATAAAAGAAAATTTTAATTTTAATTTTAATAAATATAAATTTAAAAATTAAAAATATATTTTTTGAAATTAAAAATATATTAATTTCATAAAAATATATTATTGATTTAAAATAATATTAATTTTCTTTTTAATGTTAAATTTCTTTTATTTTTAATGTGAATGTGAGTAATATTAATTTTATTTAATGTTATTTTTAATATTTTATTTAAATTTTTAAAAAAATTGTTGTTATTTTAAATTTTTTATTCTTATAAAAGAAAATATTAATTTTAATTTTAATAAATATAAATTTTATAAATTTAAAAATTAAAAATATATTATTGATTTAAAATATTAATATTAATTTATTTTTTTTCAAAATTATTTTTTTATTTATATTAATTTTATAAAATATTAATTATTTATTTAATATTATTTTTTTATATTTAAAAATATTTGTGACGGGTACTCCCGTCGCAGATCTGTGACGGGTAGTAACCCGTCACAGATTGTTCGTTTTTATTTTTTTTATTTTAAGAATTTCTGTGACGGGTAGAGCCCGTCACAGATCTGTGACAGGGCAGTACTTCCCGTCACAGATCTGTGACGGCTTGTCCTGTCCATCACAGATTTGTGACAGACTATTCCCCGTCACAGATCTGTGACGGGTCGTACTTTCCCGTCACAGATTTGTGACGGGAAGTATTTCCCCGTCATAGATTTGTGACGGGCAGAACTTCCCCGTCACAGATCTGTGACGGGTAATACTGCCCCGTCACAGATCTGTGACGGGATACCCGTCACACATCTGTGACGGAACTGCTATCCCGTCACAGATCTGCGACAGGTACCACTCACCCCGTCACTAAAATTCTGTCACGCCCTCTTTAGTGACGGATTTTACCCCGTCACTAAACCCGTCACAGAAAAATTTAGTGATGGATTTTATGTTTTTAGTGACGGATTTTTCCGTCACTAAAACTGATTTTTCTTGTAGTGCAATGAGAACGCAATTTACCTGGCATTAATTTGAGTCTTGAATTGTAAAGCAAAACTTTTTGTCAAAATACAAATTGCTTTCTAGCAACCATTCTATCTTGAAATGCCTTTGTCTTGTCCTCATGTCTCAACTCAAAAGTCTCTTGTGCAAAAACATTAATAACATCAATAGAAAATGCAAATTAAATATCATTAGGTACCTCGTGTCATCAAATATATTAAATTTCACAATCTCCCCATTGAACTCCATGGTAAGGGTACCATCATGAACATTAATCTTTGTCTTTAATTGTTTTTAGAAAAGGGTCTTCCTAGCAAAATTGGAGCAGGATTTGGAGAAGCATCGTCCTCCATGTTCAGAATGTAAAAATCAGCAGGAAAAATCAGCTCATAACCTGTACCAAAACATCCTCAACTATCCCTTTAGGGTATGTATTAGAACGGTCAGGTAATAGAATTATTACACCTGTTTGTTTCAAAGGACCCAATTTTAAAGATTCATAAATTAAATATGGCATGATATTTATAGATGCTCCTAAATCTAACATGGCATGTTCAATCTTAGAATTACCAATCACACATTCTCTCCCACACTTATCTTTTGATCACCTCTAACCTTCTCTTTGTAGTACACAGTTCCTTAAGAAATTTTGCGTACCTTAGGACTTGCTTAATGGCATCTTGAAAGGAATGTTCACTTCTACCTTTCAAAAAATCTCCAAGATGTCCTTTTCTTGATCTTGCTTTTTAGATTTAGATAACCTGCTAGGAAAAAGAAAAGGATTAGGTTTATCAGAATTATGCACAATTGTTTGAGAGATTACCTTAAAAAAGATTGTCACCTCATTTTCTGCCTCATCTTTTTGAGACTTCTTGGCTGAATCTGTAAGATTCTGAAGAGGGATGTCAATTTCTTTTCCACTTCGCAGTGTAATGGCATTTATATTTTCTCGAGGATTTATAATTATTTGGGAAGGTAATTTCCCAGAACCTTGAGCTTCAAGCCTGCTTACTGATGTTACTAGTTGACTAATTTGATTCTCCAATTGCTTGATGCTTGTTCTTGTCTCCTGTTGAAATTGTTGTGCGTTAGTTGCAAGTGATTTAACAATTTCTTCTAAAGACATACCTGAACTTGAAGAAGGTTGTGGTGGAATATGTGGTCTAGGCTGGTAATGTTGGAATTGTGGTCTTACTCCATAACTGAAGTTGGGATGATCCCTCCACCCTAGTTTGTAGGTATTTAAATAAGGATCGTACTTCATTTGTGGTGGGCCTGGGAATCCTCCAATTGCATTGGCATTCTCTAAAGAATCTTTTTGAAGTGTAGGACACATATCTGTTGGATAACCAATAGCAGCACAAATACCACAAGATTTTACATGTTGCAAATTTCCTTCAGCCAATTGTTAAACAAGAGAAGTTAGATTGGATATTTGATTTTCAAGGGAAGATATGCTTACCTCATTTACCCCTCTCAAATGGGTGTCTTGTTTGAATTC
The DNA here is from genome assembly GCF_014633365.1 of Diospyros lotus. NCBI lineage: Eukaryota > Viridiplantae > Streptophyta > Magnoliopsida > Ericales > Ebenaceae > Diospyros > Diospyros lotus. The sequence continues at coordinate 5,422,178 of NC_068349.1, read as the reverse complement.
AAACTATGTGAGTTAGCAGCCATGATGGAAATGAAATCTCTAGCTGCACTAGGGGTTTTATTCACTATAGCACCTCCACTAGCTGCATCCATCATTTTCCTCCCCATAGGTAGTAGTCCTTCATAAAAATACTGAATGAGGAGCTATTCAAAAATTCCATGTTGAGGACAGCTGGCACATAATTGTTTAAATCTTTCCTAATACTCGTGAAGGGTTTCTGTATCTTTCTTCTTTATTCCACATATCTCTCTTCTTATGCTAGCAGCTCGTGAAGCATGGAAAAACTTATCAAGAAATAGTCTAACCATCCTTGTCCATGTAGTTACAGAACCTGAAGGTAAGTAAAACAACCAATCCTTTGCTGTATCGACCAGCAAGTATGGAAAGGCACACAATTTGATCTGTTCTTCAGTCACTCATTGTGGTTTCAAGCTTGAACACACCACGTGGAATTCCTTTAGATATTTGTGGGGATCTTCATTCTCGCGGCCATGGAATTTAGGGAGCAAATGGATCAAGCCAGATTTTAATTCAAAATCCACCTCTAAAGCTGGATACTTAATGCAAAACGACTGTTGGTTTTTATTTAGTGTAGCCAATTCCCTTAAGGTTCTTTATAGGTTGGTCATCTCTTGTTCTGTTTCAATATCACTAGATGTATCAATTGAGTCCACTGCAAAATCCAATCCAAGGGACGAGATGAAGATACTTGTTTGCACAATTTAGCTTTCTTCCTTAACCTTCGAGCTTTCTTTTCAACCTCAGGATCGTATTGAAGTTCACCTGTATGAGAAGAATGAGGAATAAATAAATAAAAATATAAATAAAATAAATAAATCTACTTGACACAAATCCTTTGCAACAGCGCCAAAAATTTAATCAGTGTTGAATCCAACAAATAATAAATTCTTGCTCTTAAAAATATAAATTGTGATAGTGATGAGCAAGGTTGTATCCATAGGGATTGGTTAGATTTGTTCCTTTGAAAACTTAAAATAAATAGAAGAAACAATTAGGGGTTTTGAATTTTGAAATTTAAACAATTTAAAACATAATATTATTTTAAATTAATAAGGCAAATTAGAATATAAAAATATTAAAATAATCAATAGAAACACTTCCGGTAGAAGGAATTTATCCACCAATGGTTATGACACTGATCATTGATGCCAAAGTCATTATTTTTTTTTTTTGAATACTTAATAACAAGTTTTGTTCATTCAATGTTTTCCTTATTTCTTAGTTAACCCTTACCTTCAAACAACCCTAGAACAAGCTCTCTATAATTTAATTCAAAGGCAGTATTAAACTTTGTGGAAACAAGACCAAATCTGAACAATAAACACACAAGCTCAGTTTATTTAATTCAGTACATGTACTCTCTAGGAATTGAACGAAAACTTTTCCATAATCATAAACCCTAGTTGCTACTTATGCAAGAAAGACCAAACAATTACAGATTTGGTGTTCAAGCTAGCAATTGATCATGTGTCAAGAATTAAATAGCGGTCTTCTATGCAATCAAAACACACAATCATAAACATTAAAATAAGAAGATACATGAATATTCAATAGAAAATTAGATTGCAAATTAATAAACTCAAAAAGATCTCATAGTGTTCTTCACATGGCTTCAAAATATCATTCTACCGAAAAACCAAAATTTAGCCACACATAATGAGAGAAAGAACACAAAAAGAAAAGAAAATATGAAAAAGATACATATTTCTCCTCTTGGATGTGCTTCTCTGCCTCTTTTTCTTCTTAGGCGTTCTCCCTTCTCGAGCTTGGATCAAAACCTTAAATTGCCCCCAACAAAGAATCCAAATCAGCCAAAGAATTAGGGCTTCCTAAACTCCTATAACTTATGAGCCCATTTTGGGTCAGATAAAAAGCTTTTTGGGCTTCGACACCTCTTAAGAATTGTAGTTTATAATGTGTATATGAGTTTAAGATTTTGAATCACTCAATTTGGACATCAAAAGCTCAAGTTGTGTCCTTTCAAAGATTTAGTATTCATGTAGAATTCTATTAATCCGATTAGGATTTAACTCAACTTTTTGGCCTTAATGTTGAAGTAATGTTTGGAGGCCCAAACGAACTTGAATTTGGATAAATAATACTATTTTGGAAAGCCCAAGAAGTCCTCTACAAAGTTTTGAAGACCTTATTCATGTTCTTTAACTCTAACATGGTCAAAAATCTGCAAGAAGTCCAAAAGGTCAAAATATTAAAAAGCTAAAATTTTCTAAGTAAAAGCCCAATTTATTCTAACCTATTCAAAATTGCTTTAACCACAAAAATAAGCATAAATCAACATAATAAGCTATAAATCTCATCCAAAAGACCATATATAAGAGAAATAAATATATAAAATTATGCACTTATCAAATTCTCCAACACTTAACTTTTGCTTACCCTGAAGCAAAATTAGGCTCACAACAAAATCAAGAAATCCCAAACTCGTAATCAATGGAAAATAAATAGCAATATTTTTTTTTGAAAAAATTGCATGAATATTATTTTTATGATACTAAATTATATGATCTTACCGTCAACAAAACTATAATTGAAAGTTAATAATTACAACAGTAATCAATTCAAAATATTGACTTAATAGAAGAGGAGGACAAAACTAAGAATTTCTCTTTTCAAGGTCAAAGTCAATGTCAATCACCTGGTCTCTGGTCTCATGTTAAGGAATGCAATTACATTCATATGCCCAGCAGCACTCAGCACAGCTAAAGAAAGAATTTCCTTTCTCAAGGGCAATTTTTTATTTTTTTTAAAGAATTTTGAAGCCAAAGTCAATCGAGTGTTCTCTATTGGGAAATGTAAATCAATCGGGTGCCATTGCTATGGAGCACACGTCCTATTTTTCATTTTAAAATTTTCTTTGACCATTCATTTATTCGATAAAAATGAACAAGGCAAAGAACACAAACGAAGATAAATCCTGCAAAACTCAAACAAAAAAGCAACCTAAACTACCTTAAACCATACTAAAAACAGACACCAATTCCACAATACATCCCATAGCAATTAAAATCAAATCATCTTGTGAGAAAGCAAAGCAAAATGATAGCAACACAACCATTCCAAAACCATAAACGCACTTAAACGGTTTCACTCGGAGAATAGCAACAAGCAACAAGAGATCTCTTAAGTTTTTAATGAGTAGGCAGGGCCGCAGGGCAGGTCTTTTGTTGGAGTTGACTCAAAAATTGGTTTTCTTAGTCTCTTCCTTCACAATAACACACACTTTATGATATAACTAATTGATGTGATACTCAAAAATTGGTTTCCTTAATCTCTTCGTCCACAATAACACACACTTTATGATATAACTAATTGATAATATTACATCAACAAAAACAATTTAATGAGGCTTTTAATCACTCTTTTCTTCTAGTGATATTGTAATCAACATGTTTTGTGATTTGAGTATTTGTGAAATTTCCATTTTGTTTGCTTCTAGTAAGGATTTGTGCATGTACCCAAAAAAATAATAATTAAGATTTATATCAAATTAGATATGGATCAATTAAATTTTGGATTTAATAACAAAACGATACCTTCTAAATTCACATATTTAAATGTCATGAACTCTAATCCCATAAATCCATGATCCAATCCAAATCCATGCCATAATTAATGTGTACTTGACTTGGTCATTTATTAGCTGCTTTGGAACGAAGGGGTTTTCAAACATTCAGAGATGACAAGAAGCTCGACAAAGGAGAGGATGCTGACATAGGATTGCTAAATGCAATTAAGAATTCAAGGGTCTCCTCTGATGTGTTCTCAAAAAGCTATGTTACATCAAGGTCATGTAGAAAATCATGGAATGCAGGAAGAAATTCTATCATATTATTCTACCCTGGTTGAGCCGTCCGATCTATGAATGCAAAAAGGGAGCATCCGGAAAGCATTGGCCAAACACAAAGAAAAGGATTCCAAGATGGAGAACTGGGAGAGCTGCTCTTGTTATATAGATATATATTATAATCTATTCATTATTTTATTTTATTTAAAGAAAGCATTAGTTATGGGATAAAATGGCATATTCTTTGGTTTAAATTTAAAAATATATATTTTTAAATTTTAAAAGTTATGTCTTTTTATATTGAAGAGTTGTAATATTTTCAAATGATAAGTCATTTCTTAAAATGATATGATGTTTCAAAATGTTGTGTTCTTTAGTTTTGTGCCTATTGGTAGGCACCCTTTCATAGTTTATAAATAGGTTTGGACAAATGGGTATAGAAAGGTGTGAAAGCAACTCTTCTTTCTTCTTTTAATAACTGATATCTCTTTTGTTTACTCTTTTATTGATTTCAATTTGTGGGTTGAGTTCTTAGTGGTAGAAGAGATCAAAAAGTACCATTTTGATTTCTTAATCAGGCATTGTATTCTTGGATTAAAATTTCCATAAACCTTTATACCTAGTGAGGGAAATTACTATCCTAAAAATAATTTCATGAAAATGCCTTACCTAACACAATCTTTTTCCTACTCCAAATTTATTGTCTTTCCTTAATTTTTATTTTATTAATTTTTCCTGTATTACTGCAACTGCTCTGACTGAGGCCACCAACTTGTTTGGTTGGGTCATATGAAATACAGACCCTAGGCATTATTCCTTTATGTTGCCTCCTATATAGTTAGTATTGTTAGATATGAGCCCTAAGGATCAATTCTAGTGACACAAAGAGACTTGATCTTGTAATTCTTTAAATATTATTTAATGGCAAGTTTATATTTTTATTTAAATTACAATATGGTTTAAATTATAAAACATACATCCATTAGTATAATAAGGAGTGGATACCATTCTTAAAAATTAAGAATACGAGTTACAGATAATCCACAATTCGTTATACTATAAACATGTTCCTGGCCGTAGAATTCCTAATTCGGATAATAGCAACTCGTAAAGGCCAGCATATCGTCTTCTTCCTTATTCAGTATGAGATACTGAAAGATAAGGTTGGTGATTCTCGTGCCATTCTGTATGAGATATAGAAGGAAGATGAGTGGGTGCTCGTTACAAGAACGAGTTCACTGAACGGGACTGTTAACATTAAATCACATGAGTTATTTCTCACGGGTCAATGATTTAATATTAGCTGCGATTTTGCAATTAGTCCTTAGATTTGAGATGACATGGATATCTGTGTATTGATGGATTAGGATATCAGTGATATTATGTGATTATTCTAATCATGAATAATCATACGTATCTATGTGCCTGATTCAGTGATGCATGAGGTATGTGTGCATCAGACATGAAATCTATCACCTCGAGATTTATAAGGAAGATATCCTGTAATACCCCGAGAGCCCAGAGAAGTTAGTATATATCGAGGATAGTGTAAGAAATGAAACAACACCAGCTGGATACCTTTTGGGCTGAATGTTGGCAAAGAACTCCCAAGTTAAGCGTGCTTGACCTGGGGCAATCCAAGGATGGGTGACCCCCCTGGGAAGTTCGTGTAGGCCCATCAGGGTAAGTTGTTCCGGTTCTTCCTATCGCTCGAACGGGATGTTACATATCCTATGCGATCCAGTAATCACTTGACGATAAATCCTTGGCCAAGGTAATATGACAATGGAATTTGTTCCATAAAGGTTGTGTTATAATTAGTCAAGATTGATTTTGGATTTGGTCATATGACGAGATTAAAAGATTCTATCTATTGACCATGATCTCATATCTTGTCAGGATATAAGATGATAGAGGGACCGTATTGCATGGAAACGTAGTAAAAGGTTCACAATACCCGCTTCACAATAAATTTGGTAATCATGATATATTGCTAGATGTCACTCGTGATTTACGAGAATTAATTATTGATTATTCTTGTTGCCGATTTATTTGTGAACCCAGAAAGTCCCACCCAAAAGAAATCACTTTCAAAAAGAGAATAAATAAATTAGTAATTTTATAATTACTAATAATAGTGCATTTATTTATTGGATAAATAAGAATAATTAAATAATTATATTATGAATATAATTGTTTAATCATTAATTGGGTTGGGCCTTTTCCTAGCACATCAGGCTTGGCCCAATAGCACTATTGGATTCAAGTTAATTTAAATAATTTGGGTTTGGCTCAATTATATTAAATGGAATGGGCTTGAGAATTCCAACCCATTTAATGTATATATAAGCTCTCTAAATCTCTACATTTATAACACTTGAGTCTTCTTGATTCACTTGAATATTGAGAGAGTTTTTGAAGAAATGTTCTTGAATCCAAAAGGTAAGTTGGAAATTTTGTGAAAATTTTCTTTCACTTATCTCTCTCTTGGATATTCTTGGATAGAAGTAATTTCGGGTGGACCAATTCGGCATCTTACACTTGGAGGATTAAATAGTGGAAAATCTAACGGTGAAATCGGATTTCATCAAGAAGTAACCTTTCGTTCTAGTTTCCAAATTATTAAACCATAATTTTTGAAAAACGAAATACTTGAAAACTAAATTTAATTTCTGCTGCGCATATGATAAGATCTATGTAACTCAACAAGTATTAGCTCAAATATTTACATATTATTTTCTATGTTTTTATTCATTTTGGACAAATTAACATGGATGATGCAAAGTTCATCCAGAATATTGTTGAAAACATTGAAAGAAAACTAACTTCAATACATTTAAATGTTGCGGACTACGAATAAGCAACTTCTGCAAAAACTCACTATGGGTGTTTGACTTACCCCTATTTTTTATAGCTTTTAAATTATATAAAACCTAAAAATTAGATAGTATTTAAGTTGATAATATATTTAGATAAATTTACTTTTAAACTATCAGATAATAATTATGTGTTTGATTTAAAAGAGCTGACAAACTATCAAAATTTTTCAAAAAAATCAAAACAGGCATGGTGTTGAATGATGTAAATAAAATTTATAAAAATATTAATTTTTAATAAAAATGTTAAATATATTAATTTAATATACATTCAAATATATATATGTTAAATATATATGTAATATATATGATAAAATTAACTTCTAAAGAAATCATCCTCATCTCTCATATTTTAATAAAATTAACTTCTAACTATTGTTAATGCTTCACGTAAACAAAATGATGAATTGATTGTTACACAAGCTATTGAAATTGCTTATTTGATTGTCATTGATGAATTGAAACATGGAAAATAACTCAATCAAATTGTCAATTTACAATGACCTCAATATATTTATTAGAGTTCTCACTTGACCTTCGTTTCTAGTTTGATAAAGTTGTTTAGTGCAACATGTGCAGTTCTACTTAATATCATTAATGAAGGAATATCTCCTCTCACGGAAGGTGCAGATATAGTTTATAGGGTTTTGACTTCTTTTGAATTTGGTTTCATATTCTTGCATCTCATGAAGGAAATTATAGAGATTATTAATTCACTTAGTCAAGCATTACAATGTCAATCTAAAGATATTTTGAATGTTATGCATCTTGTGTGGTCAACAAAAGCTCTTAATTGAAAATTTGAGAGATAATGCTTAATATCATTTTGTGACATGCTTAATATAGATGTCCACTTGTTTATAGATTGATTACACTCGTATTTTCTCTTTTATTTTGTATTGTGATAATACATCGTTAATTTTAGCTATGAAGATTATAAAAATTAGATTGCATAGCAAAATGGAAAATGATTTCCTCTCGAACCCTTTGATATTATATGTTGATAAAGAAATTTTTGAAAAACTCACTACATATTTAATAAAAAAAATAATTTTAGAGAGTGAATTTTTTTCCATCTATAATAGAGACGGATTTGAAAAATTGATTTTAAAGATGGATTTAGATACAAAAATTAGTCGTCTCTAATTTAGAGACAAAATTAGAGACATGTTTTTTCGTCTCTAAATTTTTTGCTCAAAAATAGATTTAGAGATGGAATTTTTTTGCATCTGAAATCAAAGATGAAAATTTCCCTCTCTGTACATTTTTTGCTACCCAGAGACAGAATTTTTCCATCTCTAATTTTAGAGACAAAAAAGTTTCATCTCTGCCATCAAATACAAAACTAATTCCATCTATGATTTCTAACATATGCGAAAGTATATGAGTTCAGAAATAGAAAAATTTAAGTCTCTAAACTCTGTATTAAGGGTTTTTTATTTTATAATAAAATAATAATTTTTTTTGATATTTTTCATATTTGATAATTTAATAATAATTATTCATCGTTGGTAGGACCAAGAGTGAGACGAGAAGTTAGGATTTTGTTATGGAGAGTATGAAAGAATAGCTTAAATATAAATTTGGGCAAATAAATAATCAACAGTGTGAGCCTCACATTATGTCGTGCATGGGTTTCGTGGCCGAGCGATGTTAATTACTCAGCGATAGATTTTTTCTGTGGCTAAAAGCTAATTTTTTTTGTACTGATTCCATTATTGATGATTTTCATGACCTAAAGGAATGTTAAGCCCCACTTCATTAACTCGGTTATCTACATCTTAAAAAATGTATAATTATCTACACTGTTTTGTTGGCACTTAAATATGATTACTTTTGTTTCGTACTTTTCTGTATTATTAAAAATCCCCCCTCCCTGGCGAAGTTAATAGCCCCTGCATAAGGTTGCATGAGGTTGATAACTCTATTAGATATCTCCACAAACTTCTTGTTGTAAACCTTGCAAATTGTAAAAACCCCAAGAAGCTTCCCTCGGGCCAGGATGTTGAATGCAAAAGTTCTTAAATCTTTCTGGTTAAGTTTTTGCTAAATTTCAAGAAAAAAGTCAAAGCATCATTACTCTCACCTTCAGCATTGCACACAGAAGGTGTGGATTCTATTGTTTTGTCACTAAACTCTGTACAAGGCTTAAGGTCCCTGAAGGTATTGCTGATAACACTCTAATTCGTCGCGTATACCCATTGAATTAATTGCGTGATTGATCAAATTGGAATGTTTGGATCTCGTAGGAAACAATTTTTGTAGTCTTCCTGGGACCATCAATCACCTTACTTAGTGCACCGTACTTTGAGTTTGTTGTGCAAGACTCCATTAATCCCTCCCAAAGCTTTCACCAAGTTTGCAGATTGTGGAAGACACAGAATTGCTCGTTTGTCTGTCGAAAGCATATCACTTGAGTTAGACTGGCAGCATGCGGACATGTTCTTTTACACGATTGTCCTAAAATTAGATGGGAACTGTTTTGATGATGAAATTGAAAGAAGTTTGCTCTTTTGCATGGTAATCTCTCCCTCTCTCAAAAGACTAGAAAATGGCCACACTTATAATTTGGATTATTAATTATATTAGCATGATATCCATTACTCAGTTCCCTTAATTGCCAATACATATGATCAATTTGAATGAAATTTGAGATGTAGTAACTAATACATGATCTATGTGTAACAAAGATCAAGTATTCTCTATTGTGTCCCCATTTAGTAGGGTGGATCTATATTTTCTTCGTCACCAGAGTCGAAAGAGTTTCTTGGCACATTTATAGCAAAATCCAAGAGGTTCTTGGCACATTTACAGCAAAATCCACAAAAAAACCAAAGGCATTCAGATTAGTAACAAACGAAGAGACAATGTACCTCTCAAATTATTTGGAGATCATGAAGTGTTTGGCTACAAGGAAGCGATGAAATAGAGGTTATCTTAATATTAGATAATGTGTTGGTAAAGAAATGAGGGATACATCTCATTTACGGGACAAGTGATGTCTTTTAAGTATTGATCCAACACAACTCTTCTTGAGTTAGAAGACAAGTATCTACCTTAGTTATATCACAAGATATCGATAATCTTGAGTTCCTTAATTAGAAGCCCACGATTTTAGATCTTAGGCCCATCGATGTTGCTTCTGCCTTAGTGGGTTGGTGGCTAGTTGTCGTTGAGATTTGGCTCTTTGGGTTGTTGTTATTGGGACTTTGGGTTTGTCTTTGTAAGGGCCCACTCTCGAATATTCTCGCTAGCATAGGATATTCGAAAGGAGGTCATCACATAGATGATACAGAACAAACCATAATAAAATAAACAACTCAATTCATTACTAGCGGCGGAAACTAAATTAAGATTCAATTACACTTGCAATATCTCACAAGTTTGGGGCTCGAAGGCCATACCAAATAATTAAGAGGCTCTAATGTTAACCAACAAAATAAAAATCATTTCATCTCAAACCTCACCAAAATGCTAAACAGGATCTTCAAGTTAGGACGCGTTCCCGTATACCACTATCCTTAGGCCTTAGTCCCACTGGACTCGCCCCCAATAATAGCCTTCCCTTTACCTGAAATGGCAAAGAAGATCAAGTGAGCTACAAGGCTCAACAAGTTCTAGGACAATAAACAATGAACAAGAACCAAGAATAAGGTGACACCAAAAGAGAGTAATCCAGAACTCAACAGTTGTATACAAGTTTCACAATTTAAGACTTGATCAATTCCAAGTTAAATGTATCATACCACCATGTACCAGTATGCAAATGTGCATATAAATTTAATATCAATATCCAATCTCATAGGCTCGCAAGCCATCAAACAACGTATGCCAAAGTGCATCAAGAGAGTAAAAACTCACATTCAATATGAAGCCAATCTGCCGGGCTATGGCCACCTCGTCCCATGCCAGGTACTCTAGGGTACTCTTCCCTCCTCGCAAAATAATATGTGCGCAAAATTTAATAATAATAGTAGTATATATATATATATATCATATTTCGACATACTATTTATGAAATCACACAAGGTTACCAACTTGAATGCTATGCTCTCAAATGCATAAATAAGTATCCCCATGGTTTAATACTACATATTGATGACAAGTATACCTTTACAAAAAGTTTCAAATTTATGATTAGAGTTCCCATGCAACTAAAAGAACCACATCATGTACATTAGATCTATTAATCTTTACACACCATGGCATTTAATTTATTGGCCATATTTCAATGACTATTAAAAATGCAAGGAAAATTTTGATATAAATTCTCATAAATTTAGGCATATTCAAAATTCATTTAATAGATAATTAAATAATACTCATGGCAATATACAATGGGTGCATGGGTGTTAACCATGTGTATATATATATTATTTGGGTGCTCTTAAACTTATAGAGAGTATTAAACATATGTTACATATATATTTATATATATATATTTTAAGTGTCTTACCTTAAACTTACAAAATATCAAACATACATATACATATATATATATATATTATTTAAGTGCCTTACGTTTGTTTCTAAACTTACAGAGAATAGCAACCATACATATATATATTATTTAAGTGCCTTACATTTATTTCTAAACTTAGAGAGAGTAGCAACTATACATATATATATATATATATATATTAGTTAAGTGTCTTAGGCCTTCAGTGAGTGTTGAACATGGTATTAAATATATATATATACATATATATATATTTGGATGTTTATGTCCACAATGGGTGTTTCAATATGCGTGCATATGTATACATATAAGTGGGTGAGGATTAAATGAAACAAGGAGGGAGAGAGAGAGAGACTACATTGCCGTGCATATATATCTATATATATGAATATGTAAATAGAGGATTGGCTGGAACAGAAGCAGGGGCGTGCGTACATGTATATACAAGGGCTGTTAGCATATATATATATATATATATATAGGGATATACAAGTGGGTCACTCAACTGGTACAACAATGGAAGTTGTTATATATATATATAGGTGTGTGTGTTTTGCTTGAAATAGGGGAAGAGTGCCCATACTTGCTACGTATGTATATATATATTATATATATATAACCTTTACTTACCTAAGTAAATCTTGGGGTAAATCAAACCCTATTTGGATACATCAAAGGAACTCACAGGGAATAAAGAAACAGAACAATGGTTGAAATATAGAGAAACAAAATAACAATTGATTATATTTCACGCAATACATAAGAAGTGTATGGATAGAACTTGGGCTTGAGAATAAAATAGAGATACGGGAGGAACTTGTCTGATAGAAAGGTGCAACCCTCAACCAGCAACAAAAACACGTAGCAGCTAATGAAAAAGAAGAAGTAATGCAATAGTAGGCAGCAATATGGGTATATTATATGCACTGAAAAGTGGAGATATGATATGTGCATAAAGTAAAAGACAAGCAGAGAAGGTTGGACTGCACGGTTCCCCTCAAAAGACTTATTTGCCCCCTCTTTTTTTGGTAGCAGACAAGTTTTTTGGGGCATTTTTGACATTTGACAACTATTTTTATTTTAATTCATCTTTCTTCTTTTCTGTTTTTTTTTCACATTTTAAAATTTAAATCTCTTTTACTGTTGGGCTCAAGCCCAATCCAACAATTTATTTAACCCATAAACTCTCATTTAACTATTTAAATGGAGTCCAAAATATTAATTTCTCAAATTCTTAAAAATTACATCCATACACTTAAATTCATGATCACATGCACCAAAAAAATTTCATATTAATCCACAATTATTTTATGCCATTAAAATAAATTATTAAAATACTTCAACCCATATTTAGAATACCCTTGAGTTAAAATTAAGTATTAAAAAAAAAACACCTAAACCCAATTTAGAGTCATTACAGTCTCTGTTTTGGCTTTCGATTTTCTTTTATAGGGGATTTGTTTTCCAATACCTGTCTTGGGCAATGCCTTACTGTCATTTGAGAAATGTACTGGTTTGAAAGCTGCGCTTGTCTTCGTGCAATGACTAACTTACATTACATATGAAAGTAGTTTAATAACACAAACTATAGACACCAGCCACTAGCCACTATTATGGTGATTAATGACTAAATCACCTGTCTTCTTTATCCTTTTTTTCTAGTTCTTCTTTTGCAAAAGCGCATAAAGAATAAAATTGCCTAAAAAAGGAAGGACATGCACTCTGACAAATTCAAAAAAAGACTCACAACTGGCTATTAGAGACGAACCATCACATTAACCTAACATCTATATAGGGAATCAAGAGACACTGAAAACAAAGACCAAAAAACTAGATCTTCCCCATATGTAGGGGTGAGCATAAGTTTGGGTAAATCGAATTAATTGAATTGAATCAATAAATTCGATCGATTCAATTTGGTTATCTCTTTTCTTAAAAATCGATTATTTAGTTTGGTACGATTATTTTAATATAAATAGTCAAAAAATCAAACCTAACCAAATCGTATAGCCATAACCCACCCACCCTCCAAATTGAACCGAACCGTGCACCCCCCTCCCCCACTCGAGCGCGGCACCTCAACCGAACAAAGCACCCACCCCCGCATGGCACCCCACAATGTATGTCTTCTTTTCGTCTCTTCTATCTCTCTGACTCTTTCTCTCGCCATTTTGTCATTTCTTCGTAGATTAGGCACTGGCTGCACTGCCTTGTCTCCTCATCTCTTCGTTTCTTCTCTCTCCCTCCACCATTCCTTATTGATGGCGAAGGCTAGAGATAAAAATGAGGACGACGCTAATGGTTTTTTGGTAAGTTTTTCAGGTACTTTTATTTTATATTGAAACCTAGGTCTACTAAAATTTAACCATTAGATATTTTTTTTTTTTTGGACCAAATGTGAAATCCCTCACCTTAAAGCTCCATCGCAACTCAGTCTCATGATTTTTGCAGAAGAGGTAAATCACGGAATCCAAAAGTGAGATTCAAATACGGGACCTGTGATTGGCTACCATTAGATATTTTTTATTTTTGGATATGTAGATCACCGTGATTGAGGAAATCAGATAATCGATTCTGATCGTAAGAATCACTGGCCACTGGCAACGGCAAAGCTAAACTAATATTTGGCTATTGGTTATTTTGTGTTTCAGTTCGATTTAATTATTACAGTTTATGTTTCGTTAGTTTGAGTTTAGGTAGTTCGATTTATTAGAGTTAGTTGACCGATTTAATTCGATTATCACATATAATTTGATTCAATTCAATTCATAATTTTTAATTAATTTAATTTGATTATAATTAATTGCGTACATCACCTAGCGAAGAGCTAGGAAACAAGGGTGAGAAGAAGGGAAAGGCTATCAAGCAAAGGGGACCAGAAAATTTTTCATGATGTGATGCAAAATTGTTACCTCATCTAAAGTTTAAAATTCAAAATATACGTACATTTTACCCAAATAAATAATAAATGACCCAGAGAAAGAAACTGCATCCCCTTTAGTTGTCAATTGTCTCAAAGACGTGAGAGGAGTCTCTGGATTTTGGGGCCCATGGCCCAGTTTGTCCCTGCCCTGTTTGCTTTTTCGGTTCAATTACATCAACCCAAAAGTTATGGTTTTTTATGACCATGACTTGACAAGTCAATCTCGATGCACACGTTACGGTTACACAAACCAAATAATCACCACCCCGCGGACAAGGCGAAATTATTCAGATTGCACGTCAAGCAACACCGCCGTGTCCACATCCTTAAAATACGTATTTTAAGGTCCCCTCCGAGAGATAATTTTTTTTATATTTATTTTTCAAAATTACATATTTTTTAAATATAATTTAAAAATAATAGAAGATATCTGAGTAACCTTTCTTATTTAACATTTTATTTAGATAATATTTGTTAATTAATATATAGATTGAAAAAAAATATGATATAAAAAATATTTTAAATAAAAGTATTTTTTATTATATTTATTTAAAAATAATTTATATGACTTCTTATCTTAAACTTTTAAGATAAATTTATCTCTCACCATTTAAATAAGTTATCTAATTAAACCTTAATATCTAGATGAGTCTAAGAGAGAGCAAATGACTATTATCTCAAAATTTTTGGATTGAGATGGATTTATCATAAAAAAAAAATTAGGCTTTATTCATGTTCAAGATACTTCAACATCAACACTAAGGAATAGTTTTAGTCGTTTCTAATCATAAGTTAGATGTTCAAAATATTTGAGAGCAAGGCTATGATCAGCATGTAATATGAGGGGTGAATGGAATGGACTACAAGCTTTGGTTTGTAAAGAATGTTCTTATGTTTATTATGTTTATTGCTAATCTCATTATTCACAATTGGCATTAGTGATTGCATCTAAAGCAATCATCCTCGTCTCTCATATTTTAACAAAATTAACTTCTAACTATTGTTAGTGCTTCTGGTAAACAAAACGATGAATTGATTGTTGCACAAGCTATTGAAATTTCTTATTTGATTTTCATGATGAATTGTCATGATGATTGGGGAGAAAACCCTAACTCAAGAAGGGAGGGATGCAAAAAGTAAAGAGCCTTTAAAGCTCGCTCAACTAGGCTAGAAGAATCTCCACACTAAACTAAGAGCGAGCTCCAAAATGAAACTACCGTATTGGCATTATGGCCCTGCATGATAAAGTTCTCGCAACTGACTAAGGGATTCTCTTTTATAGAGGAAACTTGAAAGACAATGTGATGGTGGAACTAATGATATTAGAAATTAAACTCAAACGGTCTTTTTTGTTTTACTGAGTCAAGTTTTATTTAGTCTTCAATTGAATAAGTCTACGGCACATTTTTAGGAGCTTATCTCTACAGTACCACTACAAGAAATTCGAGATTTAGCGACAGATTTTCAACGACGGATATTTCTTTCGCTATTTTGCGATGGAACAGCGACGGAATTGCAACGGATTACAAATTTTTTTTTTTTTTTGAGAATTAGCAACGGATTTTAGCGACGAAAAATTTTCGTCGCAAAAAAAATTAAAAAATTATTTTTTTTGCTACGAAAAATAAAATCCGTCATTAAAAATAGAGACGAAAATAATTTTCTGTCGCTAAATTTTAATAGTAATAAAAAATAAAAATTAAATTTTTATCTAGCGACGAAAATTATGTCTATAGCTATTTTTAGCGACAGAAAATTTTTACTCTCACAAAATTTTAAAGTAAAAAATTAATTTTAATATTAGTTTAAATAATTAAAATAAAATTTTAAATAAAATTTTTTTATTTCTAAAATTTAACGACGGAAAATTATGTCCGTCGCTATTTTTAGCGACGAAAAGACGTTCCGTCGTTAAATTTTAATAATAATAAAAAAAATAAAAATTAATTTTTATATAGCGACGGAATTGTTTTCTGTCGCTATGATTCGCGACGGAAACTAATTCCGTCGCAATCTTTTAAAATAAAAAATTAATTTTAATATTAGTTTAAATAATTAAAATAAAATTTTAAATTTAAAAAATAAATAAAGAAATAAAATTAGCGACGGATTATCCAATTCCGTCGCTGATTTAGTCACGGATTGAATATTCCATTGCTACCATTAATTTTTAATTTTTATTTATTTTATTTAATTAATCTATAAATATTTAAATTTGGAATGAATATTTAAATATACATTTAACCATGAGATGAATATGAAAAAATTAATTTATATAATTTAAATGAATATATTAATATTAAAAATCATAATATTGCTAAATTCTAACTATATCAATTAAATGTATAATAATTAATTATTTGTAATATTTATTAACTGTATGCAAAATGTAAACAAACATTATATTTGAAAAATAAATAAAAAGTTTAAAAATCAAAATATTATTGAAATTTTCTTTATTTTAAATTTTAGAAATCATAAAAATAAAAAAATATTGAGGGATTACATTATATAGAAAGGAGTCTAAGAGTTATCTTGTCAATTTCTTTCTCTTTATAAATATGAAAATTTTTTGCTAAGTTAAAAAGTTTAAAAACCATAATGGGCCTATTTTTTGTAGTTTAAAAGATGTAATTTTTAACTTCTAACTTTAAAAAAGTGGTAATGTATTGTTTGTTTTAACTTGTAGAATTATAACTTATAGCTTCTACTATCTTTTTCAAAGCTGGGGTACCCCAGCTTGTACATCTCTCAAAGAAGTTGCAACAAACAAGTTAAAAACTTATTTTAAGTTCAGTGAATGTTTTTAATTTTTATTTTTTAAATTTTTAAATTTTTTTATGAAACTCAAAAATTACCCTAAAAATTTATAAATATTATGTAGATTTCGTTTAATATAATTTTTATTTATAGAAAAATTAATTTTTTAATATAACAAACTATTAATAAATAATTCAATATATTAATACAATAATTTAAATTATTTTATTATCACATTTTAGATAATTACAGTAAGATTTTATTTAAATTATTTAATAATAAAATTTTATTTAAAATACATTATTTTTATCAATTAAATAATTATTATTTTTATTTTTATAAGTTATATTAATTTTTATATAATAAAAATATTAAAAATAAATAAATTCAAGAGGCGGGAATTTATTTTAATAATAAAAAAATAAAAAATACATTTTTAGATAGAGACGGAATTTATTTTCTATCGTTAATTTTAGCGATGGAATTTATCTTCCGTCGCAAATATCAGAGACGGAAATAAATTCCGTCCCTAAAGTTTAAAATAAGAAAAATATATTAGTTTAAATTAAAAATAATAATAAATTAAATTTTGCAACAAATTTAATATTCTGTCACTACTTTTAGCGACGCAAAACTATTTTCGTCGCTAAAAAATTAAATTTTAATTGTAAATTTTTTGCTTTTCAAATATGGAGACAGAAAGTTTTTTCCGTAGCCAATTTTAAAAATAAAAAATTAAAATTTAATACTGAATCAAATAACAAAAAATAAATAAAAAAATTTAGTGACGAATTGTCTGAGTTCATCGCTGATATAGAGACGGAACTTTTAATCTATCGCTAAACTTAAATTTTATTTATTTATTTAATTAATTTATAAATATTTAAATATATAAATATTAAATTCTATAAGAAATTTAATATATTAATGTATATTTAATTAAATCTTTTTATAAATTTAGATAAATATATTAAATTTAAATATATTAAATTTAGATAAATATGTTAAGATAAATATATTAAATTTAAAAATCATAATATTACTAAATTCTAATTACATTAATTAATAAATTTCGTGTGCATAAAAATAAAAATAAAACAATATCGAGGGATAACATTATATAGAAAAGAGTTTATGAGCTATCTTATCAATGTCTCATTCTCTATAATTAGGAGAATTATATAAAAATGAAACAATTAAATGTATAATTAAGTCATTCATAATAAAAAATAAAATATATAATAAAATATTTATTTAATATATTTATGTAGCGCTTGTTAAAATGAGCAGGATAAGTGAGTATGAAGATAAGTCCGAAATAATTTTCGGACTAAGATATTGAATAATGATTTTCTCCCTTAATAGTTACACTATATGATAGTATAACTATAATAAAAAGTTTATTTATTTGTTTGTATAATAGTATATCGTTAGTTTTAAATATTTATGTTTTTTTAAATTTTTAATTTTATTTTTGTTGTTTACTACTTTATTGAATCAAATTAATTAAAATTCGATATAAACTCTTTGTTTGTATGACAATATATCGTTAGTTTTTAAAATGTATTATTTTTTTATTTCTAATTTTATTTTTGGTTTTTACTACTTTATTGAATCAAATTAATTAAAATTTGGTATAATTGAATTAATTGAATCAAATTAATAAAAAATTATCAATTTTTTAAAAAAATTACTTCTATTCAATTAATGTTTTTATAAAAAATTAGTTTTTTGTTTTCGATTATATTTTTTAGTTAAAAATAATTGAATCGATTGGATTTTAAGACAATGATATTTTTATGGTAATAAAATGACGTCGTTTTTGGCCTATCATACAATTTTTCAGCTTGTTCGATTTTTTAGCTTATTTGGTTTATCGGTTAATTCAATTTTAATTAATTTTTTTATGTGTTTGTTCAGTTTATTGAATCTGTTTAGTTTATGTAGTCTATATTTAGTTTTTTCTAACTAATTTATTTTATTGGGTTTAATCGGTCAAGTCAATTTAGTTTAGGGAAATTCTATTTACAACGAGAGTTTTACTCTTCGCAGCATTTCCTCGCCAATTTTTTTTATCATTTTTTAAAAATCTTATTTTACCCTTCTGTCACCCCATCATTTTTCTTCCCTTTTTACTCTGCACAGTCACTCCATCTCTCTTTCTCTCTCATTATATCCATTTATTTCTCTCTCACACTTATCTCTCCATCTCTTTCTCTCCCAATGAGCACACACACAAATATGTATATATATATATACAAACACACACAAACATAGATAATTTATTATAATAAAATTAAATTAAAAAAATATAAATAAATAAATTATTTTTAAATATATGTATTTTAAATAATTATAAATTAACTAATTATAAATTTTTTAACTAATTTTAAATTTTAAATTTTAAATTATCGTGAGCTAAATTTTTGATACTCAAAAAAATTTAAAATTAGTTAATTTATCTTATTAAATAATTAAAGATACATATGCTTAAAATTAGTTATTCAATTAACTAATTTAATAAGATATATATCTTTAAAAATTAGTTGAATTTATTTAAAGATATATATATCTTTTTAAAAATAATTTATTAAATAAATTTAACTAATTTATTTTTAAAAAGAATTAACTAATTTAATTTATTTAAAGATGGATGTATCTTTTTAAAAGAATTAACTAATTTATTTATTAAATAAATTCAACTAATAAGATATATCTATCTTTTTAAAAAGAATTTATTTATTTATATTTTTTATTTTTTTATTTTATTTTACTAAAATAAAAAAATTAATTAAAATAAAAAAAATTCCCCAAAAGCCAACTTTCGGGAAACAGTGGGTGGAACAATTTCGATTGTTAAAAATAATTTAAAATTAATTATTTAATACACTTTTGATTGTTAAAAATAATTTAAAATTAATTATTTTATTTTATTAAATTACTTAAAAATACATATACTTAAAATTAGTTATTCAATCAACTAATTTAATAAGATATATATCTTTAAAAATTAATTGAATTTATTTAAAGATATATGTATTTTTTAAAAATAATTTATTAAATAAATTCAACTAATTTATTTTTTTAAAAAATTAACTAATTTATTTATTAAATAAATTCAACTAATAAGATATATATATCTTTTTTAAAAAAATTATTTATTTGTATTTTTTATTTTATTTTATTATAATAAAAAAATTAATTAAAATAAAAAAAATTCCCAAGCTGGGGGTCGGGAATGCCCCCGAAAGCGGCTTTCGGGGGCGTTCCCGACCCCCAGCTTTCGGGGAACACTGGGTTCCTCGAAATCTGGAGGGGCATGCTGGTTCCCCGAAAGCTAGCTTTCGGGGAAGTTTTTTTTTATTTTAATTACTTTTTTATTATAATAAAATAAAATAAATAAATACAAATAAATAAATTCTTTTTTAAAAGATACATATATCTTATTAGTTGAATTTATTTAATAAATAAATTAGTTAATTCTTTTAAAAAGATACATCCATCTTTAAATAAATTAAATTAGTTAAATTTTTTTAAAAATAAATTAGTTGAATTTATTTAATAAATTATTTTTAGAAAGATACATATATCTTTAAATAAATTTAATTAATTTTTAAAGATATATATCTTATTAAATTAGTTGATTGAATAACTAATTTTAAGTATATGTATTTTTAAGTAATTTAATAAAATAAAATAATTATTTTTAAATTATTTTTAACAATCAAAAGTGTATTAAATAATTAATTTTAAATTGTTTTTAACAATCAAAAGTGTTCCCCGAAAGCTAGCTTTCGGGGAACCCATTGTTTCCCGAAAGTTGGCTTTAGGGGAAGTTTTTTTTTTTTTTTTTTTAATTTTAATTAATTTTTTTTATTATAATAAAATAAAATAAAAAATATAAATAAATAAATTCTTTTTAAAAAGATATATATATCTTATTAGTTGAATTTATTTAATAAATAAATTAGTTAATTCTTTTAAAAAGATACATCCATCTTTAAATAAATTAAATTAGTTAATTCTTTTTAAAAATAAATTAGTTGAATTTATTTAATAAATTATTTTTAAAAAGATACATATATCTTTAAATAAATTCAACTAATTTTTAAAAATATATATCTTATTAAATTAGTTGATTGAATAACTAATTTTAAGTATATGTATCTTTAAGTAATTTAATAAGATAAATTAACTAATTTTAAATTTTTTTGAGTATCAAAAATTTAACTCACGATAATTTAAAATTTAAAATTAGTTAAAAAATTTATAATTATTTAAAATACAGATATTTAAAAATATTTTATTTATTTATATTTTTTTAATTTTATTTGATTATAATAAATTATCTCTGTGTGTGTGTTTGTATATATATATGTACATATTTGTGTGTGTGCTTGTGTGTGCTCATTGGGAGAGAGAGATGAAGAGATAGGTGTGAGAGAGAAAGAAATGGGTATAATGAGAGAGAAAGAGACATGGAGTGACTATGCAGAATAAAAAGGGAAGGAAGATGATGGGGTGACAGAAGGGTAAAATAGAATTTTTGAAAAATGATAAAAAAATTTGGTGGGAAAATGCTACGAAGAGTAAAACCCTCGCTGTGAATAGAATTTCCCTTTAGTTTAATTTCTCAATTCAATTTATTGATTTTTTGATTAATTTGATAATTGAACCGATCATTTACGTACCCCTAATAATGAAGGAATATGAAAGAGAAAATAATCAAAATTTTCTTTTTTAAAAAATTAAAGACTACTCAACATTCAAAATATATTAAGAATATTGTTACAATATTTTTGAATTTTTTTTATCTTTTATAAATTTTTTATTAAAATAGTTTTTATAACATATCAAATCAATTTATTATAATTATTAGATTTATAATATAAGTATTTTTTAAATTAATATTAATTTAAAATGCAATGATTTAAATTAATTTCACCGCCTCTTTCACTTATCCCCGTAAACCCCCCATCCCCCCCTCCTTCCCTTCCCCCCATAAAACCCTCTGCCACACCCTCCTCTTTGTGTGCCCCTTCTCCCTCTCTCTCATTCGATCTCTCGCACTCGCCCTGGCCCTCACTCTCACCTCTCGCGGCTGGCCCTCGCCCTCGCCCTCGCTCATTGTCTCTCCCTCTTTCCCACACTGCCTCTCACTCTCCCTCTCTCTTTCTCTCTCTCACCCGCGGCCAACCCACCATCGTCACCCACAATGCATATCTCTCTCCCTCTCTTTCTCTGTCTCCCCATCGTCGTCGCCCCTCGCCCACACTGCCTCTCTCTCTCCCTCTCTCTTTCTCTCTCTCACTCGCAGCCTACCCACCCGCCTCATCATCGCCGCCCCTCGCCCGCCCCCTTCTCTCTGTCTCTCTCCCTCTCTCGCCACCGCGTAACCCACCCACGCCATCGCCAGCCGCGTCCCTAAATCGTCGCCCCTGCTGCGCACCGCTGTCGCCCCCGCCACGCCACCGCCGCCACTTCCAGAAGGTCCTCTCTCTCTCTCTATATATATATATATAGATAGATTTATTTACTTCATTTCTGTATTTGGTGTTAATTTAATTTAGTGTTAGTTTACATGCGTGTGTGTTAATGTATATTTGATTATATTTATTTGATTATGTGTGTTATTTGATTATGTATACAGATATGTGTGTTAATTTAGTTTAGTGTAAATTCATTTAGTGTTAATTTAATTTAGTTTAGTGTTAGTTTAGTGTAAATTAATTTAGTGTTAATTTAATTTAGTTTAGTTTATGTATATAGATATGTGTGTTAATTTAGTGTATTTGATTATGTTTATGTGTGTATCTAATTGTGTATTTGATTATTCATTATGTACATTTGATTATGTGTATCCTATTATTTTGTGTATTTTTTTATAGTATTTTATGTTTTGTGTACATTTAATATTTTAAAATTATTAATTTAGCGTATTATATAGATATACGCGCTCGCTTGTGTGTTAATGTATATTTGATTATGTTTATTTGATTATGTATACAGATATGTGTGTTAATTTAGTTTAGTGTAAATTCATTTAGTGTTAATTTAATTTAGTTTAGTGTAAATTTAATTTAGTTTAATTTATGTATACAAATATATATGTGTGTTAATTTAGTGTATTTGATTATGTGTATGTGTGTATCTAATTGTGTATTTGATTATTCATTATGTAAATTTGATTATGGGTATCCTATAGGGTGTAGTCCTTCTATAGAAGAGATTTTGTCTAATTTTCTCTAAAAATTATATTAAATAAAAATATAATTAATTAAATATTTTTTAGCTATTTAATTAAATTTGTTAGAACTTAACCTTAGATTCCCGTTCGGTGACTTCCTCGATGGAGCGAGGAGATCATTGAATTGTCCAGTTGGATAGTCTGAAAATTTGGTGTCGTGTTGTGTGCCCAGCGAATACGCATTAATTTACTCATGCATGGTACGAAAATTCAGTAGCATTTCATGTTGTTCTCCGGTTGCATATAGGAATATGTTTTGATTCATGCAATTGACTCAAATTGAGTTTAACTTGTATGAATCAACACATAATCTTTATCGTGCATCTAGAGAACTGTGCTGAGATGCTGCCGAAATTTCGTATCGTGAGTAAATGCGTCTGCTAGTGGTCATATCACGATTCATTTCCGGATGGGATAGGTCCTAACCTTCAAATTTTAAGGAGGAGTTATGAGGAGTAGTTCAATGGAAAAATATTAAAACAACTCAAATAAAAAAATATTATAATTATAATTTAGTAATTTTTTATTATTTAATGGTACAGGAAAAAAATGAGATCAGATCGTCAGTGGATGTATATCAGGCGTAAGGATGATGGTTATGTTTTTACGGAATTTATCAAGGGTGTTGAGAAGTTTGTTAATTTAGCTAAGAGTCAACCAGAGTGGATGGATGGGAATAAGATTAAATGTCCTTGTAATCAACCAAAGTGTAGGAACACGGCTTTTCGTGACCAGGATACCGTGACAAGTCACTTGCTCACCAAAGGTTTCGTACCGGGGTATTATGAGTGGACACTTCATGGGGAAGTTATTGCTACGGTAGATTCGGTCGATATGTCTTACTTAGCATCAACGCTTGAAGCAGATCAAAGTAACTTATTTGAGACTATGGTAATGGATGCTACCGGGCCTGATTTCAATCCGAATATGGAGGAGGAACCTCCAAATCCGGAAGCTCAACCATTCTATGACATGCTTAGTGCTGCAAAAAAAGAGTTATATCCTGGTTGTCGAAAGCATACGCAGTTGTCGCTTGTTTCTAGATTGCTTAGCTTTAAGTCAGAGCACCATCTATTTGAGAGGGGATTTAATCAACTTTGTGAATTACTTAAGGAGGTTCTTCCTGAACCTAATACGATGATTGATAATTTTTACAGTACTAAAAAACTGGTTCGAGGGTTGGGCCTTGCTATTGAGAAAATTGATTGTTGTAGAAATAACTGTATGATTTTTTGGGGTGATGATAGTGATTTAACAGTCTGTAAGTTTTGTCATGAGAATCGGTACAAGCAAGTTGATCAAGCTGACAGTAGCAAACGACAAAAAACTTGTGTTCCTTATAAGAAGATGCAATATTTGCTTTAACTCCTCGGCTTTTGAGATTGTATGCATCCAATTCAACAGCAGCAGAAATGAGGTGGCACGCAGATCATGTGGTCGAAGATGGAGTCATGAGTCATCTGTCGGATTCCCCTGCGTGGATTCATTTTAACGAGACTCATAGGGAATTTGCTGCCGAGAAAAGGAATGTCAGACTTGGTCTTTGTACTGATGGGTTTCAGCCGTTTGGTCAATCTGGGAAGCAATATTCTTGTTGGCCTGTCATTGTCATGGTGTATAATTTACCACCCTAGATGTGTATGAAGGATACGACAATGTTCTTAACGGTGCCAGTGCTAGGACCAGAGAATCCTAAGGCAAAACTTGATGTTTTCTTACAACCCCTTATTGCAGAGTTGAAACATTTGTGGGATGTTGGTGTGCATGCATATGATATCTCATTGAAACAAAATTTCCAATTGAGAGCGGCTTTGATGTGGACCATTAGTGATTTTCCTGCATATTCAATGCTCTCGGGGTATAGCATGACAGGAAAGCTGGCATGTCCTTATTGCACGATTCACTCGGACGCATTTTACCTATGAAAGAGTCGAAAGATTTCATGGTTTGACAACCATAAAAAATTCTTGCATCGAGATCATCCGTATCGACGGAATAGGTATGGATTTCGCAAAAATACTTTGGTAAAAAAAAACACCACCTCCTGTACTGTCTGGACCTGAGATACTTACTTCCTTGGACGAGATGGGTTTAGTGAAGACGACACAACCCAATGCTGCACAGACTAATGCGGATAACAGTCATGGTAGTTGTTGGAAGAGTAAGAGCATTTTTTGGGATTTGCCTTATTGGAAAACTCAACTTATTCGACACAACTTGGATGTTATGCATATAGAGAAAAACGTGTTTGAAAATGTGTTCAATACAGTGATGAATGTACTGGGCAAAACTAAGGACACGGTGAAGTCAAGAGAAGAGTTGAATCAATATTGTCGCCGCATTACTCAATCAACTTTTACTCTGAACAAGAAAGAAAAAGCTGTCTTGTGTGTGTGGGTAAAAAATCTAAAATTTCCTGATGGGTATGTGTCGAACATGGCTAGATGTGTTGACATAAAGAAGCTTAAGTTGTTTGGGATGAAAAGTCACGATTGTCATGTGTTCATGCAAAGGTTGGTGCCCGTTGCATTTCAAGAATTACTACCGCAAAAAGTATGAGAGTCATTGACTGAGTTGAGTCTTTTCTTCAAAGATTTGACATCGACCACTATTAAAAGTGAGCATATGATGAAATTAGAGAACGACATCCCCATCACTTTGTGTAAGTTGGAGCTCATATTCCCTCCAAGTTTCTTTGACTCTATGGAGCATCTTCCAGTCCATTTGGCTTATGAAGCAAGGATAGCAGGTCCAGTTCAATATCGATGGATGTATCCGTTTGAAAGGTACTATTTATTAGATTGATAATTTTTTTTTCTATTTTATAAGAAACATATTTATTTTGTAGTTCACTTATCTAATTACTATATACATTTTATATAGATACCTTGGAAAGTTGAAGAAAACAGTTAGAAATAAAGCTCGAGTGGAAGGCTCTATTTCTAATTCATACGTTGTGGAAGAAGCGTCATTGTTGTGTTCTCATTACTTTGAGGACTATGTTGTTACAAGGCATACACGAGTGCTGCGCAATGATGCTGGTGTTATAAATGAAGGGGATGACCAGGAGGGGAAGTTATCAATTTTGAAGCATTCTTGTCGACCATTTGGATGTAAAAAGTCACGAATGTTATTCGGTGAAGAATATGATGTTGCACACAGATATATTTTGATGAATTGTCCAGAAGTTGAACCGCATCTGTAGTAAGATTTTGCTAATTAATTGTTGTTAATTTCTAAATTATATTTAAATTGAATAGTCTAATGTAGTTATTTTCATTTTTCTTTTTAATTTTTCAAGAATTTACGATGCTGAGCTAAGGCAACGTAATCTCGGCATTGGCGACCACATCATTGAACAATTAACAAATAAGGAATTCCCTTATTGGTTCAATAATTATGTGAGTTGATTAATTAAAATATTAATTTCACTCAATTTCTTATATAATTATTTCTTATATATCTATCTTATTTAATAGGCTCGCGATCCTACGAACAATGTGACCAATCCATACATAAGGGATCTCGCAAAAGGACCTTTTAACACTGTTACAATGTACCCTGGCTGCTTTGTTAATGGATTTAAATTTCACACGATTAGCCATGGTTCAAATAAATACACTATGAATAGTGGCATGTGCGTTAAAGGATCCAACTACGATGATCCCGAGAAGGACTATTATGGTCGGATAACAAAGATTGTCGAGCTCGAGTATCCTTCAGTATCATCATTCAAGAAAGTTGTATTGTTCAAGGGCGATTGGTTTATTCCAACTTTGAACGAGGGGGTGAAGATTTATCATGCATATAAGATCGTCGAGGTCAATGAAAAGAAGAAATGGAATACAAACAAGCAATTTGTATTAGCTTCTCAAGCGATTCAAGTATATTTTTGCGAATATCCAAGCTTGAGGCGTAACAAAAGCGATTGGTTGGTTGTAACAAAAGTCAAACCAAGGTTCATAGTAGAGGTTCCACAATCTTTTAATAATCAAGAGGCGACCCTTCCACGTGAAGCGTTGCCTTACTAAGAGGATGACGTGGAACTACACGATATCGCAGTTGATGATGCCCAAATCCTTGAGACAGTGAATGATGGTGACCACGCTGATTTAAATGATGAGCTAGTTATGGAATCAGAATTTGATGAAGCCCCAGAGTTGAATGATGAGCAAGTTTTGAGATCTGATTCTGAAGATAATTCTGAATCGTATGATGAGCAAGTCTTGTGATCAAACTCTGAATATGACTCTGAATCAGAGGATGAACAAGTTCTTCAATTAGATTCTGATGACGACTTAGAATCTAATGACACAGATGTAAACTTATATGATAGTGATTAGAGGTGAATTTTATGATTTAAATACTTATGTTTAATTATTAATGATATTGATTTTGTTAATTGATTTATTTCATTATAGGTATGACAGGTGTTAGAGGACGATATCGTGCAGGACACAGTGGTTCTAGATCTAACTCGTCTGGGTCTACTGTTACTTCCACCTCATCTACTACAGCACCGCATATTTCGAGGGATATTTCACCGGCCTCCCTCCCATCAGCATGTCCTGTTGCTGCCCCTGCAGTTGCTTCTTCACCGACCCTTCCTGCAGAGTCACCAATACATCCATCATCTCACTCGACTGCTAGTCATTTTACATCCGAACCACTACATGTTATAGAGCAAGATGGCGATGGGTAACTTTAATTTTTTTTTACATTATGACATGTATTAATTTTTATACTAATTATTATTATTTATATACAGGAGCATCTTTTGTCGTACAATGAATATCTCCCATATTATATCGACAATCTTCAAGAAACGTCTTCATAAGGAAGGTCATGTTTGGAAAGAAGTGCCTTTAGAGACAAAAGACTTGTATTGGGATGAATTTGCGGTATTAAATTCAAATTAATAATATATATATATTTCAACTATTAATGTAGAAATGTTTAAATTATTTAATCTTTTTTTTTTTTACAGAAAATTTTTTAGTGGGATCCTGTAATTGATGCATTAGTGAGAAGAGAGTGGGCACAAAAAGCAGTGAAACGATATATCGACAACGTTCGTAAGTGGCATGCCAATGGAAAACCGATCTTTGTGCCAGATGATGTTTGGGATCGTTGGATGCAGAAATGGGAACAAGATGAAGCTTTCAAGAAACGGTCTGCACAAGCATCGCTGAACCGTTTGAGTGAGACAGGTGGCCTTGGGGCTGGTCCTTCCCGCCATACTGGGGGTTCTATATCTTCAGCAGAGTATAAAAGACGAATGGTGAGAAATTTAATTTATTTAATTTGTTAATATTTAATTTTTTTTATTAACATGGTTAATTTTATATCATTTTTTTTTAGACACATGAGTTTGGGAGAAAGCCTACACTGATTGAATTGTTTGAACAAACTCATTCTAAAAAAACTGAGGAAGGACAGATGGTGTATGTCGACAGACGTTCTTCGAGTGTCATTGTAAGTTTTTTTTAATTGTAAATAATATCATTTTTATAATTAACATAAACTTTAATATTCATAATTGATTTATTTTATTTTCTTCATTAAACTGTTGTAGGAAATGTATGGATAGTTGCTAGAGCAAGCAACTCAACCAAATGAAGGGTCTGAGGAGCCTCAGCAGCCAGATTGCGATCAGATATTCATCCAGGCTGCCGGGGGGAAAAACAAGAAGAAGAGAATTTACGGCACGGGATCCTTATCCCAATCAAAATTTTCTGACGTTGGCAGCTTATCCTCTGTTTCATCTGGTCTTAATGAAAACCCGGTTATACAAGAAATGACAGAGAAATTAAAAGTGCAGTTGGAGCAGATAAATTCACAGGCAGAACAGATAAATTCGTAGGCTCATGAGCTGAGCGATGTTCGACGACAGATGTTTGAGATGCGATTTTTGATTGAACAACTTACTGCATCTACTCGCGGTATTGTTCCTTCTTCTTCTTCTTCTCAGCCACAATCGACTCATCAACCTGACTCACCTAATGCTGGTGATGATTTAGATAACTAGTTTTTGCAGTTATTTTTATGTAACGATTGATATGTAACAGACAATTATATTAGCATGTAATAAACAATTATTAGTATCTTGTTTGAATATTAATTTTTATATTATAAACATAAATTTTAGAATTTTTATATAATTTGTTTAATAATTAATTATAAATAAATTTTAAAATTAAATAATAAATTAAAATTAAATTAAAAAATATATAACTTTTAGCGACAGAAACAAATTGTGTCGCTAAATTTTTAAAAAAAAATTTAATGGATTGCGACGCAATAAATTTTTAATATATTTTTTAATTTTTTTAATTTACTTCAGTGACGAAAAATTTCGTTGCTATAATTTAATTAATAAAAATTCTAAAACTTATAACGACGGAATTTTTCGTCGCTATAATTAATTGAATAAAAATTCAAAGAATTCATAGCGACGGAATTTTTCGTCACTATAATTAATTTAAAAAAAATTCTAAAACTACTAGCGACGAAAAATTCCGTTGCTATAATTAATTGAATAAAAAATTCTAAACTAATAGCGACGGAAAATTTTCGTCGCTATAATTAATTTAATAAAAAATTTAAAATATTATAAATTCCTTCTCGAAAATTATTCTAATAAAAGAATTCTAAAATAATAGCGACGGAATTTTTCGTCACTATTATTTTAAAAAATAAAATATTTAAAATATAGCGACGGAATATTCCGTCGCTAATAAAATATTCTTATTTTTTAACTTTTTTTTTTTAAATATTGCGATGGAAAAATTCCATTGCAATTTTTAAAAAAAATACACTTAGTGACGGAAATATTTCCGTCGCTAAGACGTCGCTAATATAGCGACGGATCCATCACAAAAAAATTTAGCGACGCAGACTTTAGCGACGGACGTTTTCCGTCGCTAAATACATTTTGCGACGGATTTTTGGATTTAGCGACGAAAAATTTCCGTTGCTAAATCCCGAAATTCTTGTAGTGAGTTTTAACTGAAAATTATGAGTCTTTGTTTGGTTTGTTTTGACATTTTCTTAAGAGTTTGTTGAAGTTTTTTTTTTTTTTTGGGTTTGTAATCACCTATAAATAGGTGCTCATTTGCTGCTTATTCTGGATTCAAATTCTTAGAGAATAAAAAAGTTATTTTCTTCTCTTATTTCTTTTTTCCTGCTCTATTTTTTTCTATTGAAACACTTTTCTTGGTTTCTTTTGTTCCTGGTTGGGAAATTAAGTTCTAATTTCTTGCATTTGGTTTAAACCGTCTGATGAAAAAATCCCAAAAAAATCATGACCATTAGATGAATGAGAAATGAAAATCCAATGTGAAAATTTATCGGACAAAAAATGTTGACAAAAGCAAAAAGCCCTCCCAGAGACTTTTCCAAAAATGTCAAACCATCACATGGTCTATTTTTTTCTCGAGAAACTTGAATAAAAGAATGGGAGCAATTGATATATGGAGATTAAGCCCATTAAAGGCAAAGTCTAGACTAAAGAAGAGAAAGAGGTATACACCTCAAAACTTGAGAGATTGGAGATTATACAGCTCCAAGAAGAATATGATGTAACTTCAAAACTCGAGAGATTAAATAGATCTCCAACAAATTGTTAATAGCCCCAAGAAAAGAAAGAGGTAATCTCAAAACTCGAGAGACTATTCAATCTTTGGGAGATTGTTAACACTCTCAAAAAGTTAATTAAACCAAATTAAGTAGATATTATGAACCATTTTAACTTATTTTAGTTTATAAATAAAGTCATTTCTATGGATGGAGAGTTTTGACCATTTTGAAAAAGTGTAGGAATTTATATTAATTAAAAATAAAAATGATGTTGTGATTAATTTGAAAAAATTAAAAAATGAATTTATTTATTTATAAAATATTAAGAATAATGGTGTATTGTAAGTGGACTAGGGAATGCTCGTGCCTAAAGGCACGCTGTAAAAATTATGATTAAAAATTAAATAAAAAATAAAAATAAAAATTATTTTATATTTGTTTTCTTTCTCTTAATGTTTTATAATAAAAAATAAAAAAATTAAATTAAAAAAAAGTTCTACGAACAAATTAAATTAAAATTTAAACATCAAACAATATATATCAATTAATGCTATTGCTGCCAATCAAATATAAAAAAAAAATTAAATATCGAATACTACTACCTATTAAGCACACAAAACTGCAATACCCATCTCTTTAGCATGTAATATAGTTTCTTTTTCATCATATATTCGTTTTCTTCTCTTATATTTTTATATTATTATGCTATGCTATAAATGTAACATGTGTTTTTCTCTTATTCATTTTCTTCTATTTTTAATGTTTACTTTAACATGCTTTAAAAAAATAAAATTTAAATTAAATATTTAAAAAAAACATCTATATAATAAAACATGATGGTTTTTGAAATAATAAATTCGTAAAAAAAATTTATATGACAATATTCGAAAAATAAACTTCTAAAAATTGTGGGGAAACCATACCACGAGATGGAAATTTTTCTTCCATTTGCCAAAAAATGTAGCCTTTTCTTTTTCTTTTGCCTTTGCCTATAATAATAAAAAATAAGTAAACTAAATTTATAATTTTTTTTAAATGATAAGAAAATGCATGTCCAATGTTAAAGTGACTTTTAAGCTTACCTCACAAATGCGAATAGTATTAAGGTCATGCTCATCGCGAATAACAGCATTAATATTTTTTTTTTTAAGAAATTGAACCTACATATGTAAAAACTTTAGAGTGATAAATAAAATTTTATATACATAAATAAAAAAATTAGTAAACGAATTAAATATTACGGTTCAGTGTAAGTCTCCATTCACTTGTAAAATATGAGAGAAAAAATTAGATATGATAAGTATTTTTTTTTAAAAAAAAATAGGCCTTATATTAAATTTATATGAAGAAAAAAAAATTTACTTGACCAAAAATAGTAATATCGACTTCAACCTAAAAACCAAATTAGTTGCTACCAAATCAGATAATAAAATTAAATATTTTATTTAAATAAATAACTACCATGAATAAAATAGATGATGAGGAGAAGAAAAAAAAATATAAACCAAAATGATAAAAGGCCAATCTAATGTTTAGAACAAATGTATTTTAACAACCACATTAAAATGATAAAATTAAAACCAAAATCAAATCCTGGTATGAATAATTATCACTTGAAAAGTTTAAGAGGAATAATTGGAAAGTAAAATTAAGGAAGATGACGATCCTAAGTTTTTACACCCAATAATTTTTTATAAAAATAAAAATAAAAATAAAATAGCATTTATTATGTTCCATTACATGAAATTACCATTGATATTGGGTTAAATGGGCTTTTTGGCTTAAAATTTTCACTTTTATTCCATGAATAGATTGTTTTTAGTTGTTTAATTTAAATTTATAATTCTCAATGAGTTATAATTTACGTACATTACTCCTATAAGTTATAATTTTTGACTTTAAACACGGATTATCTCAAATGAGTTATAATTTTTTTTCGGAGAAACTGAAATGAGTTATAAAAAAAATAAACACATATATTTGGGTCCAACTCATGAAAAAAATAAATTTGTAAAATTGTATAAACACATAATTTTATAAGAGTGGGACCTATATAAACTGTAACGGCCCGCCTCCCGGAGCCCCCGAGCACCAAGAGGATCCGTGAGAGGGTCATTACTAAAATGATATCGAATAATGACGCACCTACAACACACACATAACCCTTTTTGAAATCATAATTTTTCTTTATTACAACATCTCATCATAATCTTTACAAACCATTCATCAGTTGGGCCCACCTGGGCTTACATAACATGCGACAAACTCTGAAAACATTAACCTTATTAGGACACGATGACACCCAGGATCTAGGTTTGGGAGAGCTCTGCACTTGCTACCATGACATGACGGTCTGGACCCAAACCCCGATGAACACACCTGCGGTCTCAGGATATGCTGACCTGGAATGATGTAAAACAACATGAGTCGCGAGACTCAGCAAGCTCTAGAAAGAAAGGTTACGGGTTTAGGATAGGACTCTTCCCATGACACCCCATGCAATTCATGTCAATGAAATCACGCCATGTCATGAGCTATACGTACCTTACTTCTACATGCATAACATAAAATAAACTGCACATAAGGAACCAGGGGCCCACATAAGTCAAACATTGGCACCCGGGTCCCACATACAAACCTGTTGTAGCCTAACATCGGCTACCATATCATCATTCTCTTAGACCAGCCTTTTCCTGACATGGTCGGCTTTTCCTGACATTCAACTTTTGTCTTTTCCTGATACTTGTTACATACTTTTCCTGATTCCCATCATATTCTCATGTGTTCATCATGTCATACATCACATAATCATATACTTCCGCGATCTTGGTCTTCCCTCGGGCCAACCCCGAGCTAATATCTAAGCCGAGCCGAAGCTCACATGAGTCGGTACTCCCGACACCTGGCACGGTACTCCCGTCCAGAATAACAGTAACATTAGAACCATGCGATGCAACACATAAGAAATGCAAGGGCTTCCGTAGCATAAACGTGATGACAAGGCACCCATAAACCAAACATCAGGCCCTGCTACGCCCACACATAAGAATTCACACATGCGACATGCTCTAAATGCATATGCTCATCTAGGGTACCCAAATTGGCTCTTGGACCAACCGGGTCATGCAAATGCTCATACATCCCTTCACACACAAAGCATGTCCCCACGTGAATGCAACCCAGCCCATTGAAGCACACACATCATGAAATGCACAAACCAAGGCGGGAATCTGGAGTACCAGCTCTTCTGGCCGTCTAGCGCTTATCGTAACAACCGATGACTGGCGCCCATACATCCAGCCATCAACTGCCACGACCCACGGTCAACAGTCAGTGGCTTTGTATCCATACCCTTAGACACACTTACTGACCCTATTAACTTTAGATTCTCTAAACTTAACATTACACAACATTTCTCCATAACTTTTCATGTACATAATCACATAGCATCATGACATCATTCTCATTCTTCCTCATTCATAGAAAACCATCTCAACATACATAATAGACTCTTTGACACATTTTCTTAATTCTGACCATAACCAATTTCTCTAAGAACCTAACCCCAATGGGTTCGGCATCATTCCCAAGGGAAGCGGAGCGATACGAAGCTCCATGACGGTTGAAATAAAAGACGCCATGACATCCTTACTGAACGTATCTCATTAACAATAAACTCATTAATAAAATAAAAGTCGTAAAATGGTTACTACGCAGATTATTATTATTTGTGCGTAGAACCGAGTCATGGTGAGGGAGGGTTTAGAGTACAAGAAACCTCAAGGACTTTCAAGGGAAATAAATAACGCGAAGAGGGGGTTAGGAGCTTGCCTGAAAATGGTTGATTTCAGCCTCTCTTGTGCTCCCGATGCGAAGTAAAACGTTTCCTATCAAATAATACAACCGTGACTTAAATCGATTAATTCTAACGCGTAAACTGTATAATCTAACCGTATAAAATCTATGATTTAAACATATAACACTTATATAAATTTTACCTACTTACCGAAATATTTTAAATACCGAATAACCTCGAAGACTCCTTAATTTTATCACTTCACTTCCATTTCGTAGCTACCGTGCGCTTCCCCAATTCTTTTCTCCTTCCTTTCCCTTTGCTGCTCGCGGTCTCCCTCTTCTCCAAGCTCTGCTCGCGAACTCCCTCTTTTCCAAGTTTTCTTTAGCAAATTTGTATCCCTATTTATACTCCTCAGAACACCTTCGCCACTAAGTTTTTCCCCAACCCCAATGGCCATCATTTAAACTATCAAATCTCATTTAATTCTCTCACAGTCTCTTGACTTTTGAACCAATTTCAGCCGCATTTAAGCCATTTTGATTGACCATTTTTCATGAAAATAAGAAAAACACAAATTGGGAAAAGAATTAAAGGCAGCACATGTTGCCAGCGCGCCACACGTCCCACACACACACACTATATTACATGTATACATATATATATATATAATGTTATCTCAAACATTCCATATATATTATGTAATATAATATATTAACTTAAGATTATATTTTACTTCACATATAATTGCGTGCGTTTCCTTCCAAATTACTTTCATTCCTTTATTTAATTATTTAATTATTTTATATTATATGCAAATATATTAATTGCTATAATATTTTATTTATCTTAATCACTTAATAATCTAAATCCTAAAATTTTACAAACTTCCGATCACTTCCCCATTTAAGAATACAATAAATTTAACATTCTCATTTAAATTTCTTTAACTCACAAGTATTCCATAAGTCACCAATCACTCTAAAACGTCGAAATTAGTACTTATTATTTACCTCTAAAATTTCGGATGCTACAATTCTCCCCTCCTTATTGGAATTTCGTCCTCGAAATTCGCGCTCATATCAACTCCTCAAGACACACTCACAACTGTCATGAATTTACTCAACATCACTTCTGGGACATTCCATATCATCATTTTCCAATATCTCACTGGGCATCTTGCGTCACTAAATCATCCTCGAGGTCTCATTTTTTTTTGTACCGAGTCAACTATCAACCTCAATTTTCTTATAGCACTAATGACTTCCAAATCGTCTTATTACTCACTTCAACTATAAGGTTGACCCTAATTTGGCTAGCACCATTATACACCTTGCCCACCGAATTCCCATTTGGGAGTCCTTATTGTCCGCAAATTCCCTTAGGTGGGTTCTAATATCCAACTTTTGCTTATTGGCTCACATAACACTTCCTATTATAGCTTTCTACAGGCAATCACTTTTGTTACCATGAAACTACCCAAGCACATCCTTAACAATCTATAACCATTTATCATGCACCTAGCCTCTCACTTATATCCTATCTTCCATCAGGGCCGCAAGCTAACACTAATAGGGGCGCAAACGCCAAGATCAACCTAGACGTCGAGCACGTACCTTGAGCGGGGTCTACTCTTACCATTTACTCGTGGCTAACCTTAACGCCCATAGAACCCTGACCTGTTCTTATTTTTCTTCTTATCATTGCTATCCTGGTCACTACTTACCTGGACCTGAGTCGTTAGCCTTCCACCACACATCGGGACATTCCCATCCTCAACACTCATTTTCCTACACCACAACCAGGCTTTTAATTCATGATTCTAACTGTATGCACCTCGCATTAGGATTACAATCATAGCCTTATAATCAATAACGCACTCTTAACTCTACCCGACCGTCCTATGCGTGCAGAGTCTCCTTCTTTAAACTTAAACTTGCTCTGATACCAAACTGTAACGGCCCGCCTCCCGGAGCCCCCGAGCACCAAGAGGATCCGTGAGAGGGTCATTACTAAAATGATATCGAATAATGACGCACCTACAACACACACATAACCCTTTTTGAAATCATAATTTTTCTTTATTACAACATCTCATCATAATCTTTACAAACCATTCATCAGTTGGGCCCACCTGGGCTTACATAACATGCGACAAACTCTGAAAACATTAACCTTATTAGGACACGATGACACCCAGGATCTAGGTTTGGGAGAGCTCTGCACTTGCTACCATGACATGACGGTCTGGACCCAAACCCCGATGAACACACCTGCGGTCTCAGGATATGCTGACCTGGAATGATGTAAAACAACATGAGTCGCGAGACTCAGCAAGCTCTAGAAAGAAAGGTTACGGGTTTAGGATAGGACTCTTCCCATGACACCCCATGCAATTCATGTCAATGAAATCACGCCATGTCATGAGCTATACGTACCTTACTTCTACATGCATAACATAAAATAAACTGCACATAAGGAACCAGGGGCCCACATAAGTCAAACATTGGCACCCGGGTCCCACATACAAACCTGTTGTAGCCTAACATCGGCTACCATATCATCATTCTCTTAGACCAGCCTTTTCCTGACATGGTCGGCTTTTCCTGACATTCAACTTTTGTCTTTTCCTGATACTTGTTACATACTTTTCCTGATTCCCATCATATTCTCATGTGTTCATCATGTCATACATCACATAATCATATACTTCCGCGATCTTGGTCTTCCCTCGGGCCAACCCCGAGCTAATATCTAAGCCGAGCCGAAGCTCACATGAGTCGGTACTCCCGACACCTGGCACGGTACTCCCGTCCAGAATAACAGTAACATTAGAACCATGCGATGCAACACATAAGAAATGCAAGGGCTTCCGTAGCATAAACGTGATGACAAGGCACCCATAAACCAAACATCAGGCCCTGCTACGCCCACACATAAGAATTCACACATGCGACATGCTCTAAATGCATATGCTCATCTAGGGTACCCAAATTGGCTCTTGGACCAACCGGGTCATGCAAATGCTCATACATCCCTTCACACACAAAGCATGTCCCCACGTGAATGCAACCCAGCCCATTGAAGCACACACATCATGAAATGCACAAACCAAGGCGGGAATCTGGAGTACCAGCTCTTCTGGCCGTCTAGCGCTTATCGTAACAACCGATGACTGGCGCCCATACATCCAGCCATCAACTGCCACGACCCACGGTCAACAGTCAGTGGCTTTGTATCCATACCCTTAGACACACTTACTGACCCTATTAACTTTAGATTCTCTAAACTTAACATTACACAACATTTCTCCATAACTTTTCATGTACATAATCACATAGCATCATGACATCATTCTCATTCTTCCTCATTCATAGAAAACCATCTCAACATACATAATAGACTCTTTGACACATTTTCTTAATTCTGACCATAACCAATTTCTCTAAGAACCTAACCCCAATGGGTTCGGCATCATTCCCAAGGGAAGCGGAGCGATACGAAGCTCCATGACGGTTGAAATAAAAGACGCCATGACATCCTTACTGAACGTATCTCATTAACAATAAACTCATTAATAAAATAAAAGTCGTAAAATGGTTACTACGCAGATTATTATTATTTGTGCGTAGAACCGAGTCATGGTGAGGGAGGGTTTAGAGTACAAGAAACCTCAAGGACTTTCAAGGGAAATAAATAACGCGAAGAGGGGGTTAGGAGCTTGCCTGAAAATGGTTGATTTCAGCCTCTCTTGTGCTCCCGATGCGAAGTAAAACGTTTCCTATCAAATAATACAACCGTGACTTAAATCGATTAATTCTAACGCGTAAACTGTATAATCTAACCGTATAAAATCTATGATTTAAACATATAACACTTATATAAATTTTACCTACTTACCGAAATATTTTAAATACCGAATAACCTCGAAGACTCCTTAATTTTATCACTTCACTTCCATTTCGTAGCTACCGTGCGCTTCCCCAATTCTTTTCTCCTTCCTTTCCCTTTGCTGCTCGCGGTCTCCCTCTTCTCCAAGCTCTGCTCGCGAACTCCCTCTTTTCCAAGTTTTCTTTAGCAAATTTGTATCCCTATTTATACTCCTCAGAACACCTTCGCCACTAAGTTTTTCCCCAACCCCAATGGCCATCATTTAAACTATCAAATCTCATTTAATTCTCTCACAGTCTCTTGACTTTTGAACCAATTTCAGCCGCATTTAAGCCATTTTGATTGACCATTTTTCATGAAAATAAGAAAAACACAAATTGGGAAAAGAATTAAAGGCAGCACATGTTGCCAGCGCGCCACACGTCCCACACACACACACTATATTACATGTATACATATATATATATATAATGTTATCTCAAACATTCCATATATATTATGTAATATAATATATTAACTTAAGATTATATTTTACTTCACATATAATTGCGTGCGTTTCCTTCCAAATTACTTTCATTCCTTTATTTAATTATTTAATTATTTTATATTATATGCAAATATATTAATTGCTATAATATTTTATTTATCTTAATCACTTAATAATCTAAATCCTAAAATTTTACAAACTTCCGATCACTTCCCCATTTAAGAATACAATAAATTTAACATTCTCATTTAAATTTCTTTAACTCACAAGTATTCCATAAGTCACCAATCACTCTAAAACGTCGAAATTAGTACTTATTATTTACCTCTAAAATTTCGGATGCTACATAAACATATATGAAAAAAATAAAAAATAAAATTGTATAATTGAATCCAACTCATTTTTGTCCCATAAAATTTTTAAAAGATAAAATTGTATATTTGGGTCCAACTCAATTGTACCCAATGTTAGAAACTGTTAAAATTAAAATATTTGGTGCAAATTTTTGAATAAATGTTTGAATAAAAGTGTACCCAATGTCCTAAATTTTTTTTTCTTTTGTTATATTTTTTGGTTCTTCCAATACGAAATTTCATTTCTCTTGAATGATGACAAAAATTACAATTTACAATTTTTACATGGATATACACATACACATGACACTGATTTATAATATAAATTTAATTTATTATTTAAATTAATACACATACACATAACATTGATTTACAATTTAAATTAATACACATGACACTGATTTATAATATAAATTTAATTTATTATTTAAATTAATACACATACACATAACATTGATTTACAATTTAAATTAATACACATACACATGAAACACCTTTCATTCATTTTAAAACTAAAGTTATATTACATGGAAATGTATATTAATAGATGAGATGAAATTTAATACCTTTGACCAAAGTACTTAATTAAACAACTTTCATTCAAATGGCCCACGGAGAGAGTGAAGAACCTTGGGTTCCTGATCATAAGTGGTCAAATGAATGAAATAATTCTATTTTTTTATTTTATATTGTAACATCCCGCTCGAGCGATAGGAAGAACCAGAACAACTTATCCTAATGGGCCTACGCGAACTTCCCAGGGGGGTCACCCATCCCTGGATTACCCCAGGTCAAGCACGCTTAACTTGGGAGTTCTTTGCCAACATTCAGCCCAAAAGGTATCCAGCTGGTGTTGTTTCCTTTCTTACACTATCCTCGATATGTACTAACTTCTCTAGGCTCTCGGGGTATTACATTCTCCCCTCCTTAAGCACATGACGTCCTCGTCATGCGACCTTACAACTGGTCCCAGATCTCTCCCCCCTTGCATGGCCGATGTGGGATTCGCCTAAGGTGCCTACACGCACCCCCCATAGGGGCCTCACGCCCCCCTCGGGACTCAACCTCCTCGCTGAGGTTTGCCCCACCACCGCGCTCAGAGGCTCGGGGGTCGGCTCTGATACCACTTGTAACATCCCGTTCGAGCGATAGGAAGAACCGGAACAACTTACCCTGATGGGCCTACACGAACTTCCCAGGGGGTCACCCATCCCTGGATTACCCCAGATCAAGCACGCTTAACTTGGGAGTTCTTTGCCAACATTCAGCCCAAAAGGTATCCAGCTGGTGTTGTTTCCTTCCTTACACTATCCTCGATATATACTAACTTCTCTGGGCTCTCGGGGTATTACATTCTCCCCCCCTTGAGCACATGACGTCCTCGTCATGCGACCTTACAACCGGTCCCAGATCTCCCCCCGATGCATGGCCGATGTGGGATTCGCCTAAGGTGCCTACACGAAAATGTAATACCCCGAGAGCCCAGAGAAGTTAGTATATATCGAGGATAGTGTAAGGAAGGAAACAACACCAGCTGGATACCTTTTGGGCTGAATGTTGGCAAAGAACTCCCAAGTTAAGCGTGCTTGATCTGGGGTAATCCAGGGATGGGTGACCCCCTGGGAAGTTCGTGTAGGCCCATCAGGGTAAGTTGTTCCGGTTCTTCCTATCGCTCGAACGGGATGTTACAAATGGTATCAGAGCCAACCCCCAAGCCTCTGAGCGCGATGGTGGGGCAAACCTCAGCGAGGACGCTGAGTCCCCGAGGGGGGGTGCGTGTAGGCACCTTAGGCAAATCCCACATCGGCCATGCATCGGGGGGAGATCTGGGACCGGTTGTAAGGTCGCATGACGAGGACGTCATGTGCTCAAGGGGGGGAGAATGTAATACCCCGAGAGCCCAGAGAAGTTAGTATATATCGAGGATAGTGTAAGGAAGGAAACAACACCAGCTGGATACCTTTTGGGCTGAATGTTGGCAAAGAACTCCCAAGTTAAGCGTGCTTGATCTGGGGTAATCCAGGGATGGGTGACCCCCTGGGAAGTTCGTGTAGGCCCATCAGGGTAAGTTGTTCCGGTTCTTCCTATCGCTCGAACGGGATGTTACATATATAGATTATTTTAATTTAAAAATAATTTTATTGTGCCTAAAATAAAAAAATAGAATTTATAAAATTAAATTAAATTAAAAAAATAAATTCTTTTTAAATATTTGCATAAGTAACTCAATATGATAGATTAACCAATTTCACATTTTTTAAGTATCAAAAATTCAATACCTAAAGATAAAAATATTAAATTTTGAATCATCCATGTCAAATTATTATACATCAAAACTTACATTATTGGTGTTTTTATTTAAAAAATTTCAAAAATTAAGTATTAAAACTTACATGATATTTCAAAAAATTTCAAAAACTTACAATGTTGATATTTAGAATACTTAAAAATTAAGTATTAAATGAAAAAGAGTCCCTGACCTTGTATACCCAAGAGTAACATTCCCTAGTTTTATTCAAAAAAAAGTTATTTTAAATGGATCATGAAAGTTTTGCACATAAATCAATTTATCACACAACAAATATTTCACATGAACAATATTTGTATATGTGTGTGATAAAGTTATTTTAAATGGATCATTTTTAAACCCATAAACAACTAACCCGTGTGTATATGATTGAAAAATAGTTATTTTAATAGTTCTCCACCCATTTACCTTCCTGCATACACACACATACATGCATTTCACACGCAGGCGCGCGCACACACACGCACACATGCATTTCACTCTCTCTCTCTCTCTCTTTGTCTCAAACTACTGCGAGCACAAACCCACCCCTGTCCCCCCACCTCTCGAGCAAACCCACCCACCCATCCTCCCCCGCTCTCTCACTCTCACTCTTCCCTGTGCCATTAAATCCACCCCCTCCCCCCATCTCTGTTTCTCTCACCTCTCGGGCAAACCCACCCACCCATCATCGCCTCTCTCTCACTCTCACTCTCCTTTGCGTTTCACCCTTCCTTCTCTCTCTCGTTCTCGCTCTCCCCCACACAATCGCGACTTAAAGAGAATGAAGATAGCATAACGGAACTAAAACTAAAGCCGTGACTATATATAAATACACACAGTGACTATAGCATAACTGTAATACCCCGAGAGCCCAGAGAGATTAGTATATATCGAGAATAGTATAAGAAAGGAAACAACACCAGTTGGATATCTTTTGGGCTGAATGTTGGCAAAGAACTCCCAAATTAAGCGTGCTTAACCTGGGGTAATCCAGGGATGGGTGACCCCCCTAAGAAGTTCACGTAGGCCCATCAGGGTAAGTTGTTCCGGTCCTTCCTATCACTCGATCGGGTCATTACAATAACGAAATAGGAACTATATATGAAGATAGCATAATGGAATATGAACTATAAATACACACAGATACACAAATGGCTGCCACATATACACTCACATATGAATGAACCTCTTTAAAAACAACCAAATAGCTGCCATATATACACTCACATATATAAATACAGTCGCGAGAGATACATACACACAGATATGCACGGCCATATATACACTCACTGTGCCTATGAATGGGTGTGGGTGTGTGTGTTTTTCTTTGCTTTGCCTATTCATATACAGTAGCAAAAAGCTATGTTTAATACACACAATGACTATATACATAATGTGCCTTTGAGCAGTGGCTTAGAGCTTCATGCGGATGAGAGTAGGAGCTTCATGCGGTGGACAGAGGAAAAAAGAGAGAGGGAGTCGGCGAGTGGGTGGGTGGTAGTGATTGAAAAAATGGGAGAGAGAGAGAAAGAGAGAGGCAGTCGCCCACATGTCCATCAATCAGTCGGCCATTGAGTAGTCACAAATTGGAGAAGGATTGTTGGGTGGGAAATGGTTTAATCTCAACCATCAAATATATCAAAAATGATCCCAGCCATTCAAATGTCTCAAAAGTAAGACATTTTCAAAAACCATCATGTTTTATTATATAGATAAGTTAAACAATAATATAATAATAGAGGGTTAATTATATCAATAATTACTCAACTTTGCATTAAGTTAAAATGTTATATGTTAGTTACTAATATTTCAAAACTGTTACTATTTAGTCAGTGAACTTCAAAATATTACCAATTAGTCATTAATTAATATTTCAAAACTATTTCTCATTCGACACTCCTAAATTTAAA
This sequence comes from Diospyros lotus, assembly GCF_014633365.1. NCBI lineage: Eukaryota > Viridiplantae > Streptophyta > Magnoliopsida > Ericales > Ebenaceae > Diospyros > Diospyros lotus. The sequence continues at coordinate 5,378,782 of NC_068349.1, read as the reverse complement.
GTTCAGTGACTAACGAATAATCAGTGAGAAATAATTTTAAAATATTAATAACTAGCAGGTAATATTTTAAACTTTAATGACTAAGTAATAATAATTTTAAAATATTAATAATTAATAGATAATATTTTAAAATTTAACAATCAAACAGTAATATAATATAAAGTTTGAGTGATTATTGAGTTATTAACCCTAACAATCCATGTTACACTATGCAAGTAATTAATGAATTGAAGATGCACCGTCATTGGATGATTGAACGACAATCTCTTCAAAGGACAAAAGGCTGGCCCCACCCACCTCACAATAATTCACGTAACCATCGCTACAGAATTTGAAATTATTTGTGGAATTGGGATTGGGATTTGCACTTTCCTTTTACCATTCTCTTCATCACTTTGTGGCTATCTTCGAATACACGGCGATTGGAATCAGATCAAACTGGTTTTGTAAGTTTGTTTTAGTTTTATTTATTTTTTTAAATATTATGAAATATATGCTGATAATTAAATTATTATGATTGATTGATGATGAGTTATATGTTGGGTTTCACATAATAAAAATTTAAAATTTTTCGATCAACTACAATCATAAAATATTTAGTTATTTTTAAATTTTTTTTCCCACATTTGATAGGTTCTGACATGTAATAAAATATATTCTGCAAGGGCTAATGTCACATGACACTCTCAATCAATTTATACTTTACATGTGTTGACATAATAGGATATGAATCAACTAAATATATAAAATATTTGTGTGATTTTGTTTTAATTATACTTTTACAATTATGAGTCTAAGTTAAGAGTTTAAAAACAGTCTTATGAACTCTCAAGATTATGAGTCTAAGTTCTAATTTTACTAATCTTTGGATGGTAATAAATAATCAAATTTATTAGTTTCACAAATAGAAATTTTAAGTAAAAGATAAAAATACTGAAAATATTTCCTAAAAAATATATATTTTTTAAATTTATATAAATCATTTTATTTAACCCAATAACTTAGCCTACTAAGACCAAGATAAGCATGTCTCGCAACTCAACTCGGCAAAACTTATATTAAAAAAGAGTTAAATTCAGCTCGATCCACTAAAATGAAGAGCCAAGCAATGGACAATTCACTTATTTGATAAACACTTGTGAAAGAAGTTTGTATGTTGTTTTAATTTAGTTTAACTTATTGTTAAATTACAATATCACAACTAAAGTCATAGTTGAATTGAAGTTCCATCCTCCTCGCTTAAAATGAAATGGACCGCAACCAGTGCTTTATTTTTTAATTTTTTAAAATCTTTATTTCTCAAAAAAAAAAAATCAAAATCTTTAATCACTTTTGAACTTTTTAAAAGGTGAACACCGCTCACTTTTATTAAATAAATAATAGGTAATTATTACACCCAATATTTTTCGATGCTTATAAAATTATAAATATTTTTAAAAAATTAATAATATTTATTTATGAACTATCAATTACTTTGTTAAAAATTATAAACATTTGTACTATATGTAAAAAGTGTTAGTAGTTTTAAAAAATAAATAATTGTTACTTTATAAAAATGTTTCTAATTTGAAAATAAGTAATTAATAATTTGATTAAAAATAATTAAATTTCAAATTTAGTGAGATAATCGTTAGATCATGTTGGTTCTTTGGTACATGGGTTATAAGATTAAGGCAATTACGATGGTCAATTTCGGTCATTAAAATTTGTCGTGGTCATTGGCCAATAATTCCCTTCGAAAAATAGGTAATATTTTTTTTTCAAATAATTAATTTTTAATTTTAGTGAGATTCAACCGTTATATCATTTTGGTCTTTGAATATGTTGATTATAAAACTAAAATGATTTTGATGATGATTTTTGAGATCAACCACCACGTGTCGTCTCAACAATTAGACCTCGGGAGTGGCGACTTCGAACTTGGCGATGTTTAACCTCGAGAATGTAGCCTGCAAAACAACAGAGTACCGGGGCTAGGTTCCCCAAATGTAGACTCCAATGCTCAAGTCAGTAAATTAAATGCAGGTAGTAGAAAATGTAAGAATTGGAGAACATGTCATACCTGGTGAAAACCTTTGCTTTTCATAGGCAGGCCTGTTATGGGATATCCGAGATAAAACCTAAGATAGGCGGGCATGACTCTCAAGGACCCTCGATCAAGCTGAAACGGGTCTCACAGTCTGGCTTGGATTTTTTGGACTCCGCTCTGGATTGTGGACTTGCCACATGTCAGTCTCTCAAGCAATCCACGTTGCAAGTAAGACTACTATCACGTAGGGGTATTCTTATAATTTTAGGTAGTGCAATATCACTTGCCCCCCACTCCTTGATCTGAGCTAAAAATACTGTTGGGTCGAGGAGTAGATTAATTTCTGAGGTTATTAGATTATAGATTTTTCTCGAGATGCGCAAGAATATTTTAAGCATGAGATTAATATTTAACGTCATTTACTATCTTAAAATTATAAAGGGTGTTTGGTTGGAGGGAGGCATTCATTATCTTGCAATTATAAGGACTGTTTGGTTGAAGGGTTTAGGTCCTTCTATATAAGCCCTAAAGTCGCACTCTCAACTATCACTTCAAGGCAAGCTCTTAACTTTTTAAGGTTAGTCTTTCCCTTCCTTCTTCTTTGCTTTTCTTTTTGTTTCTTTGCTTTTTTTTTTTTTATTTTGTTTTTTAGCCCCTTCAAGGCCAAAGTCGGCCATGGCCGAGCTCGGCCTCGCCAGACCTCGACCGTTGCCAAGGGCAGGCGCCGAGCTCGGCCTTGATCGGGCTCAGCTAGGCTAAGGTCGGCTATGGCTGAGGTCCCATTGGGGCGCTTGCCCCGTTGCTATCCTTTTATTAATATATTAATATATATATATCAAGGTCGGCCATGGCTAATGCTTGGGGCTCTTGCCCTGTTGTTACACCCCATTTCCTTTTCTTTTTTATATTATTTTATTTTTTATTATATAAATATATATATATTTTTTATTAATAACAACAAGATAAACTTTGACTTGACTAACTTATTTCTTATGTTTTTTTTTTTTGTCACAGGTGTGGTTTGAGATTTTCTAAGTTAAATTGCACCTGTTGAGCTCCTATTGCTCGTTCCCAGTTGTGGTTTTCCCTTCCTGACCTCTGTCTTCCTTTTCCTGGTTAGCGATTCCTTTTTGGTTGATTTTACTCTTTTTTAGCATGTCTTCTTTTTCTTTCTTTTCCTCGGATTCAGAAACCTCAAGTACTAACTCTAGTAGTGGGGAATTAAACGTCAAATTATCCAGTCCCTCCCACGACCCCCTTTGTAGACCCCAAAAACTTAGGAGGCCTGGAGGAGTAGTTTCTCCTAATTCTTCCTCGAAGTCTCGTGTGAGTAGCAATCCCAACTTAGAGAATTTACCTGAGGATTTGACTATCGACCACACCACTATAACTGAGAGAGAGTTGATTCCCCTTATCAGGAAATACCACCTCATTCTTAATCATTATTAGTATAGAGAACCCAGAGGCTTAAAAGCCCACCAAGCCCCTCATGATTGCATCACCGTGTATAAGCAAGCCCTTGCTGTCAGTCTTAGGTTTCCCCTCGCGACTCCTGTAGTCGATGTATTTTCTACCATGGGGTTACGTCCTTCTTAGTTGACTCCCAATGGCTAGAGGTGCCTTGCTTCCTTCGTTCTCTATTGTTGAGCTCGAGATATTGAGCCCACTACCCAACTCTTCTTTAGAATGTTTAAAGTAATCTCTATTAGCAAGACCAAACCTCGGTTCGTTTTTTCTCTCCTTAATTAACGTCAATTCATAGTTGATAATCTCACCTTAGTAAAACGATGGAAGAGCAAATTTTTCTTTGCTGGCCTGAAGGACGAGGATTTCAGTTTCGGGGTGCCAATTGAGTGGGTTTTTCAGCCCTCAAAGATCCGTAGTTGTGAGATCTCGCATGATGAGCTTCGTAATATTCAGATTTTCAGGGAATTGAATCTTATTAGCGCTCGAGCCTTGATATGTGACCGTACCTTGTACCTGGGGGGGTCTATCCACTCATGCTTACTCCAAGCCCCCAATGTCACTTTGGGTAGTCATTTCGTCCACTATTTTCATACTTTTGATATGTTATTTTTCCTACCACTAACATCTTGCTTGTGTTTTTTGTAGCTGAAATGGTGAGCACGACCTTCATCTGGGGAAAGAACAAGCGAAGACCCGCGGAGGGTGAGGGTGCCATTGCTCCCAAGAAGGGAAAGGCTACCCTGGATCCCCTCCCTCTCGGCTGAGGAAGGGGAGTCTAGTCGCCCCACGTTACTCAGACCATGTTCCTAACTGGGGAGTGAAGGAAAATAATCTCAGTCGGAACAGTCAGTTAGCGAGATGAATGATTCACCACTTCGCCACCCCCGCTAACCGTCAGGTGCTGGCTAAACATTCCTCGAAGGTCATGGAGGCCTCCTTGTGTAAGCATCTAGCTCAGGTAATCCTTTTTACCTTATTAGCATCTTTTAGGCTCGGCTACGCTGCTCTTACTCCATTCGTTTGTTGCAGGTGGTCACGCTTGTTTCGGACTTCTCTGGACGCTTTGCCTAGGCTTCTAAAAAGACCCTGGAACTAGACACTCAATTGTAGGAGAGGGACAAGATTGTAAAGACCTAGAGGAGGTACTTAGAAGAGTTAACCTCCGAGCAACAGTCTTTGGGCTACCACTTTCAAGAGCTCAAGGAGGAGCTATCTCGGACAAACTCAGAGCTATCCCAGGCAAACTCACTCAATCGTAGGTACGAATACGAGTATGCCGAGCCCACCAAACTTCCTGAGGTGGAGGAGTTCATTTAACAGAACTTGCAAGAGGCTTGGAAGAAGGGATATCAAGTTCATGCGATCGAGGTGTTACGAGCTCATTCAGACTTATACATGTCTAATGTTTGATCCGTTGAGAAAATTGTGGCCGAGCTGGAGGAGGACTTGGAGATAGCCAATGACGAAGACGCTTCTCCTGATGCTTGATTTTTTTTTTTTTTATTTTCTGGCTAGGACTTTTTGTACCTCCTCTAACACCATGTATTAGACTATTTCTCTTTTATATAATGCCATTTCTATTTTGACTCTTCACTTTTTGATTGCAAACATATGGGCTAGGACTAGTTGAACCTTGATCCTTTGCATAGTTGAAAAGGACTAATCTAACACTTAGTTCTCCTTTAATCGACAAATTGAATGGAATGGTCTAGGGCTCTTAACTCTTGGATTTCAGCAACTCCCTTACAAATGAGGGTGTTGGGCACTTAGTTATTCTTAGTCATTACGGCTTAGGGCTCTTAACCCTTAGATATTAGTCACTCCCTTGCGGAGGAGGGTGTTGGGCTCTAGTTCTTCCTTTCTAGCCCTTAGTCCACCCTGACTAGGGGACGACCTAGGGCTCTTGACCCTTGAATTTTAGCCACTCCATCACAGAGGAGGGTTTTGGGCTCTGAGTTTCATTTTTGGCCCTTAGTCCACCCTAACTAGGGGACGACCTAGGGCTCTTGACCCTTGAATTTTAGCCACTCCTTCGCCGAGGAAGGTGTTGGGCTCTAGTTCTTTCTTTCTGGCCCTTAGTCCACCCTGACTAGGGGACAACCTAGAGCTCTTGACTCTTGAATTTTTCTTTGGCTAAGTGTTGGCCTTTGTGAGATTACTATTGGATGGAAAGAATTTGAAGTCTTGTCATTAGTCATAAAAAAGAGTACAAAGAGGATTGGGGAATTCCCCTTCTCATTGATAAAATTTCCTTAAGTTTTGCACATTACAGGTATGTTTCAAGGGCTTGCTTTCCATATCTTCTAGTCGATATGCCCCCAGATTTAAGGATTCCACCACTTGGTACGGTCCTTCCCAATTTGGGGTTAGTTTATTCGTGTCTCGATGATGACTCACGTCTAACTGTCGTAGCACAAGGTCTCCTGGCATGAAACTCCTAGCGTGGACTCCTCGTACCTAGCAATGCGCTGATTATACGTGGCTTGTCGAATCTGTGCTAGGTCTTAAAGCTCATCCATTAGATCCAAGTTGCATGGTCTTATCGTAGTCCTCTAAGAACTATCATTCGTCGTCGCTGCTGTAACACCCCGTCTCGCCAGGCGTGTCACTATAAGGGTATTCCCAGGATTTCTTTTTTTTTTTTTTTTCTCTTTAAGTTAAACACGCGCGGTATTTCAAGAATAATCTTCACATGCAGAAACAAAACCCCGCGAACCCCAGTCTTGCCCGTTTAACTATCAAGATCAATAATCTTAAACTAAACGAGTCTTAATACAACGCAGCGGATACACTATTGCCAAAACACCATAGTTATTACATTGTATTTCCATAGCAAAATACTTAATACAGATCAAATGATAAAATCGCTATTATACAACTGTTCATTTACGACCTGAAATACATACTAAAGCCTTCAAATGTTACAACGACTAACAAACTAAGCACCATTGGCCCTCAACCGGCCACATCCTTGCCTTCGCAGCAGTCCCTGGCTGGAACATGAAACGTTCCAGGTGCATAGCCCAGGTTAGATGATAAATATCTAAGTGACGGTATAGAAACAGATTATACAATGCATGAGAGACACATGAGCATGGCATATTCAGACAAGCGGCAACATGCAAAACATGTCTAATTTGAGAAACTCACCTGACATACTTAATCCCTCGAATGCCCCACTGTAACACCCGTTCACTTGGTCTAATGTTAATCCCTCGAGTGCACCGTCGTGACACCCGTTCACCTGGTTTAACATTGTTCCCTCGAGTGCCCCAGTGTGACACCCGTTCACTTGGATTAACATTGTCCCTTTCTCAAGTAGACCCCAACCCGTCCAACACAGAAAACAACATTGACACGAATATCAATACCCTGATGATATGAAAATCACACGTCATGCACCGACTCTTTTGTAAGTAAAAACAGTTGATGTAATATATCATATGTACAATATGCAAATGATGACATAAATACATAAATGAAATGCTTTCGCAGTACAACCCAAGCTCCGGAGGGTAAAACCGCTCACTAGAACTGGTCTCATTTGCGTGTAACCTAAGTTCGGGAGGGTAACACCGCCCACATGAACCCACTACACACCTTCCAACATGTTTTCAAGATAAGGTAAAGATAGGATCGGACCACTCACCTCGAACGTATTCGGATAGCCTCGATCCTCGTGCACGGCCTCGATTTACGTGTCAAACCCCAAATACTTAAACTTGTGCTCAACCTCCAGCCAAGATACTTCCTAAATATCATATTTAATTGAGGAAGAATTAAAATCCATTTTCCTCAATTTTCCTTAATTTTCTCTATTTTCTCCCAATTTTCTCCTTGATAATTCCAAAATAATTATTTCCTCAAACATTTTCCAAAATGTTTCAATATGATAAATCCTCAAATAAATTAACAAAAATACTGGAAGAAGAAATACCCAAAATGCCCATTTCACGCGCCCTCACGCGCCTGGCGCGTGGGTGCGTGTGGAGACTGGCACGTGACTGCACGGGCCACTTTCTTCCTCGTTGAACCAGTCTCCGGCGGTTGCTCCGATGGCCGAAATAAGGGCACCTCCTTGAAGCCCTTTGCAAGTCGATCCCAACGGCACCAATTTTAGGCTGAAAGGCCACCGAAAAGTGGCCCAAACGGCCAGTTGCAGGTGGCTCGCGACGATCCGCCTAGGGTTTTCCGGCCATTCTCGAACCAGCTTCAAATGAACACTAAACCATGCCAAATTCTCCAGATTGTCTCCCATTCTCACAAGGATCAAAATCCCCCTAACCACTCGCCTCGATTCATCCTCATTCGTGAGTAATTTGAGTGTCAAATTTCAGCCAAAAACCTAGATATATATAGGCGATTTCCGGCCATTTTTCATCCAATCAGAGGCCAAGGCTTGGCCCCCAAGCATCCCTCGACCATATGCGACCTTCCCCAGGTCCGCCTCGGCCATCCCATCCCCGGAAACAGCCCCCATGTGCGACGGATTGCGGCGGCCAAAATCCTTCTTGCGTTCACACTGTGCAGCTTTTGTTAAATTGCAGTTTAACCCCCTTGCTTCTTTCTTTGTCATTTCAGCCCTTTTCCTTGTGCCCCTAAACTATCCAAACATACCACTAAGTCCCATAAGTTTAGTACATCTCATTTGACCCTCGAACTTCTGAAAAATTACCGTTTTGACCTCCCTCGGGCAAAATTAGAAAACTGCACTTTGGCCTAACTGGTCAAATTGTCCTTAAATCCATTTGATTTAACCCAAAATCGCTTAAGGGTTGTTTTATACTTAAAATATTAGTCCCTGACATGTTCCGTTGACTTTTCGGACGTCTCCTACGCCGATTCGATTTTCTCAGCCCGGTCGACGGCTGTACCGAAAACTGTTCCTGATTCAATTTATTTCATCACTAAAAATCATAGTTTAAATCGCTCGTCGATATGATACCGAACCAGTAGTGTCGTCACGCTGCTAGGGTTTGCTATCTCGTCTTTGCGAGTCTCATCTATTGCACCATTATCTCCTTATCAATTGACGCACTCACGCGCCATCATTTGGCCATCTTTGGCCTCTCGTTCGTCCCAATTCGATGTATCCCTTAACTTAACATCATATTTCCGAAATACTAAATAATCCTCGAAAATCTTTATCCTTCTATCCTTAACTTGACAACTAGGCCATGCCATATCGAACTAATCATCACTGATCCGATCATCTTTGATAACCGCAGTTATCTCATCTCTCATTGCAAGGATTTTGACTAATGACTTCAAATCATCGGTCTCTAAATCTCTCGGATTCATAATCACGGTTATAAGCACCCCTGCCCGGATATCCCCAACAGCCCGGACTATCCGAACGGGAGAGCTTACGGAAGAAGAGATAATGAAATACAATGAATCACAAGAACAAAATCACCCTGGCATGCATACACAAAAATAAAAACAATGGAAACGAAGCTAAACACATGCATACACTATGGGTACCCCGCTATCACAACGGTCACATGATAAATAAATGAATACAGACTCTTGTGCTGACACACACAAGACTCGAGGAGTAACCTGGCACAGTAAGAATAATAGAGTAAATTCTACTAAACCATCAGAGTTGACCGGGACTGACGGGACTGCCTGTACACCATACTGACTCTGCCGCTAAACGCTAACTCCTTTATTCGGACCCACACTGGCACTACCTGGAATGATGGAAAACAAAGTGAGTCGAGAGACTCAGCAAGCATAAGAAAAGAAGGCTGAAGGCTGTATAAATCTAATAAACTCTTCCCAGAATAAACCCCCAAGTACACACAAATCATGAGATGCTACAACAAAATAGCATAACATAATAAAAACACATACCGGTCCTTGGGGCCCACACAAGACACACGGCACCCAAGTCCTATACCAACCTGCCGCTGCCCTGAAAGGCAACATAAATCTCCAACAAACCTGCGCGCGCTGTCCCAGGTTGGTACTCCCGTCACCCGTCCATGTCAGTACTCCCGACACCCGAGCCCAAGGCTTCCTCGGAACGGTACTCCCTTCCGAGAACTAAATACTATCAGTAGCCATGCAATGCATGTAGAAATGCAATGGCGTAGTGAGCATCAACGTGATACAAGGCGCCCATACATCTAGGCATCAGGCCATGCTCTGCCCACATAGTAAACCACACGCGATGCATATGCCCGTGCTGGATGCAACCTAACCACGCTAGAATGTCCGTGTCCATGCATACTCAATAAATGAATATCCCAACATGTAACCCGTACCCATGTGCATATCAAATCATGAACAGTAATAAACGAATCTAAACATGCAATAAATCACATACTGGTAGATCTAGTCAGTAGTGCCCGGCACCGATCAACGGCCAGTGACTAGGAGTGTCCACCCGACGGTCCACTTTAGGGCCATACAATAGTCTACCCCAACGTCACCGACATCCGACCCCTGCCCTACTGCTCGATAGCTCTAACCGAACCATAAATAAATCCGAGAAAAACTATAAATAAACCCGATAAAATTGTAAATAACCCGCACGTCTAGGAACCTAGTTCCCAGGCTGGTTCAGCATCATTCCCAAAAGGAGTGGGGGCGGTACAAACCCCTATAGGCTCACAACGAATAAAATTCTAGAAGTCTCGGATTTAATTTAAATTAAAACAAATGGATAATAATCCAACAAATAAGGCTATGCGCCGAATTAGAGTAAGGGAGGTGATAAAATACGAGAAATTACAGGGTCTTTCACGGGAATTAAAGAACACGAGGAGAGGGTTAGGAACTTGCCTTTACACGGTCGTTTCTTGTATTTCTTGCACTCTCGCTGCGAAGTAAAACGTTTAATAGCGATTAATAAAACTCGTGGCTCGCATTTAATTAAATCTAACCGTCTAAAATCCCACGTAGACACACAGTAAATAAAATCCCAATAAATCTCATATTTATTTTAAATTAAATCATGCCCAAAAACATCCTTAATTCATATAATTTATACGCAAAATCAAACCGAATTAACGGAAGATGAGGGATTCACCAAATGGAAAGAGATCGCAAGGGTAGAAGAGAGCTTGCCTCGTTTAAGCTAATTACAGCATTCCCACATTTGAACACCACCAAATTAATACACGCTGTAAAATAGAATAGCTCCCAAAATTAATAAAATTGGACCCAAAATAAAACTCTAATCGCGTAAAATTTATAATTTAACATATCATGCTTCTACTAATTTTTACCCACGTACCTGATCACTTCTTTTGCCGAAAAATCCCAAAATTCTTTTATTTTTTCTTTCCTTATTTTCTTTTCTTTCTTTTCTTTTCTTTTCTTTCTTTCTTCTTCTTCTCTTCTTCTTCCTTTCTTCTCCCTCGCCCCTGCTCCTACGCGCCTTGCCTCCTCCTTTCTTCTTCTTCTTCTTCTTCTTCTTCTTTCCTTCCAGCGGCCAAGCCAGCACCACCGGCCACCTGCGCGCCAGCTCGGTGAGCTCGCGGCCGCCACCGCCGCTATCGCTGTAACCGGCCGCCCTCGCCCACCCCTAGCCGGCCTTCGCGCACCACTGCGCCTGCTGTCGTTGCTGCTCCTCGTCGGCCATGGCAGCGGCTACCATGGCCGATTGGCCCTTCGAGCTCTCTCTCTCTCTCTCGCATCAACTCTCGGCCTGAAGCTCTCTCTCCCGAGCTCTCCCTCTCCAACTCTCACTCTCTCTTCCTCACCTTTGCTTCACGGCCAATTCTCTCTATGTGAGAGAAAAATATCATTTTCATTTTTTTTTTATGCTTGATCTCCACACACGCGCACTGCCTCACAAATTAATTAAATTAATTTAATTTATTCTTTTATTATAATTTCCAAAAATTTGAGGATATTACAACGGTTACCGAGCCAGCCTTACTCCCGAATCATTTCATCGGATCCTTATTCCAATAGCTAGATCATTCTACTTGAAGTTAGCTTCTATCAGCATTCTACTATTCACCGAGAATAGTAGTCGTCTACTGAAATAATGTCTGCTCGTGAATAATACACCAGGTAAGTTCCCAGGAAAGAAAGGTGGGTCACAATGGACGTACTTAAGTACCAAATCTTTTCTTAGCCAGAACTTTCCTAGACATGCACTCCCACTACAACGCACTTATCCAGTAACCGTCAATACCTAAATCTTACAGTGGCTTTACTTATCTAGCCACACGCGACCTTTTCCTTAGGTTCGCCCTAATATCGACTATATCCTAGTCACTTAAGGCTCAAACATTTTCTATGTCTCCGAATAAACATTCGCTCTGATACCAACTGTATCAGAGCCACTTAAGGCTCTTACTGAACAATCACTCTGATACCAACTGTAACACCCCGCCCCATCAGAGGGCGTGCCATTATGCTGGAGTCCATCGTATCCATACATAATCCCTTTCCTTATACATTTCTCATACATCAAATGTCGTATGTCAAAGGGAAACCGCCCAGCAAATCTTTAAAAATGCGGAAGCGATAATCGAAACCTGATATGGTACATAATCAACTCACTATATTTAAAACAATATAAGAATCCGTACCATATATTACCATCATATCCTCAAATACATAAATACATTGAGATATGTTTCCCGAGATAACATCTAAACACCTTAGGTGAAAATCATATGAAACCTCGAATACATAGCCATTACTCATCTCATCTGAAACATATCCGGATAGATAAATTTTCGGAACCATTTGCTGAATCCATCGGCCATGTCATTACGTGCCGTCATACCTCAATCTACTCCTTGCCCTAACTGCAAGTCTCAACTGGAACGTTGAATGTTCCAGGGGCATAACCCATTAGAAGATGAAACTTCTAGTGAGGGTCCAAAAACATATATATGAATGCATGATGCAATGACATGAACAACATTTGTGCCCTTTAATGTAACTTCCTAGGCCCACCAGCTCGGCTAGGAATCCTAGACAAATCTCAAACCTCTGCAGATAAGCCTAACGTTATTCCCTTAATACCCTAGGGGAATTACAGCTACATTCTGGGGGCGACATCCCATTCCTATGCACAAATATCAATATGACAATAATATCGTACCATGCAAATATCACGACTTTCTATGCAATATGACAAAATGAATATTGCATTCATAAATAACATGCATATAAACAATCATTTCATAAATATCATATAGGATAGGACAACTCACCTTTTGAGATAAACTTGTATTCTCTCGAAAAGCATGCACCGCCTCGATATATGTGCCAAGCCTCGATTTTTGTGCCAACTCTCAAAAATTGCACCAATCATATCATCTCAATCACCTCAATTATAAAAATGATATTTTATTACTAAATATCTCAATATTCCATTTATTTCCTATTTTCCTTCATTTTCCTTCTAAAAATCCCAATAAATATCTCGGGACTATTTTCTTAAATCTATCTTCACAAAAATTCATAATAGATTATAAACTTCCAAGGAAAAATACTGGACTTACCCGGATGCTGCGTTTTCACGCAAAACAGGGCTCTTTGATGCTAGAATCGAGACATCGAGAACTCCAAATCCAAATCTTTTTTTACAGGACCTAGATCTCGATTTTAGAGGAATTTAGCAATTTTTTTCATAATTTTTGGAGCCCGGACCCGCCCACACTCACCCAAAAAAGATGACTCACGCGCGGGGCCCAGCTAGCGTGTGTGCCCCACGCGCTGGTCTTTTTCTTCCTCCAGCTAGTCAGACTGGTGCGTTGCCTTCAGTTTAAGAGTCATATCTCCTTCATCCGACCTCCGGTTAACCCCCCGTTTTAACCTATGGCTTTCTCTCTTCATCCTCTACAGGACTATGGCTTCAAATCGGACGATTGGAGCCATTTTTTGATTGCTCAACCCAATTTTCCGGCGAAGCTCGATTTTCCGTCGAAGCTTCATAACTCCCTCATCTTTCAACAAAAATTTCTCAAATTTCACAAGAATGATCCTATGGACATGGGCAACAAAAGCCCCTTATCCAATTCTCTCAATTATTCATAAACTCACGAATCTAAGAAAACTAATTTCTCAAAACATTCGGCTATTGCTATTTATAAGCGAACCGAGCTTCCAAACGCTCAAGGCTTGCTAACCCGACCCCTCTGAGGCTTCTACCGCTCTTGGATCGACCTATTTACTGCAAAAATCGACCGCAATGATGACTTTTGAAGCTCTCAAGATCCAACTGAAAACTTAGTCGGAAAGCTTCAAAATTCGGCCAACCCAAGCCCCCTTGTCGGCCCAGACCCGACCCTCATGCATCCCCGACCCATTCGGCATGAAACCCCATGGTCGGTAGGCGCTGGTCGGCCATGGCTGGAAGCATCCAGCTTCAACTTTGCAAAATTGAACTTTTGCCCAACCAATTTTGTCTCTTATACTTTTGGCCCATTTCACTTAGCCCCTGAACTTTCCATAATTGCTTTCAAGACCCTCAAGTCCTAAAACATCATTTTGACCCCCGAAGATTTCAAAACAACCTCATTTCGGCCTCCCTCTAGCAATTTCCAAAAACTACACTTAGGCCTGTATCTTCGTTTTGCCTTCAAACCCTCTCGTTTCTTCCTGAAACCTCTGAAAAGTTGTTCCTCATGAAAAAAAAAAGCTCCCTAAAGCTTCCATTGACTTCCGGGAAGTCTCCTATAAAGATTCAATTTTACAGCCTAATTGGCAGCTGCCTTTTTGCTGTACTAAAAATTGTTTTTGATCCAATTTCTTTCGGCACCATAAATCTTATCTCGGGGTGCTTATTAATTCCATGTCATTTTCCTTAGGCATCTTGGGTCCAGGGCACTCCCGGTAGTCGATTCGGTCATTCATATGGTAATAAATTACCTTATACCCTCAATTTATCTTTAAATTTCATTTTTTCCCCATGATAAATTGCCCTTGAGTCCTTTAGAATTTCTCGGGTATTACAGGAGTGCCCTACTGGAAAGAGACTGAGCTCCAATGTGACTGCCACAAATTCCCTTGTGGATCTCCCTTAGGATGTAATCGGCCTCGACAGGCCCAACACACCTCAACAAAGGCTGGGTGAAGGATTTCTTGTAGAGGTTCGGCCTAACCAGTAGAAACTTGGCAACCTGACACTTGAATTTCTGACTCTCTTGCTCCTCATCCAGAATGAATAGCTTAATGCAGGTAGTAGAAAACGTAAGAGTTTGAGAGCCTGTCATACCTGGTTAAGACCTTTGCTTTTTATAGGTAGGCCTATTATGGGATATCTGAGACAAAACCTGAAATGAGAGGGCACGACTCCCAAGGACCCCAATCAAGTCGGAACGGGTTTCGCGGTCTAACTCAAATTTTTTGTACTCCGCTCTGGATTGTGAACTTGCCACATATCAGTCTCTCGGGCAATCCACATGGAAAGTGAGACTACTAGCGCGTAGGGGTATTCTTGTAATTTTAGGTAGTGCCACATCACTTGCCCCCCACTCCTTGAGCCGAGCTGAAAATCATGTTAGGTCGAGGAGTAGCTTAATTTATGAGGTTATTTGACTGTATATTTTCTCCAAGATGCACATGAGTGTTTTAAGCATTAGATTAACGTTTAACAGTGTCATTTACTACCTTAAAATTATAAAGGGTGTTTGATTAGAGGGCTTGGGTCCCTCTATATAAGCCCTAAGGCCCCACCCCTCAATTATCACTTCAAGCCAAGCTCCAAAACTTTTTGAGGTTAGTCTTTCCCTCTCTTCTTCTTTGCTTTTCTTTTTGTTTCTTCCTTTTTGTTAGGTTGTTCAGTTCGCTTTACCTTCATCATCGCTTCAACGTTGATGTATTTGTTAGCCCGGGCAATGACTTTTGTGAAAATATGAGGTGGGGTCTTAGGTAAGGATTGAGCGAATGAACCAACCCTTAAGCCATTCTAGAGAGCCACCATTGCAATTCACTGATCAAACTCGTTGATGCTCAACGCCTCCTCATTAAACCTAGCCACAAAATCCCTTAGGGACTCACCTTGGTTTTGCTTGACATTAACCAAAGCCATAGAAGACTTCCGATGCGCTTCAAATGAGCGTAATGGGCTAGGAAACAAGTCTTTATCTCTCCCCAACTATTAATGGAACGATGGGGAAGGCAAGAGTACCAAGTTAATACATAACCTCCCAAAGTGGCCGAAAAAGCCCGACACCACATCGTATCTGACCTCGATTGCACCAGCATGTGAGACAAGAAAAGCTCTACATGATCATAGGGGTCTATGCTTTCATCATAGAACTTGATGGATGGGATACAAAACCTCTTCGGAGGAACCTCTGACACAGTGCTCTTACTCATGGGTTGGTTGAAACCGAAGTGGGGTAGCTCTTTCTTTCCCTTCTTGAGTTCCTAGACTTGCCTATCCAGAGACAGCAATCGCCTCTCGTACGAGGTCCCTCCTTCTCGTGAGGGGGAAGAAGTAGATCCTGCCGCCTCAGAGGGATGGATTTCCTAGCCCGACTGGTGGGATAGACGAGGCTCCAAAGTAGGAGGAGGTGACTGGTGCTCCTCCCGTTGGGAGAGCACCTACGGATGACGTTGTTCATTCTGGTGTAGATAGCCAGCTAATAACTCAATTAACTGTTGGATCTGATTTTTCAGTTCGGTGAGTCGGTCCTCTAGCATTGGATTGGCCGGAGGTGATGGATTCTTCCTTTGCGTCGGGGCCTTTAGATTGGCACCAACCTAGCTACGGGTCACATCTATTCGGGGAGCCATGCGGTTAGTTATGGAAAAGAGCAAAAATCGTTGACACGTGTGGGAAGACCGAGATCCGAGGTGAGGAGTGGAAGTCTGAAACGCAAGGCAGGAAAAGAAAAGGCTGGCGAGTTTGGACATCGGCCCCACGGTGGGCACCAAATGATGATGGTTTTTGAGACCGACCACCACGTGCTGCCTCAACAATTAGACCTCGGGAGTGGCGACTTTGGACTTAACGATGTTCGACCTTGGGAATGTAGCCTACAAAACAACAGAGCATTGGGGCTAGGTTCCCCCAAGGTAGACTCCGACGCTCAAGTTAGTAGAGTAAATGCAGGTAGTAGAAAATGTAAGAACTTGAGAGTCTATCATATCTCTGGTGAGGACCTTTGCTTTTTATAGGCATGCCCGTTATGGGATATTCGAGATAAAACCCGAGATGGGCAGACGCGACTCCCAATGACCCCGGTCAAGTTTGAACAGGTCTTGCGATGTAGCCTAGATTTTTCGGACTTCACTTCGAATTGTGGACTTGCCACGTGTCAGTCTCTCAGGCAATCTATGTGGCGAGTGAGACTACTAGCTCGTAGGGGTATTCTTGTAATTTTAGGTAGTGTCAGATCAAATTCAAATAGTTAGTTTCGACCATCCAAATTTGCTATCAATGGTGGCTAGCGATACCTTTCTAGAAATGAATAATTTTTCTTAAAAAAAATAATTTTCAAATCTATTCAAATTCAATCATTGGATCATTTTAATTTTTGAATATGTGAATCACAAAATCAAGGGATTCAATAATAGATTTCCATAATCGAAATCTACATGGATGGTGGCAACTATAAGAAAAAGACTCTCTCTCTCTCTCTCTCTCTCTCTATATATATATATATATATGTATTTGTGTGTCGAAAAACATGTATGATTTCTTAGAAAAAGAAGAAGGAAAACATAAATAATTTTGAAGTGGTAATATATGACAATTTATTTACATATATTTATAATTTTTTAGCATTCTAATTTTTAAAATTATCATAAATAAAAAAATCAACAGAGAGAAAGCAACTTAATTACGTGTTTAATTATGAATTAGAGTTTATGATTGTCCCAACTATTTCTGCCATCTGTCGCTAGATTACCAGTTAGTCAAAAAAGTTCTACTCATTTAAAACATTTTGTATGATAATATAATCAAAAGTTTTATAATTAATTAGGAACAACTTCAACGATTCTTTTCCATTCACAGCTTATCATGACCATCTTCACAAGTCAAGCCGCTTCCACCGTTTCCAGTTTCTCCATCAGTCTCTTCACCAATTTATGATGAACGTCAGAGAGCGATTGTAATCAAATCGAACTGGGAAGCAAGTTTTGTAAGTTTCATGTATTTAGTTTTTCAATCACCTTAATCAATTAGTTATTGTTTTGTATTCTATTCATTGAACTAATTATGATTGTTGAATTGCAATCCATATGATTTGAACATGATTCAGCTATGGTGTTGTTTTCTCGTTGAATCGTGTCTTAATTAGGCTCCATTTGTGTTTAGATTTTGCATTTTCTCGTTAAAGCTTTTTCCATGGCCGCTCCAGGCGCAATCTTCATCGATGTCTCCCATCCTCCACCAAAACAGAAATATGACGTCTCCTTGAGTTTCAGCCAAAGTATTGTCAGTCATCTACGAGCAGCTTTGAAACGAAGGGGTTTTCACGCATTCAGGGACGATGATAACCTCGATAGAGGGGAAAATATTGCCCCGAAATTGCTGGAGGCAATAGAGAGTTCAACAGTGTCTGTCGTCGTATACTCAAAGAGCTATGCGACGTCGATATGGTGTTTGGACGAACTCGAGAAAATCATGGAGTGTAGCAAGAACTCACAGCATAGTTTTCTACCCATTTTCTATGAAATAGAGCCATCCGATCTACGGAAACAGAGAGGGAGCGTTACAGAAGCATTTGCCAAACACGAAGAAGAGGGTCCCCAGGTGAGGAACTGGTTATAGGTATGTGTGCCTTTTTTTTATTTTTTATTTTTTCACCCTTTCTTGAAGTCTGCTAATGTTAATGGAAAAGTCGGTTGAGTTTTAGGATTTCCTTATGGCAAAAGGCATATCCATGCCCTCAACTTTACATGTTCAACCAGTTGTGTTTCAACTTTACATGTTTAACCAGTTGTGTTCCTAACTTAAACAAAGGATCTATTAGGTCCCTCGTCTTTTAATTTATGACCAATTAGACACTTTAAATTTTGTGTGACATATATGCGCCACTTTTTCTCAAAATTAATAAAATATTATCACATAAGACGTTAATTGTCTAATGAAAATTAATAGGATCTTGGCACATGTTAGGGTCTCCATATCTTGGCACATGTTAGGATCTTGGAAAGAGTATATTATTGAAGATGTTGAAAAAAAATTAAATTGGACATGTTGGAGGCCTAGCCAAGACAACAATTGCCAAAGAAGCATATACTTAAAATTTCAAAATTATTATAAATAAATAAAAAATTCAACAGAGAGAAAGTAATGGTGTATTGTAAGTAGATAAGTTAAACAATAACATATATTATAATATGTAAGTAATTAATTAATTGATGGTGCACTGTGATTTTCAGATATTTAAATTCAACACCATGACATGATATGAAAGGACAAGAAAGCTGGCCCCACCTCACAATAATTCAACACCGTGACGTGATTTGAAATTAATTGGAATTGGGATTGGGATTTCCCCTTCCATTTATCATCTTCTTCACTCTTCACCACTTTGTGGCTATCTTCAAAGATTTAGCCACTCGAATCAGATCAAACTATTGGAAGCAAGTTTTGCAAGTCTGTTTTAGTTTTATTTATTTTCTTAACTATTGTGGAACATATGTTGATTATTAAATTATTATGATTGATTGATGATGCATTAAAATAATCCTTCCAAATTAGAGTATAACTAATTAACAGTGTTTTATTGTTGTTCTTCCTGCTGAATTGTGTTTTCAACTTATATATCTTTGGTTTTATGTTCATTGTCTTCATTTTAGGCTTGTCCATGGCTTTATCGTCATCTCCCATCCCACTACCACAGCGGGAATACGATGTCTTCTTGAGTTTTAGCGGCCTTGATAGTCGCAAGACCATTATTAGTCATCTACGAGTTGCTTTGAAGCGAAATGGTTTTCGCACATTTAGAGACGACAAAAACTTGGATAGAGGAAAGAGTATTGCGCCAGGACTATTGAAAGCAATTGAGAATTCATCAATGTCGCTTGTTGTGTTCTCAAAGAACTACTTTGCATCGACATGGTGTTTGGGCGAACTAGAGAAGATTATGGAGTGTAGTAAGAACTTACAGTATATTGTTTTGCCCATCTTTTATGAGATAGAGCCATCTGATATAAGAAAATTAAAAGGGAATATTGCAGAAACCTTGGCCAAACACAAAGAAGAGGTTCCTAAGATGGAGAATTGGAGAGCAACTCTAACTGAAGTTGCCAGTTTGACTGGTTTCGTCTCTAATAATTATAGGTATACTTGTTTCTAATAATTACTTAATTCTAATTATTGAATTGTTTGCAGAATTATAGTATTTTTTTTTAATTCCATCCTTTTGGACGAATTAGTAGGGATGAAGCAAGCTTGGTTGAGGATATTGTTAAGGTGGTTCAAGGAAAATTAAATTCAAGCATACATTTAAATGTTGCAACCCATCCAGTTGGAATAATGCCTCGTTTACAAGAGTTACTCAAGTTGTTGTGCTTGGAGTCATCTGATGATGTTCGCATTATTGCCATATGGGGAGTTGGTGGAGTAGGCAAGACAACAATTGCCAAAGCTGCGTATAATTGCATTCATAGTAAGTTTGAAGGTTGTAGTTTTGTCGCCAATGTTAGAGAAACATGGGAGCAATCAAAGGAGGATTTGCTTGCTTTGCAAAAACAAATTCTAGTTGATATCATGGAGAATGAAAATTATAACATAGGAAACTCTCATGTGGGGATTGAATTCATAAAACGTAAAGCTTTCTATGGAAGAAAAGTTCTCCTAGTTCTTGATGATGTAGATCGTGTGGAACAGTTGAATGCACTAGCAATCAATCCAAGGTTCTTCCATCGTGGGAGTAGAATTATTGTAACAACTAGAAATATATCTTCCTTGAACTCACTTGAATCAGTGCTTAGCATATATAAGCCTGAGCAGTTGAATAAGGATGAATCTCTTCAACTCTTTAATTTGAGCGCCTTCAACGAACATAATCCTCCAGAGGGTTTTATGGAGCTTTCAAATACTGTGGTGGATTATGCTGGGGGTATTCCATTAGTTCTTGAAGTTTTGGGTTCCTTTTTGAATGGAAAAGACCATCAATCTGAATGGAGAAGTGCAATTATAAAATTGAAAAAGATTCCTCATAATGACATTCAAAGGAAACTAAGGATAAGTTTTGATTCACTAGATACAGAAGAGAAAAAATTGTTCCTAGATATAGCATGCTTCTTTGCTGGCAAGAGTAAAAATTTTACCATTCAAGTATTGCAAGATTGTAAGATTTTCCCAAAAATTGGATTTCGACGCCTAGAGGAACTATGTCTCCTAAAATATCATCGAAAAGATGAGTGTAATTATTGTCCAAAATACAAGGATGTGATTGTAATGCATGATATTCTCAAACAGATGGGTAGAGAGATTGTTCGACAAGAAAGTGTTGATTATCCAGAAAAACGTAGTAGATTATGGAATTGCAAGGATGCTCTTGAAGTGTTGAAAAATTGCAAGGTGAGATCCATATTGGCCAACTTCTCATTAACACTTGATGTCTTTTTCCTTTATTTTTTTCTTAACAAGAAAATAGAGAAAACAAGAAGATGGAAAACAAAGGAAATTAGGACTAAAATGTACCAAAAATTTGTTGTTGGTAATATAGCATTTAACGTGCAATTGTTGCATGAATAACAAAATGCATATGCACATTCTCAATACTATTTTTTCCACCAATGGTATTAATCTTTTCCTTCGGTTTGTGATGGGTAGGGAACTGAAGCAGTTGAGGGCCTTTTCTTGTTCTCACCCAAGAAAAAAGATATTCAAGTGAATGCAAAAGCATTTCAAAAGATGAAAAGACTGAGGGTGCTTCATCTCGATCATGTTCTACTTAGTGCTGGCTATGAACATTTGTCCAGAGATTTAGTATGGCTATGTTGGCATCACTTTAGTCTCAGTGTTTTGCCATCACAATTATACCTAGAGAATTTGGTTGCTCTTGACCTGAGTTACAGCAACATAAAACAAGTTTGGAGGGTACCTAAGGTGAAAATTTTTATTTATTATATATTTATCTTTTCCAAACATTGATATAAATCACTTGGATGCACATTCACTATGTGTATGTCATATCATATGAGAACTGATTTTTTATTGTTGTTTTCAACAGGTTTTAAGTAAACTAAAATTCCTTGTCCTTAGTAATTGCCATAATTTAATCACAACTCCTAATTTCTCTGGGCTCTCCAATCTTGAGGTACTGCTTCTTAGCAATTGCATAAGATTGCAAGAGGTGGATAAGTCTATTGGACATCTTCAGAAATTACTTGTTTTAGACCTCCGTAATTGCGAGAGTCTTAGGAAGCTTCCATCGGAGATTGCCAACTTGAAATCTCTTGAACAATTAATAATCTCTCAGTACCAGGACCAATATCAGACATTGACAAAAAAGAGTATAGGTTCTCTTGGGTCGTCACTAAACTATGTACAGGGCTTAAGGTGCTTAAAGATACTGCACGTAGAAGACTGCTCTCTGATTCAATTACCCGAAGAAATTGGGAATATGATCTCATTAACCCGTTTGAGTATTTTCGGATCTAAATTTGGCTGCCTACCAAAGAGTATATGCAACCTTACAAAATTGGAGATTTTAATGATTGCATCCCCTCGTCTGTCGAATCTGCCAAGTGAAGTTGGGAGATTGAACCAGTTGAAAACATTGTATATTGGAGGAAATAACTTTTCTAGCCTGCCAGAGAGTATCGGTGACCTTACTCACTTACGGCATTTCCATTTAGCTCATTGTGAAAGACTCCAATCACTCCCGAAACTTTCAGGGAGTCGAAGTCCGAAGAGTGCCGTCATAGTTTACAATTGCCCATCATTAGAAAGCATATCACTGGAATCAATCATGAACTACGAGTTGCTGTCTTGTTACCGTTGTCCTAAATTAGTGGAGAAGTATTCTACCCACAAAATTGGAACAAGTTTTCTCAACTACAAGGTACTGGCAGTCTTTCTTTTACATCTACGACTGTAAAAATAATCAAAATGGATCAAAATAGTTCTTCTTTTTTTTTTTTTTTTTGTTATTAAACAATGGTTTTAATACTAATTTGAGTTAATTATTTTTCAGTTTATATACCTTAGCAATGTGGAATCAAAATTTGGAATTTATTGACACATGACATGATTTATGCTTAAATGCAGGGTGCAATTTCATTTAGAATTTGTCATTCAGGGGGCATGTTTCCTTATTGGTTGCAGTATGAGACCACAAACTCATATTATGCTCTCAAGGTGCCACCTCTTGGAGTCGGAAATAAGCATTTTATTCGATGGATTTTTTATGTTGTCCACACGATTAAAGACTTGAACCATCTTTCTTGGTACATGGACTACAAATTCCACAACAAAACCAAAGACGTTTATATTGATTGCCGCTATTTAGTTGCACGGGCTAAGATTGGCATATTAGTTGGAGATCAGACCATTTTCGATTATTGTTCTTTTCATGTGAAGGAGTTGGACTTGGAAGAAGGTGATGAAATAGAAATTTCTTGGAATTATGGAAACGTGGTATTGAAGAAATGGGGAATTCATGTCAGTTATTACACACTCGATGATTATCATTAATAGTAAATCCCTCTCTAACATTGAAGATTGATTGAATCAAAAAATTGATGGAATCTATTGTTTGTAGTATATATATATATATAACCATTTAGTCATGTTTTTTAGATTGTACTAATTCCATTAGGCTTGGCCCAACATATAAGCTCATTGCTTAGTATTGGGCTCGATTCCCAAGACCCATTCCATCAATGTCAGTTCAATAACATCCCTCATCCTCTCATTACCATGCCAAGATCCTTGCGTCCGAAACAGGCCTCAACTGTCATAAGATCCTCAACTCCTAACTCACCTATAACAACTAGCGATATGCAAGGGGCTCTCCTCTTCTCTCTTATATAAGTTAGTTGGTTATCAGCCAATATATGTTCTTTTTGAGTTTACAAAAACTCTATTATCTTGAACTCTTATTTATTTGAGGATCAGAATGCTTGCAAATATCAGTCACCTCCCACCGTACAGATTATCGTTGCCTAGAGCCCTTCACCTGATTATCTCTTTTTGGGTTGGAAGAAACATTTTAAAATATTTTTTCCCCATTTGTTAGCTGCTGGCTTGTAAAAGTACATAAAAAAAAAAAAAAACGCTTTGAACAGTGCAGTAAAGGGCGAAGCAACGAGGAGAAACATTGCCCTTCAACAACAGCAGTTGCAGCAGTGGTCGAAGTATAATAAATATAATAGAATATTTAAGCTGTAATATTTATTATACTACAACTTTAAGTGGTGACAAATAAGAATATTTGTAAATGCGACTCGGGATACGGCATGATTTTAAATTGTATGTGCTTTTTCTGTTTTTAATAAAAAATAAAATATATCCTACAAGCTTTTATAATAAATATTACTAAAGTTAACGTGAGATAACACTCTCAACCAATTTACACTTTTCATGTTTGACATAATAGGATTTTTTTTTTTTTGAAATAAACATATCCTATTAAATAATAGCTTGTAGGATATGCAGGATATGTATACTGTAAATTCTCAAATGCATGAATTAAGTAAATATATAAAATATTTGTGTGTAGTTTTGTCTTTAACTATGCTTTTAAATTATGAGCTCAATTTAAAAACACTGTTTTATGAATTCAAGAGTATAAATTTTAATTTTACTAATATTTAGATGGTTTTAAATCATAAAATTTATCAATTTAACTAACTAATAGAAATTTTAAGAGATAAAAATACTTACAAAATATTTTTTAAAAAATAACTTTATTTATATTTACGTGAGTCATTTCATTTGATCCAATAACTTAGCCTACTTAGATGGTCGGCAAGACCCACAATCCAACTTGGCATAAATTACTTCAGAAAAGGGTTAAATTTGGTTCGACTCACTAAAAAAGAGAGCCAAGCGATGGACAACCCACTCATTTGACAAACACTTGTGAAGTACTGAGAATTTTTGTGTGTTATTATAATTGCTGGAGATAACATAGATTCTAAATTTTTTTTTTTTTTAAATCTTAAAGCATGATAACTTATTGTTAAATTGCAATATCAGGATTAAAATCATGGTTGAATCGAAGTCAGAGCCGGCCCAACAGACTTGAGGGCTTTAGGCGAAAAGGTTTGTTGAAGCCTTTTAATATTAATTTTTTTATAAAAAAAATAAATAATATTTTTTTTAAATAAATATTTCATTATTTTATTAAATAAAAAAAAGTTAAAATTCAATCGACTACAATTTAATATGAACACCAATAAAACTAGTATCACACCAATTGACAACAAACACGAACAGAGCATAGGCACCAATTGAATCACCAACAATACTTGAAGTAAGATTAACAACAAACACAAAAGACCCATAAAAGACCAATAAAAGTGAGACTCATAAAACTAACAATAAAAGTGATATTAACACTAATTTAATATAAACACCAACTTTCAACAACAATCACTTGTGCAAAAGACCAACACCCAAAAGACCCATAAAAGACCAATAAACAAAAAACACCAATCACTTAAAGTGAGATTAACAACAAACACCAAGTTAAGAGTGAGATTAACAACACCAATCACTTAATAAAAGACCCAATCACTTATAAACACCAATCGTTTAGATACCAATCACTTAAATACCAATAGGAAACACCCAACAAAAGACCCATAAAATAAAAGACCCAACAATTAGTATGTGCAGTGCAGTGAGTATGAGTCCAGTGACCGGCTGTGCTGTGTGCACGAGAGAGAGAGAGAGACAAGGGGGAAGAGGGAAAAATGAGGAAGAGAAAGTAGGTTTTATGGAGAACACCACAGCAACGTTAAAAAATGGAAAATGGTGAAGGAAGTTAAAAAAATTTTAAAATATTTTATATTTAACTTTTAATAAAATATTAATTATTAAAAAAATAAAATATATATATAAATATTACAAATTTTTAGAATGTGGGGCCTTCTAACTTGGGGGTCTAATGCCATGGCATAAATGGCTTAACCATTGGGCCGGCCCTGATTGAAGTTCTGTCCTCCTCGGTTGAAATGAAATGGACCGCAACCATTTCCCTTCCCTCGCAGCGTTCAAAGCTTTTGATTAGGTTTTGTTCAACCACGATGGGCACCATTACATATTTTTATTTATACATATTTTTAGTTTATATATAAATATAATTTCTGTATAAATATTTTTTAATTTAAGTTTTTATTTAAAATATAAATGGACAAGGCATAGAGAAATAAAAGATATTTTAAAAGTTTGATGATCTCAATATAAAAATATAAATTAAGGAGATTTTTGTTATTTTCAATAAATTATATATATATATATATTTGCATTATCATATGAACATATATATTTTTAGACAGTTTATTTTGAAAAACGTATTTAATTAAATTGAGTGCATGGGTGAATTCATACATATAATAGTTAATAGATTTGATTTTGTTATTTCAAATTATTATTGCATGAATACAACAATATAATTATTTGATTGAAAACGTTGTTGTCAAGTCATCTAAATCTATAAAAAAGAAATAATCAGAGAGTGTGAGGAGATTTTCACAAGCACTCCGATACTTAAATCAAATACTGAAGATAATGAAAATTATATTAAAATTAGTATCAAACACGTATTTTTTTAGAAATTGGTACTTGCTTATTTATAGAGGGATATAGAGTAATCTTAATTAATTTAAAATTAAAATTATTATAAATAGCACTTATCTTGATTATTCTTAATTTGACTGAAATTATAATTATTATAAATGACATTTATCTTGCCATTTTTTAAGAAAGAAATTTTTATGAATAATGTTTATTTCAATATTTTGAAATTATTTTAAAATTAAATTTTTTATAAATAATTAGTTATTTTTTCAAAAAAAAATTGGATACTGGGGTTATCTAGTCCCCCAAGCCTTGGCCAAGGCCATGCATGGCTAAGGCAGATGCATGGTGGCTAGGCCTTTGGGGCTGCTAGCTAGGAGGCTGCGAGGCACCTGTGGGCAAGGCTTCGGGGCAGGGGCGGAGCCAATGTAAGCCCAGCGAGGGCCTTGGCCCGCCATTGAGTTTGGCCTGCACTTAGGCCCGCTAGGCTCCCTCAATCAATCAAACCCTAGGCTCCCTCAATCAAACCCTCTCTCGCTCGCTCGTCGCCCACGCCCTTTGTTCTTCTCCCTCTCTCGCACGATCGCGCTCGCACCAGCTCTCACCGACTCGCCCTCACTTCCTCCGGCCTTCCTCTGTGCCTGCGTCGGATCGGACAACTGGAACCATCGCTGAGGACCGAGGTCGTCGCTGACTCGCTCGCCTCGCCCTCGCTCGCCTCGCTCTCGCTAACCCTCCTCGATCGGTCGCCCACTGCTAGCCTGAGTCGCCTCTCTTAGTCTGTCAGTCTTCAGTCGCCGTCGCGCTGACTCGCTAGCCTCTGTCTCCGTCGCTCGCCGCCTCTACCTCGACGGCTCGGCCCTCGCCCAGTCGCCCTCGTCGCTAGCTTGCCCCTCCGGGCTCCGGCTCTGACCCGGCGACGGGCGACCCGACCCCCTGTCTGTACTGTCGCTGATCATTTTTATCCAAGAAAGTAAAATTTTTTATCCCATTTTTAAAATTAGGTGAAGTTAAATTTTGTTAACTGATGTTAGGTTAACTGATGTTGGGTTAATTGATGTTGGGGTTTTGTTTTTGAAAATAAATTTGTTAATGTGATGTTAATTGATTGTTAATGTTGATTGTTAATGTGATGTTAATGTTGGGTTAATTGATTGTTGGATCAATTGCACAGACGCACGTAATTTGATATTTTGATTGTTGGGTCAATTGCACAGACGCACGTAATTTGATATTTTGATTGTTGGATCAATTACACAAACGCACGTAATTTGATATCAATTGTACAGGGGTATGTAATTTTATATTTTGATTGTTAGATCAATTGCACAGGCGCACATAATTTGGATATTGATCAATTATAATTTACACAAGTGCACTTGATAAATTTATGAATTTGTGCATTCTCCAATTATCATTTGTTATCTTGAATTTGAAACAGTCATGGATAGATTTTTTAAACGAAAATCTCTGTCAATTGTAGAAGATGTTGATAGGGAAAAATCAAATAGTGTTACTTTTGATATTGCACAACTTCCCACCGATCCTGGACTAAGGATTCCAATTTTGGATTACGATGTTAATATTCGAGATCAAGTCCGGAAAGCTTATATGCAAAAAGGTCCGTGTCAGCCTTTAGATCATGACTTTCCATATAGACCATTTGGACAGACACAAACTAGATGATTCAATCCTACTTGGTTTAAAGAGTTTGGTAGTTGGTTGGAGTATAGTGTATCAAAAGATGCTGCTTTTTGCTTGTATTGTTATCTATTCAAAACAAGTGTGGGTAAACAAGGAGGAGGCGATGATGTTGTTAGTGAAAGATTCTCGAATTGGAAAAGTAAAGACAGGCTTAATATTCATGTTGGGGATCATGATAGTGCACACAATAAAGCTCGTATCAAGTGTGAGGCTTTAATGAATCAAGAGGAACACATTCAGTCAGCTTTCTTCAAGCAGTCAAAACAAGTACGAAGTGACTATCGTATTCGTCTTACTACATCAATTGATTGTATTAGACTTTTGTTGCGACAGGGGCTTTCGTTTCGGGGTCATGATGAATCTAAGAATTCAGAGAATCCAAGTAACTTTTTAGTCCTATTACAGTTTATAGGTGATCATAATGATGAGATTAAGGTAGTTACAATGAACAAAGCTCCTTTAAATTGCAAATTAACATCTCCCGATGTTCAGAAGGATATTGTAAGTGCTTGTGCTGCTGAAACGATCAATGCTATTATCAAAGACATTGGGGATTCATTTTTCTCTATTCTAGTTGATGAATCTTGTGATGTGTTAACAAAGGAGCAAATGTCAATTGTTTTATGTTATGTGAACAATAGTGGACAAGTAAATGAACGTTTCATTGGTCTTGAGCATGTTTCTAGTACTACAGCTCTCTCACTTAAGGCTGCAATAGACAAGACATTTTCTAAATATAACTTAAGCTTGTCTAGATTGAGAGGACAAGGTTATGATGGGGCAAGTAATATGCAGGGTGAGTTCAATGGTCTCAAATCACTTATTTTAAAAGAGAATCCTTGCGCTTTTTACATTCATTGTTTTGCTCACTAGCTTCAGCTATCTCTTGTAGCCGTGGCAAAGAAGAATACTCCAATTTCTAACTTTTTTTGTTTGGTTGCTGATGTGGTCAATATTGTTGGAGCATCATCTAAACGTTGTGATCATCTTCAAGAAAAACAAGAAAATATTGTTGCAAAAGCATTGGAGAATGGTGAGATTTTAAGTGGAAGGGGACTTAATCAAGAAACTACCCTTCAGCGTTCTGGTGATACGCGTTGGGGTTCACATTATAATTCTTTGATCAGCTTGCTTGCCATGTTCTCAGCTAATTATTGATGTGCTTGAAATGATTAGTGTTGATGGATCAAATTCTGATAAAAAAGGTGAAGCATATAATTTGTTGGAGTCAATATTATCATTTGATTTTGCATTTAATCTTCATTTGATGAGAACTGTTTTGGTGATGACAAATGAATTATCAAAGGCATTACAGAGAAAAGATCAAGATATTGTAAATGCAATGGAATTGGTGAAACTATGCAAACAACGACTCTAGTCTTTTAGAAATAATGGGTGGGATTCGTTTGTGCAACAAGTCTATTCTTTTTGTCAGGTGCACTACATTGATATTCCAAACATGGATGATATGTTTATACGCCGTGCAGCTCGTGGTCGCCCACAATGTCAAGCTCCAGAAATAACATATTTGCATCATTTCTGTGTAGATTTATTCTATGCTGTCATTGATATGCAACTTCAAGAGTTGAATGATCGTTTCTCGGAGGCAAATACCGAGTTGCTTCTTTGTGTAGCATGTCTATGTCCAAAAAGATTCATTCTCTGCTTTTGACAAGAAAAGATTGATTCAACTTGCTGAGTTTTATCTAGAAGATTTTTTATCAGTAAATCTCCTAACACTTGATGATCAACTAGAAACTTTTATTTTTAATATGCGCTCTAACAAAGAGTTTGAAGGATTGAAAGGCCTTGGTGATCTTGCAGAGAAGTTGGTTATGACGAAAAAAAACATAATATATCCGTTGGTGTACAACTTCTGACTTTGGTACTAGTTCTTCCGATTGCCACTGTTACTGTCGAGAGAGTATTTTCTGCAATGAATATTGTGAAGGATAGATTGCACAATCGAATGAGAGATCAGTGGATGAATGATAGCCTAGTTGTTTATGTTGAGAAAGAGATATTTTCAAATATTGATAATGAAGTTATTATACAACGTTATCAAAATATGAAACATTGCAAAGAACTATTGTAAGGTATTGAATAAATAATGTTAATCTTTAGCATATTTATATTATTATATTGTTTCTTATTTTTTTCTTTAATAAGTTACACCCTCACTAAATATTTTTTCGGGCTCCGCCCCTGCTTCGGGGGGCCACGCTTGGCTAAGGTCGGGTGTTGTGGTTCTCTGGGAGAGGAGTCTCCCTAAATGTTTGGAAAGGTTGGGCATTGCGTGGCCTACTAAGGGCCTTGCGAGGGCCAAGAAGAGGTCCTGAATGGGGCGACCAACCCCCCTTTTATAGGGTCGTTCTCGACTTTCTCTCTCCTCCTTATTTTATTATTTTATTTATATTTTTGATATATTTGATATTTTGGCTTTTTCCCTTGGTTCTGAAGGATGATATCTGGACAGACGAATGTCAGGCCACAAGCACGTTTCCTAAGGCTACGGGCATGCATCCTGAGTAGAGATGGCAAACGGGCAGGGCCGGGCGGGCCTTGCTCGCCACCAAGTGGCCCGTGGGCCAGCCAAATCGGCTCGCTTAAAAACGGGCCAGCAGATTGCTAGCCCTAGCCCAGCCCTACACGGGCTCGCCGGCCAAACGGGCCAGCCCAGCCCGCCCAGAGCAAGGACGAGCGAGGGCGGCGAGCGAGGACGAGACGAGGGCGAGGGGCGCGAGCGCGGGCGAGGGCGAGACGAGGGCGAGATAGAGGGCAAGCAAGGACAAGCGAGGGCGGCGACCGACGAGCGAGGGCGAGACGAGGGCTAGGGCGAGACAGAGGGCGAGGGCGAGACAAGGGTGAGGGTGAGAGCGACAGAGGGCGAGGGCGAGATAGAGAGTGAGGGCGAGGGCTGTTTGGGGGGGGGGGGTTGTGTGGCCGATTAGCGGGCCAAGCGGGCCAGCCCGGCCCGCCACCGTTTGGCCCACCGGGCCGGGCCAAATCGGCCCAACCTTAAATGGGCCAGCAAAATGCTGGCCCTAACCTGGTGCCGGGTTGGGCCCTAACGAGCCAAGTCCATTTTGCCATCTCTAATCCTGAGGGCTATGGCACTCATCCCGAGGACATCTATGGGAGAAACTCTCTCGAAGGCTTTTTGAGGAAAATTGATCCAAAATTACTTATGAGAATTGAAAAATATTTGAAAAAATTCTAGGGCACCCCATAAGAGATGTCTCTAATATTAATTTTAATATAATTTTTATTATTTATAATATTTAATTTAAATATTAAAATATTTATATAAAATAGGATCATGACCAAAGTTGGCATGACCTCCAACCCAACTTGACACAAATCATTTTAAAAAAGATTTAAACTCGGTTCGACTCATTAGAAATGAGAGCCAAGCAACAGACAACCCACTCATTTGACAAACACTTGTAGAGTGAAGTTGTGAAAGAAATTTCGTGTGTTATTTTAATTGACGGAGATAACATTTATTCTAAAATTTAAATTTGTTAAAAATCTTAAAGCATGGTTACTTATTGTTACATTACAATATCACGATTAAAATCAAGATTGAAATGAAGTTACGCCCTCTTCGGTTGAAATGAAAAGGACGGCAACCATTGTTTTTCTTTTTAATTTTTCAAAATCTGTAATCACTTCACCGTGTCAAATGGTGTCCATCACCTTTCCATTTCACTTTTATTAAATAAAAAATAAATAAAAATGCCAACGTTTTGACTGGGACATAATAAATAATGACCGAGGATGTCCCTTCCCTCACGGCATTCAAAGCATCTGGGCCTTCGCGATAAGATTTTTGATATTTTTAATATATTTTTATATTATTTTTGTTTTCACATTACTATATGGACATATACATTTTTAGACAGTTTAATTATGTAGTGTCTTGCGCGTCAGTCACTGGATACACTTAGAAAAAATATTTTAAGTAAATTGAGTGTATGGCTGAATTCATGCATATAATCGTTAAAAGTGCATTATTTTTTAATCTAAAGCATTTTTATTAGCTTGATGAGGTGTCTTGAATTTAAAAATTATGTATAATATATATATTTCATTCAAAAAATAAAATATTTGTATTAATTTTTATTTTATGTCTTTAAAATACAAAAATAAAAAACATATTTCTTTTTTTTTTTTTACTTTTATAATCTCATCTTCAATCAAATACTTTGTTAAAGTAAACTAGAGTTAGCAACGAAACGGACCAAGGAGAGTATAGGTAGGCGGAGGCATGGATTCGCCGTCCTCAACCTCAACCCTTTGTTCCCCGTCTCAATACCATGGCCCCGCCCCCAATGAGGCGTGGGGCTGCAGGGTCAAGGCAACCCTACCTTGACCTCATGCAACCAAATTCAAAAAATTAAATGTTAATTATGAATTAAAAATTATTTATGTCTCTACGTACGTTTCTATTGTGTTAAAAATAGTTTAGATAAGTTTCTAAAATTGATTAGAGATGATATCGTGCTATTTATGTGTAAACAGAAAAATATATTTTAAATCATATTTTTATAAATTTTTCTTTTTAAGTAAAATGACAAAGGGTATATTTGATATTTATTTTATTGACACTGTTTTATAATCCTAAACATTTTTGCTTAATTAATAATATACATATAATTATATCTATATATTATTTTTTTGACCCCGCAGAAGTATTTGTCACGCTTTGCCGCTGCTTTCGGCTGTCTCTTGTTCGCCAAATCAAGCACCAGACGTGTGGGGATAAGCATATGCATATAATCAATTTTCTTGACTTTTATGGCCTCTAAGCGAAACTTAGAGAGCAACTTAAATGGGCAAAATAAGGTTGTATTCTCTTTATTACTTTTAAGTTATTTTTAATTTTTAATTTTTTAAAGTAATGAAAACACGTTCTCTTTACTATTTTTAAAAATATATTTTTGAAAACAAAAAAAAAATTATAAAAAAAACTCAAAATAACAAATGTTATTTTGTGTGTTTTCATTCAAAATAAACTCAAAATTTAAAACATATTTATTTATTTATTTATATTTTATTATTATAATAAAAAATTTATTATAAAATTTATTAACTTTAAAATGTATATATTTTTTAATAATATATTAACGTTAAATATTTATAGTTTACTTAATAATCAAATTTATTGAATAAAATATCACTAAAAAAATATTTTCAAAAGTTTAAAGAGAACGCGTTTTCTAATTTTCTGTTTTAAAAAATAATTTTTCAAAATGATAAAAAGAACGTATTTTTAATTTTCTAAAAATAAACTATCAAAATAGAAAATTGAAAATGAATTCAAAATTCAAAACTAAAAATTAAAAAGGAAAGAGAACGCAGCCTAAGTGTTTGGATAATCATCATAAATAAAATAAATTTCAAAATTCAGTCATTCTAAAATATATACATATAATATATATACACAAGTAAATATATATACATGTTAATATATGCATATATAAATATATAAACACACGTATACAATATGTATATATATGTATGCATCACACACACAGATATATACATATATATAATATATACAATAACAAAATTAGTTAAAAAGTTTATTTATGTATAAAATTAGGGGAATAATTTGTCTTATGTATGTGTAAAAAAATTATAAAAAATTAAATAAAAATTTAGTGGATGACGTTTATCAATAATAATTATTATTTAAAAATTATAAATTCAAATGGACAAGAGATTTTATAATTAGGAACAATTTAATTTAACAAACTTTCTCTTTGATAATGTCAATGAATGGCGCTAATTTCACAAATTTTTTTATTTGTATTTCATTACTTTTATTAGCTTATTACATGAGTTAAAACCTACACTCCGTTTATTATTGGAGAAGTTTAGGATTTAAGGTTTAAGATTAAAATCCACTACTATATATATATATATATATTTTTTTTACTTTAGTTAGTAACGTTCTCATTATGTTCTGTTAGATAAAAAAAAGGTGAAATATCTCTTCATTTTATATAGTGACCTTACTATAAACATATATTATCAAAATACAATAATAAATTTATTTGATTGAAAATATCATCATCAAGTTAGCTAAATCTGCAAAAAAGAAATAATCAGTGGACGCAGAGAGGTCTCCAAATGCAAACGCTCTGATATTTAACTCAGACACTAAAGATAATAAATATTGTATTGAAACTAGTATTAGAGGTATATATTTTTTTTTTTTTGTAAATTAGTATCTCCTTATTTATAAAGGGATATAGAGTAATTTTAAGTAATCCAAAATTAAGATTTTTACAAATAACACCTATTTTGATATTTTTTTACTCTTTTTAAATGATATGGAATAATTTTAAGATTCTTATAAATGATGTTTATCTCAACATTCCGAAATCCTTTTAGAATTAAAATTCTTTACGGATAATTGCAAATTCTTTTCTTGAAATATTTAGATGAATTTTTGAATAACGAAATTATTTAGTTTGTTCGCTCATGCAGGACCTCCTCGATTATGGGAAAATTTATATCTTTTAGTCCAAAGAGATATTTTGGGCTTTGGGGCTTTATTGGTCTTTTAATGGGTTTTTGCCTATGACATAATACTTGCCCCCACTAATTTATGCAAGTTTCTTGAATGGAAGAGTAGACTGTAACATGGTCCACCATTATTTCTCTTTCATTTCTCTTTTTTTAGATAGTTCTTGCACTTTTTTACACTTTGATATTTGGCATTTATTGTTTTTACATTTTTTATTTAAGATCATTCTCACATTTTTTAAGTTTTTTTTTTTTTTAAATCGTTCTCGTGCCCTTGTGCTTTGGTTTTTAAACCATTCTCGTACGTTTGTACTTTGATTTTTTGAATCGTTATTGCACCCTTGTGCTTCGATTTTAAAATCGTTCATGCACGTTCACATTTCTTTCTTTTAGAATTGTTCACGAGCCCTTGTGCTTCGATTTTTAAACTATTCTCCCACATTCATGCTTCGATTTTTTGAGCATCCGCTTGTGTTTGGATCTAGTCATTAGTTTGTTGATGCAAATGACCCCCAAACATCTTGATAGTCTTCAACACCTGTGTGTGTTCAGGGTGAGTCTTTCGTCTGCTACTATAAGGAACCCCTTAACATTTTAACAGTTTTTCATTAGTAGTTTTGTCGCGTGTGTCTAAAGTAAGTATTTTTATCTGTCAACATTATTGATCCCCTGACATGTCTTTTTTGTCATAATGTCACGTCTCCTTTGTTTCATGTGTATATGCTTGCTGGAATTGTAGGCACAAGGCCTATGTTAGCAATTAAAAAGAATATTCATATTTTATTTTCATAATTTAGCATAACGCCTACATTTGCAATTAATAATAATATTTATTTTTTTATTTTTAAGATTTAGCATAACACATACGTCTGCAATTAGAATATTCATATTTTATTTTTATAGTTCGATATAAAACTTATTTTTAAAGGGAAATGAGACCCACACAACCACCCGTATATGCTCACATCGGGCAAAGCTTGTGGAATCCAAATGCCTCATTGATCCCATATGACAACTCGTTTCCTGCTAAGCATTGGTTTGAAGAATGGGGACCACCAGTCCTTCGCAAGGGTTTGAAGAATTATTTTATGTAAATTGCTCCCACTTTTTCTGTCATTTAAGTTATTTTTCTGGAAATTTTTTTGTAGTTTAAAAGTAATTTTAGATGTTTTTCAACATTATCTTTTTTTCACATTTCCTTCTTTCGTAATCAATGATGTTAATTTAATTTTTTAATTAAACTAGTTAAATTAGATTATATTAAATTATATTTTAAGTAAAAATAAAATAAAATTAAAAAAATCCCATCACCCAAAAAAAAACATATATATATTGATTAACATATAAAAATGTCTTTTTTAATCCGTCCTATATTTAAAACTACAGAATGGCGAGTTAGCTCAACCCAATCGAGTCAAGGTATAAAATGGTATCCGAAAATACATCGTCACCATAGTTCATGGAAGATTTCGATGATCGAAATTGATCATGGGAGCCTCCTTGCTCTTATGAGCCACGTATCCCATCTAAGATTTGAATTTCAATAGATCTAAAAATTATTTTTTTAAGAAAATATTACTTGTTTTTAGAAGTGCATTATCATCCATGGCAGATTCCGACAATCAAAACTAACCATCATAATCGTCTCGATCTCATGACCCATATGATAAAAAATCAAAACAATGTAATAGATGAATCTCAATAAATATAAAAATTATTTTTTTTTTTTAAAAGATTGCCTGTTTTTGAAAACACGTCACTATTTATGGCAAATTCTGACAATCGAAACTATCACAATCGTTTTGGTCTTATAACCCATATAATGAAAAATTAAAATGGTCTAATGGATAGATTTCAATAGATTTGACATTTGCCAAGTCTTGTTATTATGAACTAAAATTGTGTTTAGATGATGGCTGCATTACACGTTTTAGACAACTAAATGTAACAACAATAATAAATTTATTATTTTTTGTAACTTTAATATGTCTGTCACTACTCAATGTCTCAATTATTTTGAGTAGTTCTCAATTATTTCAGAGATCCAATATTTCCTTTGATTACGGTAAATTTATCATTGTGATTATATTTAGTTGTCTAAAACATATATAACACTACCTTTAAAGGTAAATTCTGTCTTTTTTAAGTACAAAATATTGTAATAGCTATCTTCCAGAATACATAGAAACAGAAATAATATCCAATTTACCAATTTAGAAACGGAAATAATATAACAATTTACTCTAAAAATGAACGGTAAGGAGCAAAATATCTGGTGTATTTATATTTAGAATAAAGTACTATTTTAATTAAAAAATAAAATCATGATAATATAAAGGCTTTTAAAACTCTCCCCTTTCTCTTTCATCTCCTTGTCCTATTTATGCGGCCACAACATCAACTCGGTATTCTTCAACATAAAAAATTACGAGGGGTAGGACGCTCATAATAAGTTAGGATTCACATCAATAGATCATGAGTTTAATTATTTGTCCTATGCAGTGAGTTAAAGTTTCCATCTATGATTTACCTTCTCTATCAAAATTAAAGACACGAGTGACGAAAAACCATGCAAGAACAATAATTCCAAAATAAGTGATGTGACTTTATCATTTTTCTCTTGCTAGAGAAAGACAGGGATGTGAATTCACCCCATTGTACTCAAGAAAAGCGTTCAAAAACCATTGGGACGGTGGTTGATCAGTGGCACACTTCCTAATTCCATAATTAATTTATATACCTTTTATTTAAACATTAATTACGATATTTATAATAATACTGATACATTAATCTGTCATATATTTGTATGAATATCATTAAAAGTGTCCAAATAACACTTGGGACTAATTTGGTATAGTGAAGATAGTTTGCCTTGCAGGAAGAGAGAATAGAAGGATGGCTGAGATGACAGAAATAATAGCCCACAAGCTTCTGAATATAAGATTGAGTTACATTCACGCCCATTTATTTCAAGGCGTGTAGCAGTACTGGATGGGATTCTTGTACACCTAGTCAAGGTTGCCACTTGCCAGCTATCTCCATGATCAAATCCTTGGACATTACAAAGCTTCCCCACCCCCACAACACACACATACAAAATTCGTTTTTAGTATCTCTTTGACCAAAAAAAAAAAACGTTTTTACCCCTACAAACAAATAGTTGTAAAAAATAGTCACTTTATCACTTTTCACCTTAATCTTTGACTTTTTAACACCCTATTTTAATTAAAAATTAAAAATAAAAATAAAAACAGTAAATTACCAAACTATCCTCAATACAAAACAAACAAAAGAATTAAATTTCTATTTAACCCTCTAGACAAACCCAAGAAACTCTTTACAATTATAATAATAAATTTTTAACTATTAAAGTATTATTATTATTTCTCAATACTAATTCTTATTTTTTAATAATTTAATAACTGGGTGGGTTTTGAACCCACGGTGGGTTCCCCATCCCTTTTTTATTATTAAATATATATGCATTATTACATATAAATAAAATTAAATAAATAATTGAAAAATTGTTATTCAATGATTATTATTTTATTTTTCAATTATAATAATAATTGAAAATCATAATTATAATAATAAATGTTCAACTATTAAATTATTATTATTTTCTAATAATTACTATTATTTTTTTAATAATTATTTTTTTAATAATTTAATAATTGGTTGGGTCTCTAACCCACGTTCAGTTCCCCCTAAAAAAATAATTTACTACTAAATTAATTTTTTAATAATTATTATTTTTTTTAATTTTTAGTGCTAATAGAACACACTAATTCAAAAAAAAAAATCAAAAAAAAATAAAAAATTTCATTTTTGGGCTTTGTGGGCCACAAAGACCGATTTGTTTATTTTTTTTTTTTGCAATGAGATTTTTTGAAGTTGCCCACTAATAGTCTCAAAAAATAAATTATTGTTAAAAAATTACACTTTTATTCTTGAGTAAGTTTATTATCGTAGCATTATCTTTTCTTTGTCCAATATCAGCTAGAACAATTGATCATGTATTGGTTGTGTTGATAGTGGATGGACATTCTCACACAAAGTGAAAGATAATGATTTTTGTTGTGATATATATACATTTAATTAACCCAATAAACATAAAAAGACATCATTTTAGTGCTATACACACTAATTTGAAGGAAAAATCAAGAAAAATTAAAAAAATTTATTTTCAGGATTTGTGGACCACAAAGCCCATTTGGGCCTTATGGGCAACAAAGCCCAAATGGCCGGGTTTTGTGGGCCACAAAGCTCGATTGGGCCTTATGGGCAACAAAGCCCAATGATCGGGTTTTGTGGGCCAAAAAGCCCTTTTTTTTTTTTTTAATGGAATTTTTTGAAGTTGTCCACTAGTAGTCTAAAAAAATAAATTATTGTTAAGAAATTACACTTTTATTCTTGAGCAAGTTTATTATCATAGTATTATCTTTGTTTTGTCCAATATTAGTTAGAACAATTAATCATGTATTAGTTGTGTTGATAGTGGATGAACATCCTTACACAAAATGAAAGATAATGATGTTTGTTATGATATATACATTCAATTAATTCAATAAACGTAAAAAAACATCATTTTAGTGTTAATGGAACACATTGATTTGAGGAAAAAATAATAAAAATTAAAAAAATTTATTTCCGGGCATTGTGGGCCACAAAGCCCTATGGCAGACTTTGTGGGCCACAAAGCCCGATCGGGCCTTGTGGGTAACAAAGCCCGATGGCAAACTTTGTGGGCCACAAAGCCCGATTTTTTTTTTTTTTTTTTTTTTTGTAATGGGATTTTTTGAAGTTGCCCACTAGTAGTCTAAAAAAATAAATTATTGTTAAGAAATTATACTTTTATTCTTGAGTAAGTTTATTATCATAGCATTATCTTTGTTTTGTCCAATATTAGATAGAACAATTAATCATGTATTGGTTGTGTTGATAGTAGATGGACATCCTCACGCAAAGTGAAAGATAATAATGTTTGTTATGATATATATATATATATTTAATTAACCCAATAAACGTAAAAAGACATTATTTTAGTACTAACAAAACACACTAATTTGAGAAAAAATCAATAAAAATTAAAAAAAAATTATTTTCGAACTTTGTGGGCCACAAAGCTTGATCGGGCCTTGTAGGCAACAAAGCCCAATGGAAGACTTTGTGGGCCACAAAGCTTAATTTGTTTTTTTTTTGCAATGGGATTTTTTTAAGTTGCCCACTAGCTAGTAGTCTCAAAAAATAAATTATTGTTAAAAAATTACACTTTTATTCTTGAGTAAGTTTATTATCATAGCATTATCTTTGCTTTGTCCAATATTAGCTAGAACAATTTATCATATATTGATTGTGTTGATAGTGGATGGGCATCCTCACACAAAGTGAATTATAATGATGTTCGTTATGATATATACATTAAATTAACCCAATAAACGTAAAAAGACATTATTTTAGTGCTAATGGAACACA
Organism: Diospyros lotus; assembly: GCF_014633365.1. Taxonomy (NCBI): domain Eukaryota; kingdom Viridiplantae; phylum Streptophyta; class Magnoliopsida; order Ericales; family Ebenaceae; genus Diospyros; species Diospyros lotus. The sequence goes on along the minus strand of NC_068349.1, from coordinate 5,338,931 downwards.
CTAATTTGAAAAAAAAAATCAAGAAAAATTAAAAAAAAAAATCATTTCTGGGCTTTGTGGGCCACAAAGCTTGATGGCGGACTTTGTGGGCCACAAAACCTAATTTCTTTTTTTTTTTTTTTTTTTGCAATGGGATTTTTTCAAGTTGCCTACTAGTAGTCTCAAAAAATAAATTATTGTTAAGAAATTACACTTTTATTTTTGAGTAAGTTTATTATCATAGCATTATCTTTGTTTTGTCCAATATTAGCTAGAACAATTAATCATAATTAGTTGTGTTGACAGTGGATGGACATCTTCACAAAAAGTAAAAAATAATGATATTTTTTATGATATATACATTCAATTAACCCGATAAACGTAAAAAGACATCATTTTAGTATTAATGGAACACACTAATTTGAAAAAAAAATCAAGAAAAATTAAAAAAATTCATTTCCGGGGTTTGTTGTCCACAAGGCCCGATAGGGCTTAATGGGGAACAAAGCCCTAATTGAGCTTTGTGGGCCACAAAACCCGATAACAATGTGTAGTTCATAAATTTTTTTTTTTTACCCAAATTAGTACATATTTGAAATGATATCTATCAAAATATATTTTGCTCATAACCACAATCATTCTACATTACCTTGATAAGCAATGTGAATACAAAAATTATTTTAAAAAATAAAACAAATACAAATCAAATCAATATCTTGATATTGATTGAAATTGTCTGTTGGAGAGAAAGAAACTTGTTGAATGGGACTTCAGTGAGGTCGTTGCGATTGATGAAGAAGATTGAATGACTCAATAAGCAAAAAGGTTGAATGTATGAAGAATGACTGAGTTTTGATAGTTTGATAATGGAGAGAAAGAGAGTAACGTGAATGTTGGAAGAGGAGAAAAAAAAGATTATATGAAGGAGATAAGGCTATTTTGGTAAATGAGACTAAGGACATTATGAGTTTTCTATTTTAAAATCTCATTAAGGGTATTTCTAGTATCTTGCATAAAAGTGATTATAGGATGTAATTAGTTTGTTTGAATAGTCAAAAATATTTTTTTTCTATGAAAAGTACAAAAAGGATTTTATACATTTGAAATAGGACAATTATGAATTCCTCTCTTGAACAAATCGGCTGTCTCCTTGTCGATCCCACTAAAATTGTTGATAATTTTTTTCAGCTCAAAAGTTTGATATCTCGTCACTTGATAATTAAAAAAAAATTAAAAAACCCATCCAAAAAAAACCATATATACTGATTAACATATAAATAAAACCTTTGTTTAATCTGTCATGCAATCGAAATTACATGGATACTCAACCCAATCGAGTTTGGGGTATAAAATGGAATCTGGAAAGGCATCGTCACCCATCGTTCATGTACGATCCCGACGATCGAAACTAACATTTGGAATTGACACAATCTAGAAATGATTTAATGATTGAATATATGGGTTATAAGAGTCACCTTACTCTTATAACCCATATATTCAAAAATCAAAATGATTTAATGATTGAATTTTAATAAATTTAAAAATTAATTTTTTTTATAAAAGGTTACTTATTTTTGAAAGTGCATCACCATCTAGAAAATTCTAACATTTGGAATTGACACAATCGTCTTGATCCTATGACCCATATAACCAAAAACTAAAACGATCTAATGGATAGATCTCAATAGTTTTGAAAAAAATATTACTTGTTCTAGAAGGGCATCATTGGCCACAATCTATGACAGATTTCAATGATCGAAATCAACCATAGAAATTGCCTTGGTCTTGTGACACACTCAGATAAAAACCAAAACGATCCAATAGTTAAATCTCAATAAATTGGAAAATTAATTTTTTAAAAAAAGATTACCCATTTTTAGAAAAACATCATTGCCCACTGTTTATGACATATTTCAATAATTGAAACTGACTATTAGAATCACCTTGGTCTTGTAAACCAATTTATAGAAAAATCAAAACAATTCAAACAGTTTGATTTCACTAAATTTAAAAATTAATATTAAAAAAACTACTCATTTTTAGAAGGACATCATCAACTATCATCTATGATAAATTCCAAGGATTAAAATTGATAATCAAAATCTCCTTGATTTAGTGGGTCACATATCTAAAAATTAAAATGATCTAATTGTTAAATCTCAATACATTTCTTTACATACATTTATAATTTTTTAGCATTCTAATTTTTAAAATTATCATAAATAAAAAAGAATTCAACAGATAAAGCAACTTAATTATATATGTTGAATTATGGATTAGAGTTGATGATCTGAAATGATGATATATTTTTTCACTAATAAAACAGAATTAAATTTTTTTACTGTCAAAGTTAACCAAGTGGTCTTGGAGCACACTTTTCCTTTCTCCTTTTCCTATTATCAAGGAATATGCATCAATAGGTCTCATGTGGTGGGGGCACACTTTTCCCTGGAGCACACTTTTTCTTACTTTTTTTTTTTTTAAACTACGCCTTATTACTTGCGCTCTCATCAAATCCACCCTAAAGTAATTAAGAAGAAGATAAATCAAAAATGTGTTTGGGTGATCAAATATTTTTTTTTTTTTTGAAGCGGTGTTTATTGGCATTTACCAAAGACCACTCTCAGAAGGATACAAATTTTTTGCTTCCCTTAAGAATCAATCCTATACTTTAGTCCTAACATGATTTTACAATCCCCTCTTTTACTACCCAATTATGCCTATGGAACCCCTTTTTTTCTATGCATATCAAGTCACTGCCGTGGAGTACCCTTTCCCTCTATCCATAGATGGTCAAGTCTTCGGAGGATTATTTTTTAATCTAAATCATTTTTATTAGTTTGAGAAGCTGTCTTGAATTTAAAAATTATGTATAATAAATATATTTTATTTTTTTAATTTTTATCTTTTGTCTTTAAAATACAAAATAAAAAAAATATTTTTTTTTTCTATAATCTCATCTTCAATCAAATTTTTTATTAAAAAAAATTAAAATTAGCAACAACCGGAGAAAAAGAGTTAGGCTGAGGCATGCATGTGCCATCCTCAACCTAAACCTCAACTCTTCGTTCCCTCGCCTCATGCAATTGCCGTGCCCTAATAATGAGGCGTGGGGCAGGGAGGGTCGCCTTGACCCTCCCTTGACCTCAAGCAACCAAATTCAAAAGTTAAATGCTAATTGTGAATTGAAAATCATTTATGTCTCTCTAAGTAAGTTTTTAAAAATAATTTAGATAAGTTTTTAAAATGAATTAGAGATGATATTGAGCTATTTTTATGTAAATACAAAATTGTATTTTAAATTTTATTTTCATAAATTTATCTTTTTAAGTAAAATAATAAAGGGTATATTTGATATTTATTTTATTGACACAGTTTATAACCTTAAACTTTGTTGCTTACTTAATAGAATACATAATATATTTACATATATTTTTATATATAACTATAATATATATCATCAGAGTAGGGATTAGATTGGATTGGATTCCAGTCTCTCGGCTCTCCTAATTTTTATCAAAAATAGTTGAGGAATATTAAAACCCCAAATTAATTTTTGTCAAAGATCATTGATTTTTTAAGCTATGTATAAGAGGTACGCATATTTTTTATTTTATTTTTATTTTTAAATATTAAATTTAGATTGAACCTATATATTAATATATAAAAATACATATAATTATATGCATATATCATTTTTTTGACCCAACGGCAGTATTTGCATATGTATATTTGAAAATAATATAATTATACATATATTTTGAAAATTATATTATTTTCAAAATTATCATAAATAAAAAAGAATTCAATAGAAAAAACAACTTAATTACATATGTTTAATAATGAATTAGAGTTGATGATCTGAAATGATTTTATATTTTTTCATAAATAAAAAAGTTAATTTTTTTTGGATCAAAGTCAATTAACGTCTCATGTGCCGTGGACCACACTCTCCCTCCCTTCTCTTTTTATATCATTATCTAGTGGTCTTACTCTCCCTTTCTCTTTTTTTTATGAGTCAAGTCGTTTACCTTTCTCCTTTTTCAATGTATCAAGTGGTCCCCTGTGTCGGAGCACACTTTACCTTTATCTTTTTTTTTTTAATTGAATTCATCCTAAAATCATCTCGAAAACATAAATCAGAAATATGTTTGAGTGATTAAATTTTTTTTTTTTAAACTTAAGTTCACTGACACTTACCAAGAATCACTCAGAGAAGAATACAAATTTTTTGCTTTTCTCAAGAATCGATCTCACATTAGTAGTCTCCAACATAATTTTATAATCCCCTCCACTTTTTTTTTTTTTTTTTCTCTCTTCACGAGATCGTGATTAAGTCTATAAATCGCATTTATTTTTAATTTAAAATATTTTTGTTAACCTGATGAGGTGTCTTGAATTTAAAAATTATGTTTTTATCTTATGTCTTTAAAATACAAAATAAATAATTTATTTCTTTTTTATTTTTTTATAATCTCATTTTCACTCAAATACTTCGTTAGAATAAACTAGGGTTAGTAACGAAAAGGGAATAAGGAGAGTAGAGTTAAACCGAGCCATGCATGGGCCATCCTCTCGACCTCCACTCTTTGTTCCCTCTCCTCATACCATGGCCGCGCCCCAATAATGAGGCGAGGGGCTGCAGGGTTGCCATTTTGTGTGATAATATAATCAAAGGGTATATATATCCTTTCCAATGCGACAAACAATAATATTATTTTAACAAGAATAAGACTTGGTCTACAAATATATCCCTCCTCCATTCATGTTTCCAATCCACTCCAAGCCAAAAGTTTAATCCACGGAGCTTCGCAGTTGTTGAAAGGCAACCTCCCCGGAGCTTCGCAGTTTTTGAAAGGCAACGTCCACGGAGCTTCGCAAAGGTTGCCGCGGTGGTTGAAAGGACATTAAAAGCTGGACCCACCTCACAATATTTCCATTTATCATCCTCTTCAGTCCTCACCACTCTGTGGCTGTCTTCAAAGACTCAGCGACTGCAATCAGACCAAACTAAATTAGACAAGTTTGTTTTAGTTTTATTTATTTTCTTAAATATTGTGAAACTTGTGCTGATTATTAAATTATTATGATTGATGGATGATGCGTTATAATCATCCTACCAAATTAGAGTTTAACTAATTAATGCAGTGTTTTGTTATTCTTCTTCCTACTGAATTGTGTTTTGAACTTCATTTTATGTGTATATATATATGTTTGGTTTTGTATTCATCGTCTTCATTTTATTCATGTTTAGGCTTGTCATGGCTCCTTCATTGTCATCTCCCATCTCACCACCAGAGCAGGAATACGATGTCTTCTTAAGTTTCAGCGGCCTTGATAGCCGCAAGAACATTATTAGTCATCTACAAGCTGCTTTGAAGCGAAATAACTTTCGCACATTTAAAGATGACAAAAACTTGGATAGAGGAAAGGATATTGCGACAGGACTATTCGAAGCAATTGAGAATTCATCAATGTCTATTATTGTGTTCTCAAAGAACTACTTTGCATCAAAATGGTGTCTGGCTGAACTCGAGAAGATTATGGAGTATAGCAAGAACTTACGTCATATTGTTATTCCCATCTTTGTTGATATAGAGCCATCTGATATACGAAATTTAAAAGGGAGTATTGCGGAAACCTTGGCCAAACACGAAGAAGAAGTTCCTAATACGGAGAATTGGAGAGCAACTCTGACTGAAGTTGCCAGTTTGGCTGGTTTCGTCTCCAACAGCGATACGTATACTTTTTTTTTTTTTTTTTATAATCACTTAATCTTGATTATTGAAATGTTTGCAGTATTATAGTTTTTTTTTTTTTTAATTCGATTCTTTTGGACGAATTAATAGGGATGAAGCAAGCTTGGTTGAGGATATTGTTAAAGATGTTGAAGGAAAATTAAATTCGGGCATACAGTTAAATGTTGCAAAGCATCCAGTTGGAATAGAGCCTCGCTTACAAAAGCTACTTAAGGAGTTGTGCTTGGAGTCATCTGATGATGTTCGCATTATAGCAATATGGGGAGTCGGTGGACTAGGTAAGACAACAATTGCCAAAGCTACGTATAATTATATTCATAGCAGATTTGAAGGTTGCAGCTTTGTCGACAATGTTAGAGAAAAATGGGAGCAATCAAATAAGGGTTTGCTTGCTTTGCAAAATCAAATTCGATCTGATATCTTGAAGAATAAAAGTTCTAAAATTAGAAACTCTCACAAAGGGGTTGAATTCTTAAAACACAGAGCTTTCTACGGAAGAAAAGTGCTCCTAGTTCTTGATGATGTAGACCATGTGAAACAGTTGAATGCACTAGCCATTGATCCAAGGTTTCTCTATCGTGGGAGTAGAATTATTGTAACTACTAGAGATATTTCTTCCTTAAACTCACTTACCAAATATGAGCTTGAGCTGTTGAATAAAGATGAATCTCTTCGACTCTTCAGTTTGCATGCCTTCAACCAACACAATCCCCCAGAGGGTTTTATGGAGCTTTCAAATACAGTGGTGGATTATGCCGAGGGTATTCCATTAGTTCTTGAAGTTTGGGGTTGCTTTTTAAATGGCAACAACGATCAATCTGAATGGAGAAGTGCAATTGCAAAAATGAAAAAGATTCCTCATGATGACGTTGAATGGAGAAGTGCAATTGCAAAAATGAAAAAGATTCCTCATGATGACGTTCAAAGAAAAGTGCAACAGGTTTTAGATAAAGTAAAATTTCTGGACCTCAGTTATTGTGAAAATTTAACCACAACTCCTAATTTATTTGGGCTTCCCAGTCTTGAGAAACTGAATCTTGACGACTGCGTAAGATTGCAAGAGGTGGATAAATCTATTGGGCATCTCAGTTATTACACAATTGATGATGACACAACCGATGATGATGATGTCAGTTATCACACAACTGATGATGACACAATCGATGATGATGATGTCAGCTATCACACAACTGATGATGACACATTTGATGATGATGATGTCAGGTATCACACAACTGATGATGACACAATCGATGATGATGATGTCAATTATTACACAATTGATGATGACACATTCATGATGTCAGTTATATGCTACAAACAATAGATTTCATCAATTTATTGATTGAATCAATCTTCCATCTTGTGTTAGAGAGGGACTTAATTACTACTGTTGATGATCATAAATATATATATATTCCTATTTAGCCATTTTTTTAAAATTTTCCCCCCATTTGTTAGCTGCTGGCATATAATAAAATATATTCTACAAGCTCTTATAATAAATATTACTAGGGTGAATGTCACATGACATTCTAAATTAATTTATACTTTACATGTTTGACGTGATAGGATATGTATACAGTAAATTCTCAAATACATGAATCAAGTAAATATATAAAATATGTGTGATTTTGTCTTTGGCTATACTTTTAAAATCATGAATCCATTTTAAGGATCTAAAAACACTCAATATTATGAGTCTAAATTCTAATTTACAAACAAAGATAGATTTTAATGTGACAAATTTAAATTTAAAAAAAATTATTGATAAAAAAATAAGATATTATTATAATAATATTAATACAATAAAAGTAATATAATTACAACAATTTTAAAGTATTAGGTATTTATTTATAGATCTATCATTTAAGAATATAAAAAAAATTTAAAAAAATTTATATTTTAATGAGTCAAGAAGAAATAAATCTTGATGATGAGAAGAATCTTTAATTGTACATTATCACAATTCAAATTTGAAGTCTCAATTACAATTAAATTTGAATCTTGGATTACGATTATAACAAATTTTATCTTGACACGAAATTTAAATGTGAAATTATTTAAAAAAAATTCTTTTAAAAAAATCATAAAAAATTAATCTTTCTAATGAATATCAACTAAATTCATAAAACGCCCACTTTAGTTGATATTTTCAATCACACTCAAATGAACTCAGTATATCTTTACTGATCTTAATGATTAAATCTTCGCTAATGTATTTATACACATTTAAATTAAGAGTAATTGCATAATTTAAATCCACCCGTACCCAAATTGCTCGCATCTTTCACCTAAAAATCTTATATTCTAGGCCAACAATAGAATATCATATTTTAAAGTTGCCATAATTACCATTGTTAATATCAAATAATCTCAAATATGATCAAAAGATTGATAAAGAAAGGTCGAACAAAAAAAAAAAATCAAGATAACAGATTTGGACCACAACTCTAGCTAAGACAAATCTATCAGATTTAGGATGAATAGCTTGGCAAGTCAAATCTAGTTTGAATGGATCAAATATGGGTGAATTTGGGTTGGGATTTGTTGGATATGGGCAGATTTAGACAGAGAAAGCTCAAAAAACTGACGACTATGGTGAACTTGTTGACGACGATGGTATGTGATTGCTCGAGAAGGCGAAGGCAAACTGATGGAATCGTTGGTGATCAAAGAAAGGTGGCAACCAAAAAGATGAATAGTCGACAACAATGATGAATGGCATAGAAGTCATCTTCGATAGTAGCAAAAAGCTCAAAGGCTGATGGTTATGACAGATCGTTAGCTATGGGACGCAAATAACTGATGGCAGTGACAACAATGACGTTTGGTAACAAAATCGTAGGTGACGAAGAAGATGAACGGTTTCAGATCTAATGGTGGAGATTTGCCACAAAGCTGATGGTTTGATCCAACAATTTTGATACCAATTTGTTATAATTTTGGATCGAAAACAAATCACTATCAAACTATCAACTATACAAACGAACATAGAATTTAACATAAAAAATCCAGATCAAGAAAAACCACAAGTAGGAAGAACAAAAAATCACTAAGCTGATATTGGTACAATAATAGTAATATAGCTGCAACTAATTGTAGAGTATTGGAAACTTATTTATAGATCTATCACTCATTTATAAATATATACAAAAGAAGAATTTAAATAAATTCATATTCTAATCAAAAGATAAGTTACAAAAAAGATAAATCTTGATGAGGTTTGAAGATGATATATCTTCAGTTGTAGATGTATCTCAATCACAATCAAATTTAAAGTTCTAATCATAGTCAAATTTGAATTCTGAATCACAATTATAATATATATGATTACAAATCATAAATTTTATAAATTTAACTAATTGAAATTTTAAGGAAGAGATACTTACAAAATATTTTCCAAAAACTAACCATTTTTAAATTTACATGATTCATTTCAGTTGACCCAATAACTTAGTTTACTAAGACCAAGGTCAGCATAACTCGTAACCCAATTTAGCACAACGTACTTAAGAAAAGAGTTAAATTCGATTTGACTAACTAAAAAAAGAGCCTAGTAATGGATAACCCACTTATTTGACAGATACTTGTAGAGTGGAGTGGTGAAGGAAGTTGGGTGTGTTGTTAAAGGATTAAGCTACTTGTGGAGAAGCCTTTAGAGAAAGACTTACCGAATTTATTAAATTTATTTTTGATTTATTTTTAGAAATTTTAGTCAAGTTGCTTTCCTAATGCCCGCCTATTCTCTCTCTTTGTCTGAAACCCACCGCCTAAAGAGGTCCGCCGACTGTTGCTCTCCTTGCCCCGCCACCACCGTGAGCATCGTCTGTCATTGCCCCCTCGTCATGAGCACCAGCCGCCATCACCCCTCCCTTTGTCGCTCGCACTGCCTCATCCCAACCACCATAAAGAGCATGGTTGGCACAGACTGCCGTCGCTCCCCACCACCTCTGCGAGCACTGTCGTTGCCTCCCCACCTCCATGAGTGTAACACCCCGCTTTTCCCAAGTGTTAAATAACTTAGGAATTTCGGGGATATATATATTTTTTTCAACATAATTTCAATATAAATCATTTTTTGATAATTCCGTTCTACCTTCTCAGCATACCAAAATAAGAATTAATAAATTAAGACAGATAATTATCATAAATGCAAAAGCAATCAAAACCTGATATGATACGTAACTGAATTCACTTAAATCATAACATAAAAATCCGTACCATAGTATATATCTTCAAATACAAAATACATGGAGACTTATCTTTCAAAGATAATAACCAAATACCTCAGATACAATCAAATGATACCTCAATAATATTGAACAATATTACATGATTGGTTCCTCAAAACACCACTTGAATACATAAGAGTTTTGTGTAATACTAATCATCAAAAGAGTAAAAGATTAAAACATATCTGTCTCTTCATGGTGAAGCAAAATACCGAAACCACATACTGAATCCATCAGATAAGTCACCATGTGCTGTCATGTCTCAATCACTTCCATGTTTAAGCTGCAAGTCCTATCTGGAACGTTTGAATGTTTCAGGGGTATAACCCAATTAGAAGATGAATCTTCTAGTGAGGGTTTAAAAATAAATACATAAATACATGATGCAATAACATTAACAAACATATGTCCTAGTGCAACTTTCCTGGCCCACCAGTCCGGCATGGAACCCTAGGCAAAATCCTGACCTACTTTCAGGATAATTCTAACGTTGTTCCATCAGTTGTCCTTGGGGAATTATAGCTACACTATCAGGGTGACATCTCAATCCTATGCATGAATATCAATATGATAATAATATCATGCCATGTAAAAATTATGACTTTTCGTGCAATAGTATATGAACAAATATGACAAAATGATCATAACTTTCATGAGTATCATGCATAATATAAGCAATTATATTATATACAAGCTTTTAGAGTGAACCACTCACCTTTTGTACCAAGTTCAGAATACCTTGAAAAATGTGCACTACCTCAATTTGAATGCCCAATCTCGATTTTCGTGCCAAACTTAGAAATCACTTAAACTCGAGCCACAATGATCCTGTTTGTGTAAAACGTGTATAGAATATAGGGAAGAAGCTAATTCTTAGAGGATTATTTTATTCACTGCATAGTTCTTGTTAAATAGAGATTGAATTTAATAGAAAATAGAAAATATAACGTCCCGCTTTCTTAGACGCATTATAACTTGGAACAATTTTGGGATAATAATTTTTTTTCCTTTCAAACTAATCCTAAATCATACCTCGAATTTGTCCCAGAATTCTCAATCATTTTCTTGAAAGAGAATTATTATACACATCAAGTGCGGAAGTAAGGATCGAACCTAATATCTTAACATTGATCATTAAATCATCGTTCATCAACATAACTTAATACAAACATAAGTTTTCAACTATCATTAACCTTTAATACATGGGCTACATTACATACATTTTATTCATTCTCATGCTTTCAAAACGTCCAGAATTCAAAGTAGTAGAACTTAAATACATGGGCTACATTATATACATTTTATTCATCATGCACTCTGTTAAGTGCCATTTCATGCCTCATTCATCCTCGTATTTGTTACAATTTTCATATGAAACGTTTGAATATTCTAGGGGCAAACCCCAAGTTAGATGATGAATCATCTAAGGGTACAAAAAACATATTTCATGCATGAATGCAATGTCTTACTTCATCGTAGGGGTCAACTGCACCATTTTTGCGGCCACCTCTTTCGAAGCTGGGATGTATGGGGGCACCCTTAGTAAAGTAGCGGTGCTAGTTCGTACTCCCTACGGCCACAATACGCATGATCAATGATATCAACGTGTACATATGCATTTCATAGTATGTCATGTATGCAGTCTACGTGATGGATACATATCAGAGCATGTCAATATGATGAAAGCATCCCCGAAGATTGGGGTTTGAAACATAAATCACCTATAACCAACCATTTTCCATAAAGCTAAATCTAGTTGGGAAGTACCACTTACCTTCTCAAGCCTATCGGGCTACCTCGATATTCGCGTATGTCTCAAAATTCGTGCATTGCCTCGATTTGCTTGTCAATCTCAAAATTTGCACAAGTCACTTCAACTTTAGCCTCAAAGCATCCTAATCATCATATTTAATTAAATAAGTATTAAAACTCATTTTTTCATAATTTCTTGCATTTTCTTTATTTTTCTCTCTATTTCTTCCTATTTTTCCTCAAAAAATTCAAACTAAATATTTCTCAAATATTTCCTCGAATATTCATAAAATAATATTCTTGAATTTCTAGAATTTTCTAGAAAATTTTACTTACCTAGACTTAGCCTCTCCAGCTTCCTCGATATGTGTGTCATATCCTTGAAATGCGTATTCGAACTATTTTCTCGCCCAAAATCTCTGAAATATTAGTAAATATCTATTTCCCATTTTTGGAATTTTTCCAATAATTTTTTTTAGCATTTTTCTCAATTTCTTTTTCTTTTTTTCCTTTTCTTTTCTTTTTTTTCTTCCTTCTTCTCCTTCCTCCTCTTCCCGCGCCTACAACTCCCTCTTTTTTTCTTTTCTTTCTTCTTCTTCTTCTTCTTCTCTTCTCTTCTTCTTCCTCATTCTCTTCTCTTCTTCTTCCCCTGCCTGCGCGCAAACCCGCCATGCCTGCCGCCTTCCTCACCGGCTGCTGCCGCTTCCGCTGGTTGCTGCTCCTCCGCCATCACCGGCCGCCTTCCATAGCGCCTATTACCGCGCTCGCAGCTGCTTGCTGTGCGTCGGCCATGGCTGCCGAACAGTAGCTTTGCTGCTGCTGCCATGGCCGATTTCGGCCATTCCAGGCGGCCATCTCGGTTCCAGCACTCTCTCTCTCTCTCTCTCGATCTCTCTCTCTTGCTCCCGGCCTTGGCTCAGCCCAAGCTTTCTTTCTCAATCTCTCTCCCCTCTGCTTCCCTCGACCAAGCGTTTCTCTCAAACTCCCTACTTCCCTCACTTTTCCTTGCTGCTATTTATAAGCTCTCAGCTGCTCCCTCACTGCCATGCCCCTACCTACTTGCGTGAAGAACCCTTTTGGTGTGCAAATCCTTCCAAGTCTTGCAGGGTATGGGATGTTGCAAAGCATGGGATGTGCAAGGCATGGCCATACATGCGCACTGATACGCATACACACTCAAATATATATATATATATATGTATAATTACACGTCACAATCCTCTCAAATCTCTTTACCTTAGATTTCTTCAGATCTTCTTCCTTAAATCTTGCAACCAATATTCTCTCCCATTGCAGCAAATCTAGGCCATTTAAAAGCTTCACAGAAGCTGGCCTCCACACCTCCTCACATATATATATAAATATAATTGTAAATTATATTATAATAATAGGAAAATTATACATTTAAATCTCAATTTCCTACTTAATTTCACTTAAGTAATTCCCTAATTGCAAATATGCCCTCAAACCCTAAATTAAATTGTATTACAATACCGAAAATGCAAAATTAATAATTTCAAAGTTACTCGATAATGACGATTTCACCCCAGTGTCCTTATCGGGCTATTGTTTCATCTCGAAACCATTGAAGGGTTGCTCATTACAAAAAATCGAAACTCCCTCAAGCTTCCATTGACTTCTCAAAAGTCCCCTATGACAATTCGATTTTGCACCCTAAATGACAGCTACATTTTAGCTGTACCGAAAATCGTTCTCGATCCAATTTCTTTCGATACCATAAATCTTATTTTGGAACGTTCATCAAGAGCATATCATTATCCTTAGACAATTTCACTCTGAGAGATTCCCTGCAGTTGATTTGGTACTTATAACTGTTGTTAAGCCCATTTTTCGGTATTCAAATCTTGCTTAAATTACGTGGCAACCTTATACCGAAACGGGGTCTTACAGAAAAATCTGCTGATTACAAGGCATAAATATCAACTTCTTAATAACAAGTCAAAAAATTTAAAAATAATATCTTATCTCCTAAATACTTGATCTTCAGCCACATTGTTGTTGACCCATTCCTCAATAACTGATTAGCCTAATCTTTAGACTATATGCAGCTACTTTAGGCATTCTTTCAACAGATCCTATAAATCATATCTACACATGGAATATATCAATACCTCAATTTTTTCATATTTTCCCCTATTTTTCTCTCATTTTCCTTTTTGATATTCCAAATAAATACTTCCTTAACTAATTTCTCAAATATTTTTCCACAACAATTCATAATATTCTAAAAAAATTAAAATAAAATTCTAGAACTTACCTCGATGCTTCGTTTCTACACATAACGAGACTGGTCATTATAGAAATCAAAAAACTGGAAAGACAAACACTAAATCTTTTTGTATAAACCTCTTCTCCTTATTTTTCTCTTTTTTTCTACATTTTTTTTCAGATTTTTCTAGGTTGGGATGTGCCCTCACGCGCCGTCTCAATGTCGGCCATGCGCCTCCCATGCATAGGTCTAGCTGGCACATGTCTTACACGCTCCGGTCGTCATTTTCCTTTAGCTCGCCGTAGTTGCATCTTGTTTTGGGTTTTTTTTTTTTTGTCATTTCTCCTTCGTCCAAGCCCTGTTTCGCCTCCCATTTGAACCTACGCCTTCCTCTCTTCATCCTCCATAGGGTTATAGCTTCAAATCACTCGATCAAAGACATTTTTCAATTGCTCAAACCCATTTTTCGACGAAACCCATTTTTTCGACGAAGCTCTGTATCTCCCTTAACTCTCAATGAAAATTGCTCAAATTCTCTAGAAATGAGCCTTTAGACATGGGCAACAAAAACCCCTTATCCATTTCCCTCAATTTTGCCTCGAACTCTCATATCTAAGGGTTTAATTTTTGCCTTCTCTTGGCTATCTCCAAAAACATCTATTTATAGGCAATTTCGAGCCTTCAAATGCTCGTGCCTTGTAAATCTATAACGCCCCGTAAATAATGATTTAATTTAATTATTCATTATCGGGGTAATTTAATTGAAAATAAATATTAAAATAACTTGTTGTTATAAATAATAATAACTTATGTGATTTTAAGGAAATGAGAAATTAGGATAATTAATTTTGTTATGTTAGAAAATTTCTGGAATAAGAAAAAAATTGAAATAAATGAAATTGTGGGATTTTTTAGAAGTTTTAGGCGTTAATGTAATTAGTTTAGGGGGTGTTTATGTGATTAATGGAAGTTGGGGGTGACTGGCACGTTTTCGAAAAAGGGGCCGAAGTCTTCTTTAAATTTAATGGTTGCATTATAAGGGTAAAGGTGAGCCTGGGCGCGGGCGGTTCGCGCGCAAGATGGGCAAGGGGGTGGTCGCGGGTTCGATTCCGCGGGTGGGCAGGCGCGCGAGGGTTGATTTTTGGGCTGATTTTAATCAGCCCAAGGACATCGAAACGACGTCGTTCGTAAAGAGGTGGTGGCCTCTCCAGCGGCTAGCCGCGCCCTGCCACGTGGCGCCTCCTTCTCCCTTCATTTTGCGGCTGAATTTAAGCCCAATTTCGGGCATGTTTTTACAGCAACGAACAGTAAACATTACAGAAAATAACAACGAGCACGCGACGTGAAATTGAGAGATTTTGGGCTTCAAATCAGGATTAAATCAAGTTTAATCAGCGATTTAATTATCCAGGTATGTAAACAAGCTAGTAATTAATATTTTGTGTTGTTGAAATTTTGTTTAGAGGCCAATTTTATTAATTATGGAAAATTATTGGGATGTTGCAGCTTGTATAATTTTGATCGCGTTTGGTCAAAATGAGCCTAAGGATATCTTCAGACAGGCAAGTTCTTTATACCCACCTCGTCGATTCTTTCGTTGTCAATCTATTTGACCACCCTTCATTTGTTTCGATCGTTAATAAAATATGGGATTTAAAACGGTGTGTTTTAAAATTTAATTTATTAAAATGGACTCGAGGGTTTTATTCTCTGATTGCCTACAGGGATTTGTACCACCCCCAAGCCTATGGGAATAATGCCGTACTCACTCGGGGCTAGGTTCTTAGCTGTTCGGGTATTATTATAGCTTTTGGTTATTTATAGGTAAGAGCGGTTGGGCAGTGGGGGCAAGGATTAGCTATTCGGTGACGGTGTGATTGTTGTACAGTCTATCTTAGGCCGTCGGCTGGTCTCTCCTGGTCGCTGACCGCTGACCGGTGCCAGGCACTGCTGACTAGTTCTGCCGTTATGTGATTATAGCATGCCTGATTATATTTTATTCTTGTTGCATGGTTTGGTATGCACATGGGTACGGGCTGCATGTTGGGTTTATCATGATTTGGTTATGCTTGATCACGGACATTCTAACTTGGTCAGGTTGCATCCAGCACGGGCATATGCATCGCGTGTGATTTACTATATGGGTGGAGCATGGCCTGATGCCTGGATGTATGGGCGCCTTGTATCACGTTGATGCTCACTACGCCATTGCATTTTATGTGCATTGCATGGCTACTGGTAGTGTTTAGTTTTTAGACGGGAGTACCGTTCCGAGGGAGCCTATGGCTCGGGTGTCAGGAGTACCGACAGGGATACGGGTGACGGGAGTACTGACCCGGGATAGTGCGCACAGGTTTGTTGGAGATCTATGTTGCCTTTCAGGGCAGCGGCAGGTTGGTATGGGACTTGGGTGCCAGGTGTTTTATGTGGGTCCCAAGGACCGGTATGTGTTTTTATTATGCGGCACTGTTGCGTTGTTGCGTCACATGGCTTGTGTGTACATGTGGGTTTATATTTGGAGTGATCTCCTTTTCTGTTTCATTTACAGCCTTCATTTTCATATAAACTTGCTAAGTCTTGCGACTCACCTTGCCTTCCATTATTCCAGGTAAGGGTAAAGCAAAAGTCGAGGGCGAGGACCGCCCCACCTAGCAGCCAGCCGTGTCGGTAGGATGTACAGTTAGCTGCCCCCATTTCTCTGATGTTTTGTTAAGAGTTCTGACTCTCATTTTTTACTGTGCCTGATTGTTCCTTGTATCTTTTATTTCTTGGCACAGGTGTCTGTATATTTTTGTACACTCCTTGATCGCTGTTCCAGCAGGGTACTTGTGGGCGTGCATGTATATTGTTTTGCTTCCGCTGTTGTATTTTTCGTATGTATGTATGCCAGGGTATTTTTGTCTTATGTGTATGTTCTCTTCCCTTAAGTAAGCGCTTCCGTTCGGATAGACCGGGTGGTTGGGATATCCGGGCAGGGGTGCTTACAAAATCCAACCTCCCTGAGGCTCCTACCTCCCCTAGATTAGTCCAAAACCCTCAATTAAAGCCGTCAAAAGCCTATTATAGTGGCCTAAAGTCCCAGTCACTTTCAGTCAAAATTTAGCTGTTTTCGTTCACAACACGGATGATTGTCGGCCTAGGCCTAGCCCTAAGGCCCTTTTGCCCATTTCCTCAAGTCTTTCTCCACCGAATTCGGTGATGGGAGGTGTTAGTGGTAGCTTGGTTGGCCATGGCAGATTTATTCATTGCAAGGTTTTGTAAAATTACACTTTAACCCCTCTACAAATTTTCATTTTCACTTTAGTCCTTTCCTTGAAGCCCCTAAGCTTCCTAATAGTACCATTACCACCCATAATCTATACACTTTCCATTTAATTCCCAAAAATTCAGGAATAACGTCCTTTTGTCCTCTCTCGGGCATAATTAAGAAATTACATTTAGGCTTGAATGTACATTTTGACCGTAAACCCTTTTGTTTCTTCTCGAAACCACTGAAAGGTTGTTTTACATACTAAATATGAGCCTCTGTGAGATTCCATTGACTTCTCGGAACTCTCTTATGACAATTTGATTTTTCAGCCTAAATCATAGTTGTACTGAAAACTGTCTTTGATCCAATCTCTTTTGATGCCATAAATCATGCCTCAAAATGCTCATTAATACCATATCATTTTTCTTAGCCATCTTAGCTCCAGGGCACTCCCTTCAGTCAATTCGGTCACTCATAACTGTACCAAAAATTACATTATAGCCCTAATATTCTAAAAATTTCATTTTCATCTCAAGATAAATTACTCTTGAGCCCTTTGCAAATTCTCAAGTATTACAGTGAACAACATTTCCCCGTCCCCCTTGCCATGAGCACCGTCTGTCGTGCCCCTCTCTCTATCACTAGCATCGATTCGCCTGGTCGCCCCCACAACTGGCTACAGATGGCCGTCGCCCCCTCAACAGCCTCTTGGACCGCCATCACCCCCTACTAACCACTCACAGCGCCTTGCCCCCACCCACCGTCGCCACTCTTGTCCCCCAACTGCAGTCACCCCTAGCAGGTGAATGGTTCATAAGATATCCTTCACTGTCATATTTAAATAAAAACTAAATATTTGATAAGTTTGAATTTCAAATTACTCACATAATTAAATAAAAAATAAATTATATTATTTGATAACTCAAAGTAAATCATGTTCACAACCAAATCATCATCATCATCATCATCATCATCATCATCATCACCGCATAAGAAAAACAACAAAACAAATAGACAAAAAAAATAACAAAGCAAATAGAAAAATTAAAGCAAAAAAAGAAAAATATATAAATATATATAAATGTATGTGCGACTTGCTGGGGATGACCCGGTTGGGGCGGACGGCGACGACGGCGGGTAGCCGTGACGGCAGGTGAAGGGGTCGGAGGGCAGCAGGTAAGGGTGACCTACTGAGGGCAATGGAGATGGGGTGGGCGGGGGCGACAGCCCTGGGTGCGAGCAAGGAAGGGCAACGAATACTGACCGGAGGTGGGTGCAGCCGACGACACTGGGTGCAGGGCGCGGGGGGCAACAACAGTCTGTGGCTGGTGGTTGGGGGTGATGACGGTGTGGTGCAAGTGGCTGGGGACGACGGTGGTATGGTGCGAGAGGTAATGGGGGCGACCCGATAGGAGCGCCGTCGGGTGGGGGTAAAAAACAGTGGAGGCAACCTGCGGGAGGTGACAATTGGTCAGAGGCGCCGGCGGGTGGGGGCGACGACAGAGAAAAGGGTGAGAATGTGGGGGGGGGGGGGGCAATGTTACTCGCGGCAGGAGGCAACGACAGATGATGCTAGCAGTGGTGGCAGGGTGAGAGAAGGCGATAGCCGGCAGTGGTGCTCTTTGTAGTGGTGGGGACGAGGTGGTGCAAGCACAGAGGGAGGGGCGATGGCGGCCGGTGCTCATGACAAGGGAGGTGACGGCGATTGGTGCTCGCGACGGGAGGGCAACGGCCCACGATGCTTGCAACGATGGTGAAGCGAGGGGAGCAATGGCCAGCGGATGGTGGTTTAAAACATACGGTAAGCCTTTCTCTAAAGGCTTCTCTACATGTAGCATTAGTCATTAAAATTTATGGAGATAATATTAGTTAAATTTGTTAAAAATCAAAAAATATTATGTGTTGAAAATAACTTATTCGTAAATTACAATATCATGAACTATTATGGGTTAAAAATCTTAATGCATGATAACTTCTTGTTCAATTACGATCAAAATCATGGTTGACTTGAAGTTCTATCCTTTTCCGTTGAAATGAAATGGACCGCAACCATTGTTTTGTTTTGTTTTTTTTTTGTTTTTTTATAATTTTTAAAATCTTTATTTCTCAAAAGAATATTTCAAAATCTTTAATCACTTCACGTGTCAAATGGTGTTATCACCTTTCATTTTCCTTTTATAAATAAAAAAAATTAAAAATTACAACATTTTGATAGGGACCTAATAAAGACATAATTATTTCATCCAATATTTTGTGAAATTTTTCATAATGCAATTCAACGTTATCTTGTCTATACTTATAAAGCTATCTCCAACGAGATCATTGTCATTTTTGCGAAGCTTAAAATCATTGCCAGATGTGACGATTGAAACTTGCCAAGGTATCTTCGCCATCTCCCCCATGATGGCCATCAACTCCAAAAAGGTTTGACCAAACACGAAGAAGACGAAATCGGTTGAAAAAGAGAAATTGCAAATGCCACGAGAGCAAATTTGGAAGAGACAACCAAAGAAGATACTTTGTAGGCGTGGTGGAAGACAAGTAGGGTTGATGCCCACCAAATCCAGTGGTGGCGACCACGGCGACAAGCAGAAGCTTGCACAACATGTTCATCCTCTTGCTGGGTTTGTGATTTTAGAAATTTATTTATATATTGAATGAGTGATATTATATATTTAATTATTAATTTTGTGTATGATAAAATAAATAGAATTAAAATTTATTAATAAATAAATAAAATAAGGAGTTAAATAGAAAAGAGAATAGAGAGTGTGGTTGGAATAAATACAATTTTTTAGATAAAATTTAAATAAAAAATAAATTATTTATAATATAATGAATAAGCATTTATTTAAAAAATTAATAATATTCTTTTAATAAACTATCAATTACATTTTTAAAACTTATAAGCATTTGTGCTGGGTAAAAAGAGTTTATAGTTTTAAAAATAAATACTTGTTACTATATACAAATGTTTTTAATTTCAAAAAAAGTAATTGACAATTTGATAAAAAAGTATTTATAACTATACGAATATCAAATCACAATAAACAAATAATATTATCATTTATCAAAATACACAAATACTCTTAATTAGTTATTTTATCTTTAGTTTTTAAAAAATTATTTTCCTCTTTTTCCAACCTCTTATTGTGTATAAGTCACCGGATAAATATTTTAAGTAAATTGAGTGTACGGGTGAAATGATGTGATTTGATTTTGTTATTTCAAAATTTGTTATTTAGTTGGACAATTTATTAAATAAAAAATTTAAAAAATCTAAAATGATGTTATAGTAGGAAATATGCGAAACAAGGAATTATGTGTCCTAAACCCAGATTGACGAGAAAGGTTTTCAGAGATTGGAATATCTCTTGGAGATCACCTTTCTTACAAGGAACTCTTGAGTAAAACACGAACATGATAAATTCTAAAATCTAAAAATTCTTTTAAGAGTTTCGTAAAAGATTGGCATTATCCATAAAAATCATAATCTTTATTAATTTTGAAATACTAAATATGCTTATCATGAACTCTCAAGTCTCTTCATAAAGAGATGAACGCCTATTTCAAAAAATGTACGTATTTAATACTTGCTTTAATATTGCTTGCAAGCCTTTTACAAATTAGAGTGCATGACTTGAATGTTTGTCTAAGAATTGTCATGTGTCCTCTGTAAGTGTTCTTTCTTGTAAGATTCATAATGGTTTGATTAAGAATTCCTTGAATACAAATCTATTATTGTGTCACAGCGACTACAATTGGTGCCTTTGTGGGAAATGTGCAAAAAGCCTAACAAAACAAAAATAGTTTGAACAAGATCGCAGGATGCAAAAAACAAACATGATGAGTAGTGTCAAGACCCACTCCCAGATTTATCCACTAGCATAAGAAGTCCGAGAGAATGTTCATTCAAAATGGATACAGATAAAAAAAAAATCACTCAAAATTTTCAAAAATTTCCATATTTACTCACTGTCAATAAGAAACAAAATAAATATTACAATATTCTTTACATCATCATCTCGGGCTTACCACCCATACATTTTCAAAATAAAAGGGCACTATGACTTTAAATACAAAATGAAGTACTCTACTCATGCCCTCAACACTATACCCATGGATCTTGAGGTTGTGACATCTCTGTACACATCTAACCGGTACTTGCCCCAAATAATTATATTCTCTTTTCTTGGAATGACAAAAAAAGTAAGGGTGAGCTACAAGACTCATCAAGTATGTAATACTCTTAGATATCGTAAATAATAAATCAAAATTTTAGTGTTTTAAGACTCTAAAGAAATTATTAGAATTTTAAGTGTTGGTCTGTAAGGTAAGTATGAATTTATTTTTAGTTGCAATTTAAATCATAGTAAAGAATATATAGTATAATTAAAATATACTTATGTATAAGAAATTATATAAATAATATGTATTGGGATTTTTTATACTGTTATATGTATATATGTATATTATAAATAGGTATGAGTATATGTATAAGTATGTAAATAGGTATAGGTGTATATGTATATGTATTAAAAAAATAAAAAAACAACAAAAATCTTGCAGAAAATCAGAGCAGGCGCGCCATGCTCTGGCCACGCCTGCAACAAGTAAACCAAGGAGAGGGGGGCATTTAATGAAGGAATGATCATTGGAGGGGCTTCCCAAAAGCGTGGCGCTCCTGATGGGACAACTCGCGGCAAGTTTCGGCTATAAATAGCTGCGTTCGAGCAGCCCCTTTCATCCAAAATTTTTACTTCTTAAATCGAGCATTTGGGACAACGTTTGCGAGTTTTGAGAGTAGGGTTTTGATCCTTGCTTCTTGGGCAACATTTCTGGAGCATTTGGTGGCCAACGGAGCAGTAGAGAGGGAGAAATCAAGCTCGCCGAAAAATCGCGCCATTCGCCGGAGCTGCGCCTTCGATCGGCAAATCGATGTACTTCGTGTTGTTTTTTCAAAAATCTAAGCCTATATTTGGGTTTGGGAGATTGAATTTAGGGGGAGGGGAGGCTTCATTTGAAGTTTGGAGGTCGGAATCATCGCCGGCGACGAGGTAGCCGCCGGAGATGATGATGCAGTCGGGCGCGTGTAGCCACGTGCCCGTGAGTAGGAAGAAGGTGCGTGGCTGGCACGCGCCCGACAGAAAAATAGAAAAAAAAAAAGAAAAGAAAAGAAAAGAAAATAAAGAAAAATAAAAAATAGATAAAAATTTTGCAAAAATTTCCATTTAACCTAGAATTTTGTTTATGCCTTATTTTGTGAAAAATTTTCTGGAAAATGGTAAATTAATTATTTATTTAAGTAGTTTTCTATTATGGAAATAAGGAAAAAATAGGAATTTAATTTGAAAATTTCTAAGAAAATTCCATAAGGCTAGAAATATTAATAAGGAATATTAGAAAAGGGAAATTGGATTATATGAAAGTTTAGATAATTATTATGTAATTTTGAAGAAATAAGACTTAGAAAATAAAAAGAAATTGTAGAAATTATGAGAAAATAGTAAATTATTATTTTGAAAATAAATTTAATGTTTTAGGAACCCTTAGGGCAAGAGGATTGGGAAATAGCCAGCTCGACACAATTTTTGAGGTTGACATGCTTTTCAAGGCAACTTAGTAGTAAGTGTATAGTTTCAAGCTTAGTACGGTTATAAATGTTTATTTTCGAGAATGCTTTCATCATATTGACATACTCTGATATGTACCCATCACGTAGACTGCATATATGACATGACTATGAAATGCATAAATACACGTTGATATCATTGATCACTCGCATTGAGACCGTAGGGAGTATGAATTGGCACCGCTACCTTACCAAAGGGTGCCCTCAGACACCCCGGCTTCGAAAGAGGTGGCCGTAAGAACGGTAGGTAGCATAAGGGGTGCAGTTGACACCTACGATGAAGAACATTACATGCACACATGATATATCATTATGTACCCTTACTCAGATGGTTCATCATCTAACTTGGGTTTTGCCCCTGGAACATTTGACGTTCTAGTCGGAACTTGCAGTGATGGTACAGAGGTTGAAAATGTGTAGTGACATGAGTTGTCAAGAAATGAGCAAAGGTGCCATGTTATGTTGTAATATGAATAGTTCAAGAATTATGTACGTTCTAATTTATCTTCAGAAGCTTATGTATCAACTTTGTAATAAGTGTCATGTTCAGTTATTTATGTATGTAGTGCCATGAGCAGGTTCGATTTAGCTTCCACTTTATAAGATTGTATTTATCTCTAGTGTATAAATTATTTCGTCAAACACTAGATAGGTCTTAGGGAATTTCGGGAATAATGTAATTTAGAAAAATAAAATAAAAAATAAGACCCAAATTTCCTAAGGCATAACACGCCCAGGGTAAGTGGGGTGTTACAAAGTATATAACAAAGGGAAGTATTAATAGATCGATATATGAAGACATGAATAACTCAGACCTAAAGAAAAATCACTACCCGACATCTAGACATCAATTAGATTCATGCTTTCTACACTTGACAACATCTTTAAAGAAATACAATTTCTTACACTTTATTAAAATACATTTTCAATCCCATATGGTAACCATGTACATGCGTAACAAATTGGCACCTAAGGCCCCTTTAATCACATGCATCATATATACATAAACGACGCACAATCCATGCCATGTGATTATATAACACGTTACTTAACCATAACATAAATGCATAGATGCACACATTTGGTCCCTGGGGCCCATATAAAATGCATGCACTAGCGCCCAAAACCCTGAATACAAAGTTGCCAGCAACCAAGGACAGGCTACCAAATCAATAACATGAGCCAAAGACTCTCATATCACATCAATCAGTATCATATCCATCTTCATCATCATCATGTGCTAAAGCACTCACAATCACATCAAGGTCACAAGCTGGTATGGAACTCAAACCCACAGTTTTACGCATCACAATGACAGAGGCTGATGGACTCTAACTCACAGTCTTACACGTCACGGGGTATAGATGCACTGGGACTCTAACACACAGTCTTACACTGCACAATGACAGACGCTAGGGGACTCTAACCAACAGTCTTACATGTCACGGGATACAGATGCAGTGTGAGACTTTAACCCACAATCTTACACTGCACAATGACAAATGTTAGGGGACTCTAACTCACAATCTTACACTACACAATCACAAGCCAATTTCCACCACTACTACCATCATGTGGTATAATTACGCAGACACACTGCCATGTAATCCAACACATAAGGAATGCAATGACTTTTGCAGCATTAACGTGATAGAAAGGCCCTCATAAGCCATGCATTAGTCCATACTACGCCCACGTAGGAATTCACACACACGAATGCTCTAATACATATGTTTGCTTAACATACACAAGTTAGTACTCAACAGGCCAATCGTGTTATGCCAATGCTCACGCTTCCAACACATACAAAGCATGACCCCCCAATAAATACAACCCATGGCCTAACATCATAATGCGAAATAATATAGTAACACAATGCAATGCAACCATAAGCAAAGCTATAGTAAATAACATTCACACACCCTCAATTTTTGCCCACTAAGATTCCTAATTATTCCACAAAATTTAACATTTAAATAGGTTTCAACATATCATTTAAGTGTAATTATTTGATAATATAGATAACTGAGTCAGGGTGAAAGTATTCGTTTCCAGAATTTAAGATTGAACAAATTTTAAGGAAAAAAAAAGCTACGAATCAAGCATACCTTTCAAAAGAAGCCCACAGGCTCAATAGTTTCCCAAATAGGTCAAATCCTATACCAAATCGAAGCTTATCGAGTTAGAATTGCAACCAAAAAAAAAAAAAATAGATCTTAATTTTGATATCGGGATAAGAAGTTATGGTCTAAAGAGTACAAGGTGTGTAGTGTAAGTTTCTGTTTGAGTAAGTTTCGAAATATAAAGGGTAGGTTTTGAAATATAAGTTTATGTTCGATCAAGTTTCGAAATATAAGAGTTAGGTTTCGAAATCTTTTCAGCTCGAATAGTTGACCAAACTCACACAAACTGAAAACCCATGAATAACAAACACCCTAAAACGACCACCATTAGCTTCCTAACCCACAAATGCCATTCTTTGAAGTAAAAATGGGCTGAACAAACCCTAACGTGACTCTCAACTAGACTATCAAATTTACAAGATAAATATACAATATTTACATATATATTTTTTTATAATCTTTTGTTAGAGTAAATTAAGGGTTTTTTTATTTTTAATAAATTTTTATATTATTTTTGTTTTCACATTATTATGTGAACATATATATTTTAAGATAATTTAATTATGTAGTGTCAATCACGGGATATACTTAAAAAAATATTTTAAGTAAATTGACTGGAGACATTTAAAAGGAAAATATCTGTCTGTTTAGGGCTCAGAGCCTCAGACAATGAATTAGTTTATATATTATTTTTTCTAGATTTTTCCTGATTTAAAAGTTACTTGGACGTTAATTTTTTTATAATTTAAAAAATTATTGATTTATTTTTTAATTAACATAATTTGTAATAGACGGAGTATTTGAGTAAAAAATAAATCGGAAAAAAATTTGAAATAATGTAGAGATATTTGAAATAATGTTATTAGACATTCTAAATTAAAAATTTAAGTGTTTGGATAATTATCGTAAATAAAAACGTCAAAATTCAATCACTCTAAAATATATACATATAATATATAATATATAATATATATACGCGAGTAAATATATATACATGTTAATATATACATATATAAATATATATATACACATATATAATAGTATATATATGTATGCATTACGCACACAGATATATACATATATATAATATATACAATAATAAAATTAGTTAAAAAGTTTTATTTATTTATAAAATTAGAGGAATAATTTGTGTATGTGTAAAAAAATTTTAAAAATTTTAAATAAAATTTAGTGGATGACGTTTAACAGTAATAATTATTATTTAGAAATTATGAATTCAAATTGATAAGAAATTTTATAATTAGGAACAATTTAGTTTAATAAACTTTCTCTTTTATAATGTCAATGACTCGCACCATCTTCACAAATTTTTTTATTTGTATTTCGTTAATCTTATTAGTTTATTGCATGAATTAAGATCCACACTCCATTTTTTGTTGGAGAAGTTTAAAATTGTGCACTGCTATACATGTATTTTACTTTAGTTAGTAATGTTGAGACCATGTTCTTTTAGATAAAAAGGGATGAAATATTTGTTTATTTTATATAGTGACCTTACTATAAACCCCAAAATTTTATAAGGGGTGGTGATTTTCTTTTTGTGTTATAAGCAAGAAATTTATTAAAAATAAAAAAATAATGTATCAAGATAAGTTCTTAAGAGATTTAGTATGGCTATTGCCATGGCCGGACTTAATTTGAAAGAATGAAAAAACAATAAAACTCACAATTTTAAAGAGAGAACCACTCTTTGAGAGAGGAGCTCTGCAAGCACTCCCGCCCTGATATCTCAGTCGCCCAGACGACCCGAACGGGAGCGCCTACGGGAGGAGAAAAGTAATAAACACCAGACAAAGACCACCCCGACATGCATATACAAAAATAAGAACAGCAGAAACAAAGCTCAAGACATGCATGCACTACGGGTAACCCCGCTAACACAGCGGTCACAACATAAGTAAAAGAATACAAACTCCTGTGTCGACACACAGGAGACTTGAGAAAAGACCTGGCACAGTACGAAATAATAGAGTAAATCCTACTTAGACATCAGAGTGGGTAGGGATTGACGAGACCGCCTGTACATCACAACGACTCTGCCGTTAAAGCTGACTCCCTTGCCATGGCTCACGCTGCCACTACCTGGAATGATGGAAAGCAAGGTGAGTCGTAAGATTCAGCAAGCATAAGGAAGAAAAGGCTGAAGGCTACACAAAACCAGAAATCTCACCCTAGAATAAACCCCCAGGTACACACAAGCCATGAGACGCTACAACACAACAGTTCAATAGCATAACAAAATAAAAGTACATACCGGTCCTTGGAGCCCACATAAGACTCTTGGCACCCAAGTCCTATACCAACCTACCGCTGCCCTGAAAGGCAACAAATATCTCCACAAACCTGCGCGCGCAATCCCGGGTCGGTACTCCCGTCACCCGTATCCGTCGGTACTCCCGACAACCGAGCCATAGGCTCCTTCGGAACGGTACTCCCGTCCAAGAACTAAATACTACCAGTATCCATGCAATACACATAGAATTGCAATAGCGTAGTGAGCATCAACGTGATACAAGGTGCCCATACATCCAGGCATCAAGCCATGCTCCGCCCACATAGTAAACCACACGCCATGCATATGTTACGCTGGATGCAACCTAATCAAGCTAGAATGTCCGTGTCCAAGCATACTCAATAAATGAATATCCCAACATGCATCCCGTATCCATGTGCATATCAAATCATGAATAGTAATACAATGTATCTAATCATGTAGTAAATCACATACCGGCAGAGCTAGTCAGCAATGCCCGGCACCGGTCAACGGCCAGTGACTAGGGGTGTCCACCCGACGGTCCACATCAGGGCCATACAATAGTCTACCCCAGCGTCACCAACAACCGACCCCTGCCCTACTACTCGATAGCTCTAACTGAACCATAAATAAATCCGAGAAAAACTGTAAATAAACCCGAAAAAATCATAAATAAATCCGCCCGTCTAGGAACCTAATTCCCAGGCTGGTTCGGCATCATTCCCAAAGGGAGTGGGGGCGGTACAAACCCCCATAAGCTCACAACAAATAAAACTCTAGAAGCCTCGGATTTAATTTAAATTAAAACAAATGAATAAGAATAACAAATAAGGTTAGGAGCCGAATTAGAGTAAAGGAGAGAATAAAGTACAGGAAATCACGGGGTGTTTCACGGGAATTAAAGATCAAGAAGAGAGGGTTAAGAGCTTGCCTTTACATGGCCATTTCTTGCGTTTCTTGCACTTTCGCTGCGAAGTAAAATGTTTAATAGGGATTAATAAAACCCAGGTTCGCATTAATTAAATCTAACCGTGTAATATAATTAATTTAGCTGTCTAAAATCCCACGTAAGCGCACCACAATTAATATCTCAACGAGTCTCATATTTATTTTAAATTAAATCACGCTAATAAAGCCATCTTAATAAATTAAATTTAAATCAAACGACTCCAAATTCCATAATTAATAAACGAGCCGAAACAGATGAAGAGAGCGTATAAAATACGAGAAATCACAGGGTTTCTCACGGGAATTAAGGAATACGAGGAAAGGATTAGGAACTTGCCTGAAATCGGCTGATTCCTGTCTCTTTCGAGCTCCCGATGCAAATTCAATCATTTTCTAGCAAATAACATAACCGGGATCCAAATTAATTAATTTTAATTGCATAAAATTTATAATTTAAACACATAATGCTTCTATTAATTTTTACCCACGTACCTGATCACTTCCCTTGTCGAAAAATCCCAAAATCCCTTTATTTTCCCCTTATTTTCTTCTTTTCTTTCTTTCTTCTTCTTCTTCCCCTTGCTCCTGCGCGTCCTGCTCTTCCTCTTCTCTTTTCTTCTTTCCTCTTTTCCTTATTTCTTCTTCTTTTCTTCTCTTCTTCTTCCTTTCTTCTTTCATCATCATCTTCTTCTTCTTCTTCTTCTTTTTCCTGCATCACCTCCACTGCACCTGCGCGCGTTGCGGCCATGGCCGACGTTGCCCCCAGCCGCTGCCTCACGCGGCCGCCGCTACCGTCCTTCTCGACTGCCATGGCTGAGCTCTCGGCCAGCTCCTATGGCCGCCGCTACCATTCTTCTCTGTTTTCCATTTGACAAAATGGCCAGTTGCTTAACCCCTACGCACACACGCACAGCCACAAATTAAACTTATTAATTAATTAATTTAAGTTAATTTCTTAACTCATTATTATTATTTTGATTATATTATCAATATGTATTAATTAATTAATTCAAATTAAGTTAACATAATTTACACATTTTTTATTATTAGCAGTATTATTTTTACCACTCTTTGATTACCTTAAATCCTCAAATGCCGAAATTTAATAATTAATATCATTACCAAAATTTCGGGATATTACAGTTCTCCCATCCTTAATAGAATTTCTTCCTCGAAATTCACGTTTAATCTATGTCAAAATACACTCGCAACTCTCATGATATTACTTAATACATCTTCCGAGAGCCTCCATATCATCATTTTCCAGTTCTCACAAGTCCAAATCTACTACAGATCCGATTTGACTTAACATACTAGCATATCTTCCCAATTAGAACTCAATAGAACCACTAATACCTTAACCCGCTTAAGGAATTTCATCAATCATATTACCTACAACAACAAGGTTCGCCTATTATAATATCATAACTCAACCGTTCCCCAAAGCTATCTCGCCTATCAACCTAAAGGCAAACTCAAAAGTCAGAGATATTAAATCTCAATGATTAACTAATTTGCAACACAAACCTCAATGCAACTGCAGCTAACTTTAAGTGCATTTGGTAACGATAGGAGTGGGGCCATCCTCGAGAAGCTAATATTCGATAACGTGACCTAAACCTGCCACGTACTGACGACGCACTGGAACACGAAAACGATATGACATCCTCAATCAAGAATTCAGCAGCAATATCCTTTAGTCTGACTTTTGCCAACTGATTCTTAACCAGATACACAACATTTTCTCGGCAGTACTTACTCCCACAATTGGCGCATATGCTCGGGATCTAAAATGTCACCCGATCTCCCCTCCTAGGAATCGACTTACCCAATTGTGGGTCCCTTCTACGGCTTATTCGATAACTACCAACCCTTCACCTTGTCCTTCAAACCTTTGTTCATCAAGCTATGGCGGTTGTTTACAGTTACTCGCTTTGTGCCTCTTCCTGGTCAAACCGAAAGCAACGATCGTCGGACGAACAACCGTCCCCAATGTCTGCGGACAATTCATCACATATGACCCAACTGGCTACACAAATAGCAGACAGATCGATGAAACTGGGACGACCCACGGTGATCCTTCATCTCATGGTCTGCACTTCAGGAGTCCAACCATAACCCCGCCGATAGCTAAACTCGTACAACATTAACGAGACCAAAGGTAATTTCTAACCAAAGATGCTCAGGACGCTCAACCCATACAGTCCATAAGTGCCTCCATAATGTTAGCCACCTCAAACATCATCAGTTATTTTACCCCAAATCGGGTAACAGGGTAATAATGGTCTTCCCATTTTATGCACGACTATCCTTGTTCACCCTCAAAACACAAATGCACCCTAGGGAACATCCTTAGTCAAGCTGGATCGTTAATGAACCCAAACCACAATCCATTGCTAGTTTTGGTCCCCAGCTTAGAAGATAACCCTTCCCAGACATGCACTTGCGTATACCCTCATATTCCGACATACTCTCCATGCTCAACTAAACCTGATACCTCTAAGTCTCCATTATCAACACAGTCATCATCATCGCAGTTAGGCCTTCCAGGCACGAAACTTCCAATTTATTTGCTCATCATTCCTAATAACAAAACTTTAACATCCACATATACACACACCCTATAAACGTACCAATGAGTCCTTTTCCTTGTTTCACTGACTTTTCCTATTGTCAATTCTTTCCTACCTTGTGGAAACTCATAAACCTTTAATCACTCTATTCCATCCTATCCTATCTACCTAAGTCCTCAAGTACGCAACGAACACATCTCATTTGCAATTTCCTTCCCATTGCTACACATGGCAGATATCGAGCTTCCAGCAAAAAGACCAACAGATAGGAAGAGAACTGGTGTCCGTTGGCCACCGGCCAACAGCTCCCTTACCCACAGTCGACTACCTGCTGTGTCTCGCTACTGCCTCACCCTTTTCCCTATAGTTGCCCATCAGTACACATGCATATGCACCTAGTAATAAAAGTGACTTGACAAGTCACGATAACATCGTACATCATGTCCCTTCACACATGGTCCTGCACCTAAACCATTTTCATAATATGTTCTTATCCGATCACACCTTACTCTCAACACTTTGCTCGTCATTACTCGTCACACATTTATAATTTCCTTTAATTTACACATACCCTATCTAACAGAGATTACATCCATCACAACATCCAAATATCAGGTGAATATCTTAAGGCAAAACCAACCTCTTACTCGAATACCTAAGGGTAGGCACAAATCCTAAATAAACCCTATTCATACCACCTCACGGTCCCATCCTAACGTGCACTTATCACCCTTGCACGAACATAAATTTGGGACACCGTCTCTCGCGCAAATAAGCAAAACTCAACTTAACGCAGCCTGACCCTATTTAATTAGCCTAAACCTCCCTAACTCTACCCGACAACTTTGGTGTACAGGAACTCGTCCCACAAGATTGACTCAAACTAGGCTCTGATACCAACATTGTAAGCACCCCCGCCCGGATATCTCAGCCGCCCGGACTACCCGAACGGGAGCGCCTACGAGAGGAGAAAAGTAATAAACACCAGACAAAGACCACCCCGACATGCATACACAAAAATAAGAACAGCGGAAGCAAAACTCAAGACATGCATGCACTACGGGTAACCCCGCTAACACAGCGGTCACAACATAAGTAAAAGAATACAAACTCCTGTGTCGACACGCACGATACTCGAGAAAAGACCTGGCACAGTACGAAATAATAGAGTAAATCCTACTTAGACATCAGAGTGGGTAGGGATTGACGAGACTGCCTGTACACCACAACGACTCTACCGTTAAAGCTGACTCCCTTGCCATGGCTCACGCTGCCACTACTTGGAATGATGGAAAGCAAGATGAGTCGCAAGATTCAGCAAGCATAAGGAAGAAAAGGCTGAAGGCTGAAGGCTACACAAAACCAGAAATCTCACCCTAGAATAAACCCCCAGGTACACACAAGCCATGAGACGCTACAACACAACAATTCAATAGCATAACAAAATAAAAGTACATACCGGTCCTTGGGGCCCACATAAGACTCTTGGCACCCAAGTCCCATACCAACCTGCCGTTGCCCTGAAAGACAACAAATATCTCCACAAACCTGTGCGGGTAATCCCGGGTCGGTACTCCCGTCACCCGTATCCGTCGGTACTCCCGACAACCGAGCCATAGGTTCCCTCGGAACGGTACTCCCGTCCGAGAACTAAATACTACCAGTATCCATGCAATGCACATAGAAATGCAATAGCGTAGTGAGCATCAACGTGATACAAGGCGCCCATACATCCAGGCATCAGGCCATGCTCCGCCCACATAGTAAACCACACGCCATGCATATGCCGCGCTGGATGCAACCTAATCAAGCTAGAATGTCCGTGTCCAAGCATACTCAATAAATGAATATCCCAACATGCATCCCGTACCCATGTGCATATCAAATCATGAATAGTAATACAATGTATCTAATCATGCAGTAAATCACATACCGGCAGAGCTAGTCAGCAATGCCCGGCTCCGGTCAACGGCTAATGACTAGGGGTGTCCACCCGACGGTCCACATCAGAGCCGTACAATAGTCTATCCCAGCGTCACCAACAACCGACCCCTGCCCTACTGGTCGATAGCTCTAACCGAACCATAAATAAATTCGAGAAAAACTGTAAATAAACCCGATAAAATCATAAATAAATCCTCCCGTCTAGGAACCTAATTCCCAGGCTGGTTCGACATCATTCCCAAAGGGAGTGGGGGCGGTACAAACCCCCATAAGCTCACAACAAATAAAACTCTAGAAGCCTCGGATTTAATTTAAATTAAAACAAATGAATAAGAATAACAAATAAGGTTAGGAGCCGAATTAGAGTAAATGAGAGAATAAAGTGCAGGAAATCATGGGGTGTTTCACGGGAATTAAAGATCAAGAAGAGAGGGTTAAGAGCTTGCCTTTAGACGGCCGTTTCTTGCGTTTCTCGCACTTCTGCTGCGAAGTAAAACGTTTAATAGGGATTAATAAAACCCTGGCTCACATTAATTAAATCTAACCGTGTAATATAATTAATTTAGCTATCTAAAATCCCACGTAAGCGCACCACAATTAATATCTCAACGAGTCTCATATTTATTTTAAATTAAATCACGCTAATAAAGCCAGCTTAATAAATTAAATTTAAATCAAACGACTCCAAATTTCATAATTAATAAACGAGCTGAAACAGACGAAGAGAGCGTATAAAATATGAGAAATCACAGGGTTTCTCACGGGAATTAAGGAATACGAGGAAAGGATTAGGAACTTGCCTGAAATCGGCTGATTCCTGTCTCTTTTGAGCTCCCGATGCAAATTCAATCATTTTCTAGCAAATAACATAACCGGGATCCAAATTAATTAATTTTAATTGCATAAAATTTATAATTTAAACACATAATGCTTCTACTAATTTTTACCCACGTACCTGATCACTTCCCTTGTCGAAAAATCCCAAAATCCCTTTATTTTCCACTTATTTTCTTCTTTTCTTTATTCTTCTTCTTCTTCCCCCTGCTCCTGCGCGTCCTGCTCTTCCTCTTCTCTTTTCTTCTTTCCTCTTTTCCTTCTTTCTTCTTCTTTTCTTCTCTTCTTCTTCCTTTCTTCTTTCATCTTCTTTTTCTTCTTCTTCTTCTTCTTCCT
Organism: Diospyros lotus; assembly: GCF_014633365.1. Classification (NCBI taxonomy): domain Eukaryota; kingdom Viridiplantae; phylum Streptophyta; class Magnoliopsida; order Ericales; family Ebenaceae; genus Diospyros; species Diospyros lotus. Next base: position 5,305,061 of record NC_068349.1, on the reverse strand, counting down.
GCATCACCTCCTCTGCGCCTGCGCGCGTTGCCACCATGGCCGACGTTGCCCCCAGCCGCTGCCTCACGCGGCCGTCGCTACCGTCCTGCTCGGCTGCCATGGCTGAGCTCTCGGCCAGCTCCCATGGCCGCCGCTCCCTCTCTCAATCTCTCCCTCAGCCGAGCCCTCTCACTCCCTGCTCACTCTCGGCTCCCCCTGATCTCTATCTCTCACTCTCTGCTCCTCTGTTCTTCTCTGTTTTCCATTTGACAAAATGGCCAGTTGCTTAACCCCTACGCACACACGCACAGCCACAAATTAAACTTATTAATTAATTAATTTAAGTTAATTTCTTAACTCATTATTATTATTTTGATTATATTATCAATATATATTAATTAATTAATTCAAATTAAGTTAACATAATTTACACATTTTTTATTATTAGCAGTATTATTTTTACCACTCTTTGATTACCTTAAATCCTCAAATGCCGAAATTTAATAATTAATATCATTACCAAAATTTCGGGATATTACAAGCTCTCAATTAAGATTCAATTAGGATCCAAATAAGATCTTTGGATCTCTAATAATGTTTCTCTTTAATTAGAATTGTGGTTTTTCAAATCAAAGTGTACAAGTATATAAAAGAGTGATCCAATCAAGTGATATTTATAGGTGTTGAACATTTTAGAGTAAGAATAAATGGGGACATGACACTATGCTGGCATAGTTTTGGTTCACAATTATGCAGATACAAAATATTATATATTTACACACCCATTATTAGGTATTTTACAGAAGAACTATTTTTTTTTTTTTTTTATCAAACTTTGAGTAAGATAAAAATTTCTTTTTCTCTATCATTGCTATTACTTGACCACGATTCTTGATTTGTCTGATGTCTCCTGTAAGGGCCCACTCTCGAATATTCCCGCTAGCATAGGATATTCGAAAGGAGGTCATCACAGAGATGATATAGAACAACCACAATTAAACAAACAACTCATTTCATTCATTAGCAGCGGAAACTATGCTTAAGTTCAATGACACTTCCAATAGCTCAAGAGTCGGGCTCAACGGCCATACAAAATAGATAAGAGACTCTAATGTTAACTAACAAAATAAGACTCATTTCATCTCAAGTCTCACCAAAATGCTAACAGGATCTTCAAGTTAGGACGCGTCCCCGTACACCTCTATCCTCAGGCCTTAGTCCCACTGGACTCACCCCCAATAATAGCTTTCCCTTTACCTGGAATGCCAAAGAAGATCAAGTGAGCCACAAGGCTCAGCAAGTTCTAGGGTAATAAACAATGATCATGAATCAAGAATAAGGTGACACCAAATAGAGTACTCCAGAACATCACTGATGTATACAAGTATCACATTTTAAGACTTGATCAATTCCAAGTTAAATGTATCATGCCACCATGTACTATTATGCAAATGTGCATATAAATGTAATATCAAAATCAAGTCTCATAGGCTCGCGAGCCATAAATCAACACATGCCAAAGTGTATTACATAGACAAAACCTCACAATAAATATGGAGCCAACTTGCTGGGCTATGGCCACCTCGTCCCGTGCCAAGTGCTCTAGGGTACCCTTTCTCCCTCCGCGCAAAATAATAGGTGCACAAAACATATATATATGGAACCTGTACATGTATGCATCATGTATGCATTTTCCAACCACATGTATTTAAATTCCTGATTTTACGATATTCATGTTGTTAACATCACTTACCCATACCGGGTATTTTCCCCATCATCAGATAAATTCAACATATCTTACTTCATAATGTTTACCACATTCAAGATGTAATTTATGGCACAAAAATGCTTAATGTAATTTACAACACAAGAATACTTCTTTGAGAGATGCTATTTAATATTAAATCTCGATTCACCAGTTGAGGTGTATTATAAATTTAACAACTATTATTCCCATCATATGATTGTTGTGATTTCATTTAACCAGTGATAGTATGCATTTACTTGCATTCATGCTCATAGCTCAAATTCATTATTCGACCCCATGCAATCAAATGACCACACCACGTGAAATTGCTGACCAAACATAATCCTGAAATTTTTCTAAGGTAATGGAACAAATAGAACATTTTTTGAAAATGTCTTCATCTTGAAAAACTAACTCCCGGTAATTTGATTACTAGCATTTATTGTTGTAAAAATGATTTTTAATGAATTTTTCAAGAAACGGAAACTATGTATTTCGATGGTGGTAAAATTGCAAATTCATGGATTTGTACTAAAACCAAAATTCTAACTTTTTATTTTTATGGATTTTGATTTTTTTGATATTTTTATTGAATTCAAATGGGGAGTACTTTCTTATTTACATTTATGTATTAAAGTAAAGGAAAGTAAAATATAAATTAAGGAAAATGCAAACATTTACTTCAGTTAAGGAAAGGTAAATAAATAGGGTGAGAGCTGATAGCTCCCATTCAAGGCATATGGGACGAGCTCGGGAACAGCTTGAGGTCTTGAGGTCGCAGCCTACGGAGAGAGCCCAAGAGACCTCGCGGGAAGGAAAGGCGAACGAGCTTGGGGTCATGAGGTGAACGAGCTCGCGGTCAAGGGGTTGAGCAAGAGCTCGCTGGACGAGCTTGAGGTCAAGCGCGCGGCAAGAGCTCGCGGCCAAGAGCTTGACAGACGAGCTCGCGATTAAGCGGCCAGGGAGCTTATAGGTGTGAGCTCGCGGCAAAGAGCTGGAACGAGCTCGCTAGAACATCAATGAAGTTGAACGTGTATATATATATAACTGGGTTTGCCGAACAGAACAGAACAGAACAGGGGCATTCGAATGACTGTTTAAGCATAATATATTGTGGATTAGCTAGGCAGGGCATGCTTTAATAAGCTTTTCAAATCTCTGGGGGGGGTATCAGCTCGTTACGCATATTGAATATAAGTATTTACAAGTGGATCTCATATATATAGGCAAACAGTTTATATATATTTTCAGTTGAGGCTTTTGCTGTTTGCTCCAAACACCTTAATGAAATCATTTAATGGTGACTTAGCACTCTACATTCAGCTATGGGTGAGAGCTTCCAAAAGTGATGCAACATGTACATATATAAATGCCTGAACAGGGAGCAACGAGCTAAACAAAAACCCAGCTGTAAGTAAGAAGGAAAGCCATTCACTGAACAAATATTAGGGTGAATCAAACCCCGCTTGAGACATCAAATGGACTTCACAGCAACTAGGAACTTTATAAACAAAATAGACACAATGGAAAACACTAACAGCGAGGTGACACAATAAGCAACAGTTTGCAAATCAAGGAAACTTGCATTTCAATATCGAATATATCTAAGAGGGAGCTCGCACTGAAAGATAATGTGGTTGCATTGGAATAAAAATGGGTAAGAGAACTTGCCTATTGAGAATGAAATCAGAGAGAGCTCCACCCGCGCATATGAAGCAAATAGCAGCAGCAAACAGAAGTGATGGAATAGGATGGAGAGGGTGAAGAAGAAGAAGAGCACGGAGATGGACTAAATAAGCAATGGAACAGTGCATTCAAAAAGAAGGGATACACCTTGCACTGAAATAGGATATTTGTGCACAGAGGCCACTGGGAAAAAGGAGCGCGCACAGGTCTGCACGCCAGCTCCAGAATTTACTGAAATAACCCTCTTTTCATATTACAAACAAAAAATATCCAGGGGCTTGAGTGACAAATGCTACTTAATTTATTTTCTTTTCCCCATTTTCTTATTACACCATCAAGCCCATTATTTTCAAATAATTTCTCACCATGGGCCTAAGCCCAAATCACATATATCCCATATACATATATTCCAAGCCCACCAGGCTTAATTTTCTACTTGGGTTAGACATCTCATTAACTATTTAATTGAGACCCTTTCACTTAAATTTCTGATTCCATGCACCATAGAATAAAATTATGTAATCTAAATTATTTCTGTGCCACCAAGGAAATTAACATCAAGCATTAATAAAAATATTTAGTCCAACATTTTAATTGCGAAACACTGACGTCAAGTATTAAAACACCTAGACCCACTTTAGGGTCGTTACACAAAGGTTCATTGTTCATCCACCGAAGAGCCACAAGGCAAGAGGAGAAAAAGAGATCACAAAGCCGAATCCGATCTTCTCCATTCAAACCTAGGTCACCGTTTATTTATTTATTTAAATATTATTACCTTGTATATTTTTTGCTTAATTGTTTATTTGTGTCCAAATGTGGACAAATTATTTGTAACAATTAAATTATTATCGTGGATTGTCTAGGTTTCCTAGAATCGTTAAAATCTAAGTGAATCTAGTTTCCAAGGTAAGTTAAGGAGAAAACCTTGGTATTGGTGGTTTTCCTAGAACTCGTTGTAATCTAGTTGTGTATCTAGTTTCCAAGATAAGTTAGTGTGAAAATCTTGGTGAAATTATTTTAGTGGAATCTCAATGGTGGTTAGATCTTGGGAGAGTGGACTAGGTGTATGTGAAGACACCGAACCACTATAAATTGTCTTGTGCCTCATTGTATTTATTTTTGTTGTATCTTGTGGCTTATATTTATTATTAATCTCAAATATAATTTATTGTATTTATCAAATATATATTTTTCAATAAAATCATTAATCGAGAATATTTATTAAAATTGAAAAAAATTTTAATCGATTAATTTACCCCCCTCTTGAGTGGTCATACCCTAAGGGACCAACATTTATTATTTTCTTAATAAAAAATAGAGAAAACAAGAAGATGGCAAACAAAGGAAATTAGGACAAAAATGTACCAAAGATTTTTTGTTGTTAAAATAGCTTTTGATGTGTAATTGTTGCATGAATGTCAAAATACATATGCATATGCACATTCTCAATCGTATTTTTTCTACCAATGTAATTAATTATTTCTCTTGGTATGTGATTGGTGGTAGGGAACTAAAACAGTTGAGGGCCTTATCCTGCTTCACAATGGAAAAGATATTAAAGTGAAAGCAAAAGCATTTCAAAAGATGACAAGACTGAGGGTGCTTCATCTCGATCATGTTCTACTTAGTCCTAGCAACAAGCTTTTGTTCAGAAATTTAGAATGGCTACATTGGCATCACTTTGATCGTAGTGTTTTGTCATCAAAATTATACTTGGAGAATTTGGTTGCTCTTGACCTAAGTTACAGCAACATAAAACAAGTTTGGAGGGGAACTAAGGTGACAACCTTTATTTCTTATATATATCTCTTTTTCAAACACCGATATAAATCACTTGGATGCACATTCACCATGTGTATATCATATCATATGAGAACTGATCTTTTATTGTGGTTTTCAACAAGTTTTAAGTAAATTAAAGCTTCTTGATCTCAGTTATTGTGATAACTTAACCACAACTCCTAATTTTTCTGGGCTCCCCAATCTTGAGAAACTGATTCTTAGTGTAATGACCCTAAATTGGGTCTAGGTGTTTTTCATATTTAATTTTAACTCAAGGGCATTCTAAATGTGGGTCGAAGTATTTTAACAATTCATTTTGATGGCATGAAATGATTTTAGATTAATATGAAATTTTCTTGGTGCATGTGATCATGAATTTAAGTGTATGGATCTAATTTCTAAGAATTTGAGAAATTAATGTTTTGGACTCCATTTAAATAATTAAATGTGTTCATGGGTTTATCAAGTGGGTTAAATAAATTGTTGGGTTGGGCTTGGGCCCAATAATAAAAGAGATTTAAATTTTTTTTTTATGTGAAAAAAAAAAAAGAGAAGAAAAAGAAATTAAAATAAAAATGATTACCAAATGTCAAAAACGCCCCCAAAAAGCTTGTCTGTTACAAAAAAAAAAAGGAGGGGCAAATCAGTCTTTTGGGATGGGAGAACAGTGCAGTCTAGCAGCCTTTTCTGCTGCATCTTTTATTTTTTTTCAGAGACCATATCCCTACTTTTCAGCACCTATAATATACCCATGTTGCCTACTGTTGCATTTCATCTTCTTCTTCACTCGTTGCTGTGTGTGTTTCTGTTGCTGGGGAGTTTTTGCAGCTCATCAGGCAAGTTCTCCTCATCTATCTTGACTGTCTTCTGTTGAGTTACGTGTGGGAGAAATATATATATATATATATGTTTACTACCATTGTTCATTGTTATATTATTTCATACACTTGATCCTGATTCTCAATGAGTGGTGGGTCTCGTTGATGTCTTAAAAGGGGATTTAATCATTCCCATGTCCCTTCAGTGAATGGCATTTAGTTGTGTTTGAATTGATGCTGAATCTTTGCTCATTCTGTATCTATGTAAAAATAAAAATAAATTGTATGCTATAACCGAATGCCCTTTTTCCATGAATCATTCGAACCATATACATATACATATATACAACTTCATTTAAATCCTGCATATTCTATTCGGCCATCCATTTATATACCTACATGCATATCTCCATTGGGATGCCCCATGTTTCAGTCAGCCACTTGACCCACTTATATATATAAATATATACGTGTACACTCTGTTACATTAGCCATTTCAATGCCCTGCTCTTATTCAGCCACACACTTATTTATATATACATATATTCATGGTATATATATATATATATATATGTTCGTAGCAGAGAAGCTGAAAATAGCTCTCCATCCCCTTCTCCGTTTCAGCCGAATACCCCACACTCTGTTCGAACCGCTAATATATATATATATACATACACACATGTATATACACTGTTCGATGTACTGTGCCTATGTGAACCGTGACCCATATTTACATACACCTTCATGCTATTCGAAAACCACCCATGTATTATTTGAATCCTTGCATATATAAGCAACAGCCGTGCATTGCCCCTGTTTCAGCTTATTGGTGACCCGCTTATATATATATATATATATATAAGCATACCCAGTTTGATTGCTTTCCCATCCCAGCTGGCCATTTATATATATATATATACATATATACCTACATATAAGCGTGAAAGAGTGGCCGGATTAGAGTTTCCTTCCCCTCAGTGTTACATTTGACTACCTCTCTAGCCATATTCAATCCACCCATTTATGGGTTCATAAACGTGCACACAGTAGAGAGAGAAAGTAAGGCATTAAAGCCCAAGAGAAAATAGGGTTATTATGTCTTATTTTATTTTAATATATTCATATTATAAAGGTGCAAAAAGTGCAGAAGTTTCCCTTTCTTTCCTTAATTAAATAACATATATATATATATAGATAGATATATATATACACATATGTTAAAGCACCCACGCACTCTCTGTAAAGAATTGAAGTTCAACCCAAATAATATATATATATATATAACTATAGCATTGGTTTGTGAGATAAAATTCATGATGTTTATATAGATGTGAAAGTAAATACGTGACACATTTCACACACATTCAATATGATCATATTATGTGGCACAATATTATTTATCTTTGCGCACCTAATATTTTACGCGGAGGGAAATGGTACCCTAGAGCACCTGGCGCGGGACGAGGTGGCCATAGCCCGGCAGGTTGGCTCCATATTGAATGGGAGTTTTTATTCTCTTGATGCACTTTGGCATATGTTGTTTAATGGCTTACGAGCCTACGAGATTTAATTCTGATACTTAATTTCATATGCACATTTGCATAGTAATATATGGTGATGTGATGCATTTAAGTTGAAATTTATAAAGTCATAAATTACGAAGCTTGTATAAAATTGTGGAGTTCTTGATTCCTCTTTTGGTGTCACCGTATTCTTGATTCTTGTTCGCTATTCATTGCTTCTCGAACTTGCTGAGCCTTGTGGCTCACTTGATCTTCCTTGCCATTCCAGGTAAAGGGAAGGCCGTTTTCGGGGGCGAGTCCAGTGGGACTAAGGCCTAAGGGATAGGGGTGTACGGAGACGCGTCCTAACTTGAAGATCCTATTTAGCATTTTGGTGAGGCTTGTTGAAATGATTTTTATTTTGTTAGTTAACATTAGAGCCTCTTAATTTTTTTGTATGGCCTTCGAGCCCCAAACTTATGAGATATTGGAAGTGTAACTGAACCTTTATTTAGTTTCTGCTGCTAGTAATGAATTGAGTTGTTGTTTTATTTATGGTTTGTTCTATATCATCTCTGTGATGACCTCCTTTCGAATATCCTATGCTAGCGGGAATATTCGAGAGTGGGCCCTTACACTTAGCGAGTGTGTAAGATTGCAAGAGGTGGATAAGTCTATTAGACATCTCAACAAATTACTTGTTCTAGACCTCACTGGTTGCAGGAGACTTAGGAAGCTTCCGTTGGAGATTGCTATAAAACAAGATTGGAGGGTAACTACGATAAAAACCTTTGTTTCTTATATATTTCTCTTTTTTAAACACTAATATAAACCATTTGGATGCACATTCACCATGTATATATCATATCATATGAGAATTGATCTTTTATTATTGTTTTCAATAGGTTTTAAGTAAACTAAACTATCAAAATCTTCGTAGTTGTCGTAACTTAACCACAACTCTTAATTTCTCTTGGCTCCCCAATCTTGAGAAACTGATTCTTCACAACTGCGTAAGATTGCAAGAGGTGGATAAGTCTATTGGACATCTCCAGAAATTATATCACTACAAGAAAAATCAAATTTAGTGACGAAAAAATCCGTCACTAAATTGTTTAGTGACGGATTTAGTGACGGACAAAATCCGTCACTAAAATTGGCAGAATTCAGCGACGGAACATTTAGTGACGAAATTAGTGACAAGAAGCCCCGTCGCTGATTAAAATTAAATTATTTTTTTGAAAATTTGTTACGGGCGCTTCCCATTGCTGATTAGCTACGGGTAATCCCGTCACTAAATTAATATTTAAATTAAAAAAATAAAAAATATATATTAAAATTTAAATAAAAATTAAATTATTTTTCGAAAATCTGTGACGGGTTTACCCGTCATTGATTAGCGACGGGACTTCCGTCACTAAATTATTTTAAAAAATATATATATATATATATATATTAAAATTTGAATAAAATTAAATTAAAATTAAATTATTTTTTCCAAAATTGTGACAGAGTACCTGTCGCTGATCAGCAACGGGTATTCCCGTCACTAAATTAATTTTTAAATTAAAAAATAAAAATATATATTAAAATTTGAATAAAACTAAATTAATTTTTTTTTCAAAATTCTGTGACGGGCATTACTGTTGATGATCAGTGACGGAGTTCCGTCACTAAATTATTTTTAAAAAAATAAAAATAGATATTAAAATTTGAATCAAATTAAATTATTTTTTTTAAAATCTGTGATGGGCGTGCCCGTCACTAATCAGCGACGGGCAATCCTGTCACTAAATTAATTTTTAAATTAAAAAAATAAAAATATATATTAAAATTTGAATAAAATTAAATTATTTTTTCTAAAATCTGTGACGGGCAGTACCGTCATTGATCAACGACGGGTATTCCCGACACTGAATTAATTTTTAAATTAAAAAAATAAAAATATATATTAAAATTCAAATAAAATTAAATTAAAATTAAAATATTTTTTCAAAATTCTATGACGGGCAGTACCCGTCGCTGATCAGCGACGGGTATTCTCGTCACTAAATTAATTTTTAAATTAAAAAAATAAAAATATATATTAAAATTTAAATAAAATTAAATTAAAATTAAAATATTTTTTTAAAATTCTGCGACGAGCAGTACATGGCTCCCATCACTAAATTATTTTGTAAAATAAATAAATAAATAAAAATATAAATTAAAATTTAAATAAAATTAAATTATTTTAAATCATTTAAGAATTTAAAAATTAAAAAATAAATAATTACAAAATAAAAATTTTATATTAAAGTTAAATTAAATTAAAAAGATAATAATAATAAAATTAAAATTAAATTATTTTAAATCATGTAAGAATGTAAAAATTTAAAAAATAATTTGCTTAATTAAATTAAATTAAATACAATTGAAATATAAATAAAATTATATAAATTAATTTTTTATAAAAATAAATATTTTCATAAACATTACTATTTACGAATGTTCACAATTAAATTTTTTAATTTATATATTTTTATAATTTATATAATTATATTAAGAAATCTTTTAATTAAAAATACAAATTAAAATTTTAATTTTTATACAAAATTTGTTAATTAAAAATTTAATTATTTAATTGAATAGAAAAAAAATTGTGAGATAACAAATATGGACACAAAATTCAAATCCATAAATTCCATTACTATAATCATAAATAGTTCTCAATAGAATTAACAACTCATCATCATCATTTTTTTCATCTTCACCCTTATTACCCTCATCATTACAAAACGGATTTCCACCCGGTGAGTTTCTTGATGGTTTAGGAGGTGTTGAGTTACTGAATACTCTAGACATCATTTGATTCATCTGATCCCTCCATGTCAACATATCCTGCATCTGTTGCCGTAGCTGTTCATTTTTGGTATTCATTTGGGACATCGTCTGCCTCATTTGCTGATTCTGCTGTACATGAGGGTATGGATGCGATGTCATAAATGTGTACGAATAAGGTGTAAATTGTGGTGTAGGCTTAGGTGGGTGGGTTGTGAGTATAATAGGAGTATATCCCACCGGATATGACATCCCACCAAAAGACTGTGAAAACTGAGTCATGGAAATAAAAGTCTGTGAGTGGGTTGATTGGGGAAAGAAGGGAGTAGAAGGGATAGCATGTGTTGAAACAAAAGGAGAAGAGTGCGAGGCAACAATAAAAGGATCTGGAGAAGATGTATCCCTATGGCATCGACGGCTACCCCTACCCTTACTACCCCTACCTCTGCTTGTTTTAGGAGGTGAATTGTAATACCCCGAGAGCCCAGAGAAGTTTGTATATATCGAGGATAGTGTAAGGAATGAAACAACACCAGCTGGATACCTTTTGGGCTGAATGTTGGCAAAGAACTCCCAAGTTAAGCGTGCTTGACCTGGGGTAATCCAGGGATGGGTGACCCCCTTGGGAAGTTCGCGTAGGCCCATCAGGATAAGTTGTTCTGGTCCTTCCTATCGCTCGAACGGGATGTTACACTAGCAGCGGTGGCGGTCGCACAAAGAAGAAGACGCGTAGGCGGGAAGCAGGGGAGAGAAGAAGAAGAAGAAGAAAAAAGAAAAGAAAAGAAGAAAGAAAAAATAGAAAAAATGTTAGAAAAATTCCAGAAAAAATTCTAGAAAAAAGGGAATCATATTTCGGTAATATCCCGGGGATTTTGGGCGAGAAATCAGTTCGAGTACGCGTTTCGGGTATATGGCACGCATACTGAGGAAGTCAGGGAGGCTAAGTCAAGGTAAGTAAAATTTCCTAAAAATTTCAGAAATTCAAGAATATTATTTTATAAATTTTCGTAGAAGAATATTTGAGAAAATATTTTAGAAATATTTAATTCGAATTTATTGAGGAAAATTAGGAAGAAATAAAGAGAAAATTATAGAAAATGCCAGAAATTATGAAAAATAGGTTTTAATGTTTATTTAAATAATTATGGTGATTAGGATACTTTGAGGCTGAAGTTGAAGAGACTCGAGCAAATTTTGAGGTTAGCACACAAATCGAGGTAAGGCACAGATATCGAGGTAGCCCGATAAGCTTGAGAAGGTAAGTGGTACTTCCTTGAAAATGTTTTTCATCATATTGACATGCCCTGATATGTATCCATCACATAGACTGCATACATGACTATGAAATGCATAATTACACGTTGATACTGTTGATCACACGCATATGAGGCCGTAGGGAGTATGAACTGGCACCGCTGTCTTATCAAGGGTACACTCATATACCCCGGCTTCGAAAGAGGTGGCCGCTAAAATAATAGGCAGCATGAGGGGTGCAGTTGACATCTATGATGAAAGACATTGCATACACTCATGACATAGCATTATGTACCCTTACTTAGATGGTTCATTATCTAACTTGGGTTCGCCCCTGGAACATTCAACGTTCCAGTCGAGACTTGCAGAGATGATTCCGAGATTGGTGACGTGTAGTGATGCAAGACGTCAAGAAGCGAGTAAATGTACCATGAGTAGCTTAAAAATTATGTGCATTGTATTTATCGTCAGACGCTTATGAATTAACTTTGTAATGAATGTCATGTCCAGTTATTATTATATGTATTACCATGAGCAGGTTCGATTCAGCTTCCGCTTTGTATTTATTTTCTAGTGTAGATATCTCGCACTAGATAAGGTCTTAGGGAATTTCGGGATAATATAAAGATAAAAAAAAAAAAAATAGACCAAATTTCCTAAGGCATAACACGCCCTGAAGAAGTGGGCTATTACATCTCCCGACCTAAAAGATCCTTGGAGGGGAGTGTGGACAAGGGTTCAGATGGAGTGTTTTGTTAGCTTTGTGTAGCTGATGCTATGATTTGTAAGTAAGAGCCCTTAGAATGTGAAATTTTGTCAGTGTGCTTCCGTTGTTGTAAATAAATATCGAGGTGAAAATTTATGGCCGTTACATACGACATGTCAAGTATTATCAAATGTATAATCTCTGGTTGTGCTGATATCAGGGTTCTTCACAAATCTTGATCAATTGATTCATACATATAGAATTGTGGAATATTATAAATAAAAATAATCTTAATATGGGTATTACTCAAAAAACAGGTACATCAATTCCAATAATAAAATAAATTTCTTCTAATAATTTTTATATATTTTTTGAGAAGTGCTTCTTGATTTGTACAGAGCATATATCAAAATTACTTAGATAATATTATGTCCTTTTGAAAGCATTTGTCCATATATGATCATTGATCAATATATTAATTTAATTTTTTTTCATGTTTGTGTATATATTTTTCCTTTAGGATGTTAATGATCCCACTAATCTCTCCAATCTCATTTAAATTTCAAAATAATAAAAAAAATATTTTCAAATAATGATATGATCCAAATGTTTTGTGATGATTTTTTTGTATTAAATCTCTATTTATAAAATTATTGTAACGTTTGTTGTTTAAGTGAAAGAGAATTTATTATTATTTATAAAAAAATGTTTACTTGTAGTGTTTGTTGGATCTATGATTGAATTTACCTGAACCAACAAAAAATATGGCAATAAAATCAATAAAAAGAAGAACTTACATAAGATATATAGTGCGTAGCATGCATGCTTATATCAAATTAAAAAAGTGTCATATGCTATTAATCACCAGATGAGTGAGAAAATTGATATTATCAAATATTAATTTATCATCGAAAAAATTAATGATACATCAACAGATGAGTGAAAATTTTCTATAAGATGCATGGTTTCATTTGGACCATAAAAACATTCAATAAAAAATTGTTATATAAAACTTGTATTCAATTATATATATATAATCTTTTTATTACGTAATAATATTTTGATTAGATGGCGAGCCCAACCTACATAAATAATATAGTGAAAAAAATTTCACATTACGAGTTGCCTATATCTCTTTCTACACTTGTTTTATTTAGAGTAGATAAGATTTTGAATCATATAACTTATCGAATTAACAAATTATTTCTTATTTTATAATGCATTATTTTATACCAATTTGTTAAGTAGTCCTGATTTATATATATTCAGTACACAACTTAACTTGATGGAAAGATTTATATATATATACAGTAAAAAATTTAATAAAATTTTAAATTTTATTTAATTTTTTACTTTTAGCTACGAAAATATTTTGTCGTTAAATAATTTGTAGCCTTCTAACATATGAAAACAGAAGTGTGGAGAGTAAAGTTGTAGCCTTATAACATTTATTAAAATTAATATAGTTTTGACTATTATTCAGTTAAATATTGTTGATAATTCGTTTTGATCTTTAAGTCTAGCCTTAAGTATAGGATGATGATCCAAACTATACTCTCGAGATATTTTTACGTATTATAGAAGTTATATTTATATTTGTTTAAATAATTTTAAATTATAAATTTCTTAAATAATTTAATTTTTTATAATTATTTAGCAGCAAAATGTTTCATTACTAAATAATTTTAATTTCATTAAATTTTTTTAATTATTTAACGACGGAGTAATAACTTTAATTTTTTTACCTTTTTAATTACTTAGCGATAAAATATTCCTTGCTTAAATAAATATCATTTTAATTTTATTTTCCAAATTATTTAGCGATGGTTTATCCGATAACTAAATAAATTTTATTTTTTTAATTATTTAGCGATGCACATTCTGGTTGCTAAATAAATTTAATTTAAAAATTATTATTTTAAATTTAATTAGCTATGGGATAGCCCGTCGTTAAATAAATTTTATTTTAATTTTATTTTTTAATAATTTAGCGACATATAATTGTTGCTAAATAATTTTTTTTATTTTACTAATTATTTAGCGACTCACAATCCCATCCCTAAATAAAATTAATTTAATTTTTATTTTTTTACATTATTTAGCAATGGGACATCTCGTCGCTAAATAAATTTTATTTTATTTATATTTTTTCTAATTATTTAACTATGAAAATTCTCATTGCTAAATAAATTCCATTTTAATTTATTTTTTTAATCATTTAGGGACTCCTATTCTAGTCGCTAAATACATTTTATTTTATTTTTATTTTTTTAATAATTTAGTGTCGGGTTATCCATCACTAAATTAATTTAATTTAATTTTTATTTTTTTCTAATTATTTAGCCATGGCTTTCCATTGCTAAATATATTTTATTTTAATTTATTTATTAAATCATTTAGCAATGAATCTCTCATTGCTAAATAAATTTTATTTTAATTTTATTTTTTTTAATAATTTAGCGATGAGTTTCTGTCTCTAAATTAATTTCATTTTATTTTTTTTTCTAATTATCTTGTCACTAAATAAATTTTATTTTAATATTATTTTTTTAAATAATTTAGCGACTAGTAACTCGTCTCTAAATAAATTTTATTTTTTTTTATTTTTCCAAATTTTTTAGCGAGGGACATCCTCTCACTTAATTAATTTTAATTTTCTAAGTAATTTAGCGACGGGTATTCTATCGCTAGATAAATTTTATTTTATTTTTATTTCTCAAATTCTTCGCTAAATTAATTTAATTTAATTTTTATTTTTTTAATTTATTTAGCGACGGGATGTCCCTCGTTAAATAAATTTAATTTTAATGTTAATTTTTTAGTAATTTAGCGATGGGTATTCCGTCGCTAGATAAATTTTATTATATTTTTATTTTTTTGAATTCTTTGCAAAATTAATTTAATTTATTTTTTTTTTGTAATTTATTTAGTGATGGGATAGCCCTTAGCTAAATAAATTTTATTTTAATGTTATTTTTTTAATAATTTAGCTACAGGTATTCTGTTGCTAAATTAATTTCATTTTTTTTTATTTTTTTAAATTGTTTGCTAAATTAATTTCATTTTAAAATTATTTAGCCATGGGAATTTCAAATTTTTTTTAATTAATTTAGCTACGGGATTTTCGTCGCTAAATTAATTTTATTTTTTTTATGTTTTCAATTTTTTTGCTAAATTAATTTCATTTTAAATTATTTAGCGACGAGATATCCCGTTGCTAAATAAATTTAATTTCAAATTTTTTAAATTAATTTAGCGGGTATTCCATCGCTAAATTAATTTCATTTTTTAAATTGTTTGCTAAGTTAATTTTATTTTAAATTTATTTTTCAAAATTATTTAGCTACGGGATTTTGGTCGCTAAATTAATTTTATTTTTTTTATATTTTCAATTTTTTTGCTAGATTAATTTCATTTTAAATTTATTTTCTTAAATTATTTAGGGACGGGATATCCCGTTGCTAAATAAATTTAATTTCAAAATTTTTTAATTAATTTAGTGTCTGGTATTCCGTCGCTAAATTAATTTCATTTTATTTTTATTTTTTAAATTTTTTTCAAAATTAATTTTATTTTAAATTTATTTTTTAAAATTATTTAACGATGGTATTTCCCTTTGCTAAATAAATTTCATTTCAATTTTTTTAATTAATTTAGCAACAGGAGTTCCGTCATTAAATTAATTTCATTTTATTTTTTATTTTTACAATTTTTTTCTTAATTAATTTCATTTTAAATTTAATTTTTTAAATTATTTAGCAATTTTGGTTGCTAAATAAATTTAATTTAAATTTTTTTAATTAATTTAGCAACGGTTGTTCCGTCGCTAAATTAATTTCTTTTTAAATTTATTTTAATTAATTTAGCGACGGAAATTCCGATCACTAAATAAATTTAATTATTTTTTAATTATTTTAGCGACGGATATCCATAGCTAAATTAATTTCAATTTATTTTTTCTTTTTCAAATTCTTTCCTAAATTAATTTCATTTTAAATTTATTTTTTTAAATTATTTAGCGACGGGGTGTCTTGTCCCTAAATAAATTTAATTTTAATTTTTTTGTTTTAATAATTTAGCGACGGCTAGTGCCGTCGCTGAATGAAAGTAATCTTATTTTTTTTTTACTAATAATTTAGTGACGGAAAGTTCCGTTACTAAAGAAAATTTATTTTATTTTTATTTTTATTAATTATTTAGCGACAGGGAATTCCGTCACTAAATTTAATATATTAATTAAAAAAATATTTAAAATGTTTAGTAATGGAATTTTTCGTCGCTAATTCCATCATTAAATTTTAAAAAAATAAAAAAATTGGTGACGAAATACCCGTAGCAAATCCGTCACTAAAATTTAGTGACGAAAATTCTGCCAGTAAATCATCTCTAATTAGTGACGAAAAGATTCTGTCACTAAATCGTGAATGTTTTGTAGTGCATGGTCTAGACCTCAATAATTGCACTAGCCTTAGGGAGCTTCCATCGGAGATGGCCAACTTGAAATCTCTTGAATATTTAATAATCAATCGACCCTTGAGCCAGTGTCAAACATTGACAAAAAAGAGTACAGGTTTTTTTCGGTTGCCACTAAACTTTGGAGTGGGCTTAAGGTGCTTAAATTTGTTGTAGATACATGGCTACTCTTTGACTCAATTACCTGGATATAAATTTGGTTGCCTGCCAGAGAGTATATGCAACCTTATAGAATTGAAGGGTTTAACGATTAAATATTTCAATTTGACAAATCTGCCAAGTGAAATTGGGAGATTGAGACGATTGGAAGTATTGTATCTTCAAGGAAATAGCTTTTGTAGCCTACCAGAGAGCATCGGTGACCTTACTAACTCATGGGATGTCAATTTGTCTCATTGTGAAAGACTCCAATCACTCCCCAAGCTTTCAGGTAAAGGAAGTTCGGACAGTTCCGTCACAATTTCCAATTGCCCATCAATAGAAAGCATATCACTCGAATCAATCATGAACTATAAGTTCATGTCTTGTCACAATTGTCTTAAACCATACGAGAAGTATTCTACCGACAAAATTGGAACAAGTTTTCTCAACTACAAGGTACTAGCGCTTTTTCTTTTATATATACTACTATATATATATATAGTAGAAATGGATCAAAATGGTTCATTATTTTTTTGTGTTATTAAATAAGGATTATGATACTAATTTGAGCTAATTATTTTGCAGTTTATACACCTTAGCAGTGAGGAATCAAAATTTGGAATGTACTAACACATGACATGATTTATGCTTATATGCAGGGTGCACTTCATTTAGAATTATGAGTCATTCATGGGGTATGTTTCCTGATTGGTTGCATCATGAGACCACAAACTCATATTATGCTCTCAAGGTGCCACTTCTTAGAGTTAGAAATAAGCATTTTATTCGATGCATTTTATATTTTGCATGCCTTCAACCAAGACAATCCCCCAGAGGGCTTTATGGAGCTTTCAAATACAGTGGTGGATTATGTAATACCCGAGAACTTTGGGTAATTAAGAAATGAATATTTTATTATAAAAATCGAATTTTGAGGAAAATAAGTATCAAAATAGCCTTAAAATTGACCGAATCGACAACAGGGACTACCCTGGAGCCGAGGTGCCTAAAAAAAATGATATGGTAGTGTCAAGTATTTTGAGATATGATTTATGGCATCGAAAGAAAATGGATCAGAAATAGTTTTCGGTACAGCAAAACATGCAACTACGAGATAGGCTGTAAAATCGAATTATTGTAGGGGGGCTTCTGGAAAGACAAAAAAATCCCGAGGGTATTCATATTTTGTATGTAGAGCAACCCTTCAATGGTTTTTTGGAAGAAACTAATGGGTTTAAGGCCAAAACAAAGATTCGGGCCAAAGTGCACTTTACCAAATTTGCTGGAGGGAGGTTGAGATGGCAAGTTTTTGGAATCTTCCAAGAAGCAATGAAAGTTTTTAGGACTTGAGGGACGTATTGGAAATTATGAAAAGCTCAAGGGCTCTGTGAAAATGGGCCAAGGCATAAGAGACAAAATTAGGTGGGGTGAAAGTGTAATATTTCAAACTTGAAGCTGGAAGCTTCTAGCCATGGCCAACCAGCAGCTTCTGGTCGTTGATCAGCGCCTACCAACCATGGGGAATGGAGCCAAATGGGTCGGGGATGCATTAGGGTTGGGTTTGGGTCGACAATTGGGCACGTGGTGGTCGGAATTTGATGATTTCCAACCAAGTTTTCGGTCGGATCTTGGAAGCTTTGCAAGTCATCATCACGGTCGTTTTTTGCAGCAAATAGGTTGATCCAGGGGCGGTAGAAGTCTTAGAGGGGTCGGTTTAGCAAGCTTGGAGCGTTTGGAAGCTCGGGTTGCCTATAAATAGGAGATGGCCGAATGCTTTGAAAAATTAAGATGTTAGATCCATAAGTTTGTGAATAAATTGGGAGAATCGGATAAGGGGATTTTGTTGCCCATGTCCTAAGCTTCATTTCTGTGCAATTTGAGCCATTTTGGTTGAGAGATGAGTGAGATCCGAAGCCTCGTTGGAAAAACGAGTTTCGCTCAAAAATAGCTTCAAGCGGAGCGTGAGGGTGCGTCCAAGCTCCAAAAATTGTGAAAAAAATTTCTAAATTCCTCTAAAATCAAGATCTAGGTCCTGTGAAAAAAGATTTGGATTTGGAGTTCCCGGTGTCTCGATTTTTGCATCAAAGAGCCTCATTTTGCGTGAAAACGCAGTATCCAGGTAAGTCCAATATTTTTCTCTTAATATTCATAGGTTATTATGATTTTTTATGAAGAAATATTGGAGAAAATAGCTTTGGAGAGATTTATTTAGATTTTTAGGGGGCAAAAATGGGAGAAAAATGGAGAAAATAGAGAAATTATGAGAAAAATAGGTTTTTGATGATTATATATTGATTAGGGTGCCTTGGGGATTAAAGTGATGTGATTTGTGTAAATTTTGAGTTTGGCACGAAAATCGAAGTTGGGCATGCAAACCGAGGTGGTGTGCATTTTTCAAGGTATCCTGAATTTTGTCAAAGGTGAGAGTTCTAAACTTGATTTGATCCATGCAAATGTTTTGCTGCATGTGAACGATTTTAACTTGTGATGGTAGTTTTCATTCGGGTATGTCCCGATATGTTTTATGCATGTGCATTGAATTTTGTGCGATAAATTGTGTACATGAAATGTTGTTTATGTATTGAGTTATGTTTTGTGTCATTTGCGTGTTTTTATGGGATGTCAACCTGGGGATGTTATCTCGATAATGTAGCTGTGAGTCCCCAAGTGTGTTTGTCAAACAAGGGTGTCTCAAGCTATGTGCTGGGATGACCGCCTCAGTTTTTATGCTAGGCTTGGTGGCGAGGGAAGTTGCACTAGGGTGACGGGTTGTACATATGGGATGGGATGTCAACTTATGATGTGACACTTGAAGTGACAACACCAGGGAAGCGTGCCAAGAGAAAATACCCAGTTTGTCGACCTAGGCTGAGAGTGGACACCACCTTTGTGAATTGACAAATAACAAGGCTGAGAGTGGACACCAACCAGGACCGACAAGTGGCGGGGCTGCAAGTAGGTAGGACCCCATGAGGCCTTTGCACGGTAGTATTGTTTCCAATGTGGACTTGGATTCCCAAGATTGGTGTTGATCATCATTTGGCTAGGATTTGTGTTGACGTGTGCTCTGTAAGCTTCTGAGTGGGAACATAATGATGACGGGGTGATTCCCAGGTTCATGCATTGACGTTGCTCCTTCTTAAGCTAGGACTGTGTTGTGCCAATGTGTAGATGTTGTTGTGTTACCTTTAGAGAGATTGCATTTTCCTCGGTTAGGGTTAAGTGCTGTGTGAGATTCTCTTGGGTCGGGTTTGTCATGATTTTCTATTATTCACGTCTTGCATACATTCATGAAAATGTTTTAATTCTCACTTAGATGATTCAACATCGAATTGTTGGACTTTTGTCCCTAGAATATTCAACGTTCCACATGAAGGTAGCAGTGCAAAAGGGAAAGGAATTGTTGAGGATTTACGGCAACTTGTAGGTGGATCGTAGCATGTATTTTGGATTATGTGCTTCCCATTTTGATGATGTCATGTTAGATGATGGTATAATTTTGGATATTATATATGAGATGATTTCAGATTATGTACCACATTAGATTTCGATCTAGCTTCCGCATTTGTTTTGTGTAAAGATATTACCTGTCTTAACTTGATATTTTTAAGTTTGATCTACTAAGAAGATAATCGGGATTGTCGGGGAAATTACGGATTTAAAGTGTTATGTAATGGATGTACATGTCTAGAAAGTTCTGGCTAAGGAAAGACTTAGTATTTAAGTGTGTCCCTTTGTGACCCACTTTTTTTCCTAGGAACTTATATGGTGTACTATTCACATACAGACGCTATATTATATATTTATGAAAAAAAATATATCCCCAAAATCCATGATGATGTTTTCCGCATTTATAATGCCTCTCGGTTGGAGAGAGGTGTTATAGATTATGTCGGGGGTATTCCATTAGTTCTTGAAGTTTGGGGTTGTTGTTTGAATGGCAACAACGATCCATATGAATGGAGAAGTGCAATTGCAAAAATGAAAAAGATTTCTCATGATGACATTCAAGGAAAACTAAAGATAAGTTATGATTCACTAGATGAAAAAGAGAAAAAATTGATCCTAGATATGGCATTATTCTTTTTTGGTGAGAGAAAATTTTACCATTCAAGTATTGCAAGACTATGAGATTTTCCCAGAAACTAGATTTTGACGCCTGAAGAATCTCTATCTCCTAAAATGTGTAGGATCTATGATTGTAATGCATGATATTTTCAAGCAGATGGGTAGGGAGATAGTTCGACAAGAGAATGTGGTTTATCCAAAAAAACACAGTAGATTACGGGATCGCAAGGATGTTTTTCAAGTGCTGAAAAATTGTGAGGTGAGATCCACACTGCCCAACTTCTCATTATCATTTGATGTTTACTTTCTTTACTTTTTGCTCAACAAGAAAAATAGAGAAAACAAGATGACAAACAAAGGAAATTAGGACAAAAATGTACCGAATTTTTTTTATTGTTAATATAGCTTTTGATGTGTAATTGTTTCATGAATGTCAAAATGCATATGCATATCCACACTCTCAATCTTATTTTTTTCCACCAATGTAATTAATTTTTCCTTTGGTATGTGATAGGTGGTAGGGAACTGAAGCAGTTGAGGGCCTTATTCTGTTGCCCAATAAAAAAGATATTCAAGTGAATGCAAAAGTATTTCAAAAGATGAAAAGACTAAGGGTGCTTCATCTCGATCGTGTTCTACTTAGTGCTGGCTACGAGCATTTGTCCACACATTTAGCATGGCTACGTTGGCATCACTTTGGTCTCAATGCTTTGCCATCACAATTATACTTGGGGAATTTGGTTGCTCTTGACCTAAGTTTTAGCAACATAAAACAACTTTGGAGGGGAACTAAGGTGAAAACCTTTATTTCTTATATATTTCTCTTTTTCAGACACTGATATAAATCACATGGATGCACATTCACCATTTTAACATCCCGTATCGAGTGATAAGAAGGACCTGAACAACTTACCCTGATGGACCTACGTGAACTTCCCAAGGGGTCACCAATCCTTGGATTACCCCAGGTTAAGCACACTTAACTTGAGAGTTCTTTGCCAACATTCAGCCCAAAAGGTATCCGACTGATATTGTTTCCTTCCTTACTTATCCTTGATATATACTACTCTTCTCTAAGCTCTTGGGGTATTACATTCTTCCCCCCTTGAACACATGATGTTCTCATCATGCGACCTTACAACCGGTCCCAGATCTCCCCCATTTGCATAGCCGATGTAGGATTCACCTAAGATGCCTACACATACCCCCTTTAGGGACTCAGCATTCTCACTGAGGTTTGCCCCACCACCGCGCTCAAAGGCTTAGCGGTCGGCTCTGATACCACCTGTAACATTCCATATCGAGCAAAAAGAATGATCGGAACAACTTATCCTGATGGACCTACACGACCTTCCCAGGGGGTCACCTATACTTGGATTACCCCAGATCAAGCACGCTTAACTTAAGAGTTCTTTTCCAACATTAAGTCCAAAAGGTATCCAGCTGGTGTTGTTTCCTTCCTTACTTATCCCTGATATATACTACTCTTCTTTAGGCTCTTGGGGTATTACTGTAACGCCCCACTTTTTGGGCACGTTATATCTTGGGACAATTCCGGGACAATAAATTTTTTCTTTCAAGCACTAAACCTAAATCACATCATTCCTCGAATCCGTCCCAGAATTCCCATACGTTGATCTCGAAAGATAATCATTATACACATCAAATGCGGAAGCAAAGATCGAAACCTGATATCTTAACATTAATCATAAATAAATTCTTACATCTTCAACATTTCTCAAAACATTCAAAATCTAAAGTAGCAGAACTTAAATACAGGGGCTACGTTACATACATTTCATTTCTCATGCACTCTACTAAGTGTCATTTCATGCCTCATTTATCCTCGTATCTGCTACAATCTCCACCTGAAACGTTTGAATATTCCAGGGGCAAAACCCAAGTTAGATGATGAATCATCTAAGTAAGGGTACAGAAAACATATTTCGTGCATGAATGTAATGTCTTTCATCGTAGGTGTCAACTGCACCCCTCATGCTACCTACCATTTTTACGGCCCCTTTTTCGAAGCCGAGGTGTATGGGTGCACCCTTGGTAAAGTAGCAATGCCAATTCATACTCCCTACAGCCTCAAATGCGAGTGATTAATGATATCAACGTGTATTTATGCATTTCATAGTCATGTCATGTATGCAGCCTAAGTGATGGATACATATCAGGGCATGTCAATATGATGAAAACATTTTCGAGGAACATAAACCAAGTATTTTCCGTAAAACTTAACTTTAATTGGGGAGTACCACTTATCTTCTCAAGCTTATCGGGCTACCTCGATATTCGTGCCTTGCCTCGATTTGCGTGCCAATCTCAAAATTTGCACGAATCTCTTCAACTTCAGTCTCAAAGTATCCTAATCACCATAATTATTTAAATAAATATTAAAACCTATTTTTTCCATAATTTCTAGCATTTCCTTTAATTTTCTTTCTATTTCTTCCTAATTTCCCTCAATAAATCTAAACTAAATATTTCGAAACTATTTTCTCAAATATTTCTCTACAAAAATTCATAAAATAATATTCTTGAATTTCTAGAATTTTTAGAGAATTTTACTTACCTTGACTTAGCCTCTCCGACTTCCTCGATATGCGTGCCCTATCCTTAAAAAGCGTGCCCGGGCCGTTTTTCTTGCCAAAATCTCCGGAATATTACCAAAACATAATTTTCCATTTTTTCAGGATTTTTTAGGATTTTTCCCAATTTTTTCTATTTTCTTTTCTTTTCTTTTCTTTTTTCCCTCTACTATTCATCTTCTTCCTGCTTCCTTTCCTCTCTGCGTGCACACCCCCTGCCCAACTCCCTTTATTTTCTTTATTTCTTTCTTCTTCTTCTTCTTTTCTTTTCTTTTCTTCTTCTTCCTCCTTTGTTTCTTTTTCTTCCGCCATGGACGCATGGCCTCTCTGCCGGCCCTGCCACCGCCTCCTCCGGCCGCGGCCGCCCTCGATGGCCTTCCCCGGCCTTCCCGGAGGCTGCTACATCGCCCCCGATGCCGGCTGCGTTGCGGCCTAGCTGCTGCAACGCAGCTTCGCGGCTGCCATGGCCGCTGTTCTAGTTTCGCCACCCGTCTTTGCGGCTGCTGCCATCATCGGCCACCTCACCAGTCGCCTTCAATGCTTGCTCGAGCGTCACCTAGCCTCGTCCCGAACCGCCATCATCGCGGCAGCTTTCTTGCGCGTTGCAGCGTCCTGCCATGACTGCGCACGAAGCTCGCGGCTATGGCCGCTTGCCTCCAGCTCTCTCCCTCTCTCCCTTGCTTTTTATCTCTCTCGATCCCACGATCCCGCACTGCCTCTCCCTCGGCCACGATCACTGCCAATTTATAGGCAGTGGCTCCATATAAATATCACTGTTACAAGCTTGCCCACCACGCACTTAATCAAAAAATTTTCACAAATCTCGCTGTTTTTTCCCTCAAATCTCGCTACCTCTTCCTTAATTCTAGCTGCCATATCTCTCCCTAAATCCTGTTAAAATCCCTTCAGTCTTGCGCAAATCTCGGCCATAAAATTCTTGCAGACGCGCCCAGCTATATATCAATATATATATAATGTTATATATTATACTATATTAATAACAATTTTATATATTTAAACCTCAAATTATATCATAAATTTATTAGGACAATTCTCTAATTGCAACTATGCCCTTAAATATCGAATTTATTTGCATTACAATATTGAAAATGCAAAATTAATAATCCAATTCTTAGTTGAAAAGGACGATTTCGCCCCAGTGTCCTTACCGGGCTATTGTTTCATCCTGAAACCACTAAAGGGTTGCTCATTACGCAAAACCGAAGCCCCCCTAGGGTTCCGTTAATTTTTCAGAAGTCTCCTACAATGATTCTATTTTTCAGCCTTAATGGCAGTTGTATTTTAACTGTACCGAAAACTATTCCGAATTCGATTTCTTTTGATACCATAAATCCTATCTTGATACACTCATCGAGACCATATAATTTTCCTTAGATAATTTCACTCCGAGGCATCCCTTGCAGTCGATTTGGTACTAACAACTACTACCAAACCAATTTTTCAGTATTCTAAGGTCATCGAAATTATGTGGCAACTTTATATGAACATGGAGTATTACAATTATAACCATGTTATATCATATCATATGAGACCTGATCTTTGATTGATATTTTCAACAGGCTTCAAAGAAACTTCAAATTCTTACCCTCAGGCATTGTCATAACTTAACCACACTTCCTAATCTCTCTAGGCTCTCCAATCTTGAGAGTCTAGATCTTGTCGATTGTGTAAGATTGTAAGAGGTGGATAAGTCTATTGGACATCTCCACAGATTACGTTATCTATACCTTTATAAGTGCCTGAGCCTTAGGAAACTTCCGTCGGAGATGGCTAACTTGAAATCTCTTAAAGTATTATGGATCACCCAGTTCCTGGGTCAGTGTCAAACATTGATAAAAAAGAGTACAGGTTCTCTTGGGTTGTCACTAAACTTTATACATGACTTAAAGTGTTTATGTTAATTGAATATTAGTGGCCCTCTTTCACTCAATTTCTTGATAAAATTGGGAGTATGACCTCATTAACCTCTTTATATATTTCGGGATTTGAAATTGCTTGCTTGCTAGAGAGTATATGCAACCTTACAAAATTGGACACTTTAAATTGTTTAGATTGTCGTATGTCAAATATGTCAAGTGAACTTGGGAGATTGAACCGATTGCTTCATTTACTTCTGTAGGCGCCCCTAACTAGGGACCCATAACAAGATGACATAAAAGCCAAAGCCCATTAAAACATTACACATCCTTCTTAACAACGGAAGCCACGTTCATACATTCTTACTCATAGACAAACACAATATTGTCCACATGCCCACAAAAACAAAAGTAACTCAATATTACACACCACATTAGGGTCCATAAACCCACCATATCCCCTTAGGGGTACAACCTGAAACATAAACAAGCATAACTTAATACTACACACCACAAAACACCCCCCCAAAGGACCTTCGATTGAGATGGCTTTGTACACTTCGCTACCCCATGGATTATGACTCACTTGGCTCGCCTTTTACTTTAGTTTTACCCTTACCTAGAATGATGCAAGCAAACATGAGCCACAAGGCCCAACAAGTATAACTAAAAGAATGCGAGCATAAGAGTCATGGGTTTCAAGAAGCAAAAGAGACATGAATGCCATTTAAGGTACTTTCACATGATAAAATCATGATACATGCATTCATGCTCATATGCAATACTTTTTAGAACTATAAACATGGGACCGAAGTCTGAAACCTTGGGATCAAAGTCCAACTTTGAGCTCAACACTTTCTCTACGAATATATCCTGCGGACTCATCCGCTGCACGCATCAGGAAGCCTTTACATATTTTTTAAAAACCATTTTCATGTATATGCTTAATGCATTATCATAATATACATATTCGTAATAATTTCTCATATATAACTAACATGCAATTAACATACCAATATGCACAATAGGGCAACATTCATGCAAGACAACGTTAAACCCTTGCATGTCCACAATAAAGCATAATTCCCAAGGAAAGATAGGGTAATACAAAACCCTATTTGAGATTCAATAGGTATAAATGTAAATCATGGAATAATTTCCTAGAAAGAAGGAAATAACTTATAAAATAGGAAAATGACTTGTAATTTAAAACATAAGAGGTAAGATCTTGCAATAACAAGTATTAGAGAAGGGCACTTGCAATTTAAATCATAAATTGGAGAAGAGAGGAACTGAACTTGTAAAATAGGAGAAGAACTTGTAAAATAGTAATAAGAACTTGCAAACATAAACTTGAGAGAGGGAGAAACTGAATTTGCATATTAATAAGAAAACTGATATCTTGCCTTTTAAATGAAATAAAGAGGAAGAAAAACTTGTCTTAATTATTTTTCCTCAACTCTAGCAAGAATAGATTCGCTACTCAAGCCCACACCACCACAATCTCCTTTATCTCTCCAAAATCTCCCCTTTCCCTCAAGCATTCATCCCATAAATATAGGCTAAGGAGAAAGAAGGTTGGTGAGCATTATGGAGGCAAAGAGATCCTTAATTCCCTCTCCCATTTCCCCCTATTTCCTTAAGCATTTATTGCCTATTTATAGGCTAAGAAGAAAGGAACTTCGTGGAAACATCAAGGCAGCAATGGAGCATCATTTTTTTGTGACAACAAGTAGGCTGGATGCATGGAAGGCAGGTGGCATGGCTGCTGGGCACGTGGCAGTGGCTAAAAGCCACTTGGCAATGGCATGTAGCCACTTGGCGTGAGGCAGGGCCATGCATGGCACGCAGGGGCGCGTGGCTATGCGCATGCGAGCTATGTGGTCGCGCGCTCATGCGCGCGCATGGGCCCTTTCACGGGGGCGCATGCCTGGGCGCCCCTAGCCCCCACTGGGTTTTAAAAAAGCAAATTTTTGTTTTGCTTGGCTGCGGGTTCGATCCCCCGACCTTCCCCTCCTCCTTGGCACGCCCAACCATCTTGCCTACCACCCTCAATGGACACTAATCCGCGCAAATTATTTTTAAGGAGACATTCAGTTCCCAAAATTACACTTAAACCCCTATAATTTTCAGAAACCAACTAATTTAATCTATTTCACTACAAGAAAATTATTGTTTAGCGACGAAATTTAGTGACGGAACTCTTCTGTCGCTAAATAGCGATAGAATTTCCGTTGCTAATTTTTTTTAATTTAGCGACGGAATCCGCGACGCAAAAGCCGTTGCTAAAAAAGAAAAGAAATTTTAAAAAATAAATTAAAAAAATAATTTAAAAAGAAATTATTTTTTAAAAATTAAATTTTAGCGACGGGTATACCCGTCGCTAAAAAAAAATTAAAAAATAAAAAGAAAAGAAAAGAAAAATAAAAAAAACAACAAAATTAGCGCGCTGAAAAATACAAGAAAATAAAAAAATAAACTTTAGCGGCAGGGCATACCCGTCGCTAAAAACTAATGAAAAAAATATAAAAAACAAATTTAGCGACGGGTACACCCGTCGCTAAAAAAGAGAAGAAAATAAAAAAAAATGAAAATTTAGCTTTCTAAAAAGTAAAAGAAAATAAAAAATAAAATAAATTTAGCGACGGGTATTCCCGTCCCTAAAAATAATTAAAAAATAAAAAAGCCCGTCGCTAAAAAGTAATTTAAAAAATAAAAATCAAATTTAGCGACGGGCCGAGCAATTGCTAAAATGAAGAGAAAATAAAAAAAATTAAAAACACAACAAATTTTGCGTGCTAAAAAATAAAAGAAAATAAAAAATAAAAAAAATTTAGCTACGGGAATACCCGTCGCTAAAAATAATTTAAAAAATAAAAAAAAAGTTTAGCGACAGGAATGGACACGTCGCTAAAAAGTTATTAAAAAAATTAAAATTAAATTTAGCGACGGGCTTAACCCATCGCTAAAGATAAGAGAAAATTAAAAAAATTAAAAAAAACAACAAATTTAGCACGCTAAAAAATAAAAGAAAATAAAAAATAAAAAAAATTAGCGACGGGCATTCCTGTCACTAAAAAAAATTAAAAAAAAAAAAAGTTTCGCTACGGGAATGGACCCGTCGCTAAAAAGTTATTAAAAAAATTAAAATCAAATTTAGCGACGGGCTTAACCCGTCGCTAAAGAGAAGAGGAAATTAAAAAAAAAAAAAAAACAAATTTAGTGCTCTAAAAAATAAAAAAGTAATTTAAAAGATAAAAATCAAATTTAGCGACGGGCTCAACCATCGCTAAAATGAAGAGAAAATAAAAAAAAATAAAAAATAAAAAAAACAACAAATTTAGCTCGCTAAAAAAATAAAAAATAAAAATAAATTTAGCGACAGGTATTCCTGTCGCTAAAAATAATTTAAAAAATTAAAAGAAAATGTTTAGCCCGTCGCTAAAGAGAAGAGAAAATTAAAAAAAAAATTTAGCGTGCTAAAAAATTAAAAAAAATAAAAAAAATCAAATTTAGTGATAGGGGTATTCCTGTCGCTAAAAAATAAAAGAAAATAAAAAAATTAAATTTAGCGATAGGGATGAACCCGTCGTTAAAAAAATTAAAAAGATACAAATTTAGCGACGAGGCTGAACCCGTTGGTAAAAATAAAAGAAAATAAATTCAAATTAAATTTTAGTGACTGGCCAAATTTGTCGCGAAAAAATAAAAAAAATTCAAATGAAAATGAAAATCAAGCGACTAGTTAACCCCATTGCTAAAAATTAAAAAAAAGATAAAAATTTAATTAAAATCTTTAAATTTAAACATAACATAATTCTTTAATGCTAATATAATAATTAATAAAGTTTCCCTTTACTAACATTAATATTAAAAATAATATCATTAAATAAGTTTGAGAAATTTTGTTGTATAAATATAATTCTGAAAATATATGAAAGAGAATACTATAAATATATTTTATATACATCAATAAACAAGAAGACTTCCAGATTGATAGCTCGTGCATGAAACTTGATCATGAGAGGGTTGGGGATTCGAATCCAGTAAAGAGTCTGAGATAATAGCGACAGAGTAATATTCCAGCATTGCCATGTGGCGAGCAAATCTGTTAAAAAAGAATCAAAGGTGCAACTTTGGTAGTTCGACTCTAAGGTGCAACACTTTTAATTATTGCTGAGATTAATATCTCAGCGTTGCCACGTACGTATGCGAGGTGCTCATGAGAGGAGGGTAGGACCTGACACGCGTTCAATTTTGGGGAATCCATTGAATTTAGCGAACGAATTCGTCGCTAAAAAAATAACAAAGTTTAGCAATGGAATAAATATGTCGCAAGAAAAAAAGAAAATAAAATAAAATAACTTGTAATTTCAAAACATAATTTTTACACTTTACAAAATGCGTAAAAATTTGAATTTTTTTTTATAAAATATGAAATTTAAACTTTAATTTCACATTTTAGTAATTAAATTTATATTGTTGATGCAATAGTACATAAATTTATGTGCACAAAAAAAAATGTAATAGTACATAAATTAAAATCTAAATGTGCCCTATATACACATATTTTTTAAAGATATTAATTTTCATTATTGCGTAATATGTTATCCTTTAGCGAAAATTCATTTTTTTAAATGAATAATATGCAGATAAAATAAAAATAATAACCACGATATTTAGATGATACGTACGTTTCACTTGTTTTAAATTTCATTATTAACTATATGATGTAATGCTATATAATTCAGTAATTTAGTAATGCTACTGAAATTAATGTTTAACAAAATATTAATAAAAATTTAATGTGAAATTTATAAAATATTTAAATTAAATATAAAATTTGTTTTGAAAATACAATATTTCTCAATTGAGATAATTAATATGAGAGTTAAACTTCTCAGTGATAATATTTCTCAATTGATTTAAGGCTTACAAAATAAACATATAATAATAAATGCAACAATAGTAATTGAAAAATTGTCTCAATTTAAAGTATTAGAGATAAAATATATGAAGTCGTAAGTTATAACACTTGAACACTTGTAATGAATATTCTCTAACCCCATAATTAATTAATGTTGCAGCATCTAAGTATTTATAGTTGACAGTTAAACTACTGAAGACAGTTGAACTGCATTAAATGCACTTGGAATTAATAATTACTCTTTAGTATTGAATTACAGTATTAATTTTTTTCCTTAATTCTTTATCTTTTAAACTTATTTTTTTAATTAATGTGAAGTTGTAAAATCAAATATCTATAAAAGAACTATATTAATTTTATTAGTTAAAAAAATAAAATAATTTTTTAAAATTTATTTTTCACCGACTAACAATCACTCGACACTAATTCTCCATCTGCGATGGGTGACTGTCTGTCACAGATGATTATTGATTTTAGTTTCCTCTCAAAATACTTATCATTTTTAGTTTACAAAATATATATAAATTTTAATTTAAATTAATTAGTAAAAATATATTTATTTATAACATAAATATTATTAATCATTTAAAAAATAAAAAATACATTTTTATCTCTTCTTCTACAATTAATAATAAATTTACAAATTCTTAAAAAATATTGTATTTATTTTTTGGTCATTATTCTTTAAATAATTGTAATTGATTTATTTTTATTAATTTTTTTCATTGTAAAATATTTTTTTCTTGATTAGTTTAATATTGTAAAATTAAATAATTATAAATTAATTATATTTTAAAGTATTTTAAAAATATATATTTATTAATTTAAAATAATATATATTAAATAATATATTTAATATAATAAATAGAAAAGAGGGGGTGCAGTGTACTGTGCCCCCTATAGCGACGGGCACTGCCCGTCGCTGACAGCGGCGGGCAGTGCCCCGCCCTCCCCCACACGCCACGTCCCCCCCTTTTTAAACCTCCCCCCTCCCTCTCCTTCCCTCTCCCTTAATTTAAAGCTCCCCCCTTCCCCTTCGAGCTCAGATCTCTTCTCTCCCTTTCTCCTAATTTGCTTTCTTTTTCATCTCTTCTCCATTCTTCACTTCTTACTCTCACTGATATTCGAAGCTGATCAAGGTATTTTTTTTATTTTTAGTTCTTAATTATCAAATTACAATCTTGAATATTTGTTAAATAATAGGTACTATTTGATTAATTGTTAAGTTGTAAATAGTTGTTAATGTTAGTATTTCTGTTAACTGTTAATGGTAATATTTATTATAATATTAATTAACTGTTATTTATTAATGTATTATGTTATTTAATACATTAAATAATAATAT
The DNA here is from genome assembly GCF_014633365.1 of Diospyros lotus. Classification (NCBI taxonomy): domain Eukaryota; kingdom Viridiplantae; phylum Streptophyta; class Magnoliopsida; order Ericales; family Ebenaceae; genus Diospyros; species Diospyros lotus. The sequence continues at coordinate 5,273,339 of NC_068349.1, read as the reverse complement.
TAAATATGTTATTTATTTAATAATAATAACAAATCTGTTAGTATTATTTATAACAGATGTATAAATAATCTGTTATAAATGATCTGTTAGTATATTTTCTGTTATAATTTTAAATATTTGTTAGTATTATTTTTGTTATTATTTATAAATTATTATTATGTATTATGTGATTTAATTAAATAAATTAAATTTAAAATAATATATAATTAAAAATTGGGGGGGAGAGAGGCGGGGAGGGTTTATTATATATTTTGTATTATTATTATTATGTATTATGTGATTTAATTAAATAAATTAAATTTAAAATAGTATATAATAAAAAAATTGGTGACTGTGTTGGGGGTGGGGGGGTGGGGCGACTGTTAGGGAGGGGGGAGGAGGCTTTATTATATATTTTATATTAGTATTATGTATTATATATTTTGTATAAATTATTATTATGTATTTTTGTGATTTAAATAAATAAATTAAATTTAAAATAATATATAGTTCAAAACTTTGTGACTTAGGGGAGGGGCAGGGGGTTAAATTAAAAATAAATGTTTAATATAAAAAATATTATATTAAATATTTAGTAAAATGATTAAAAATATGAGAAATGAATAAAAATAGGAGTTTTATTATAGGAAATTAAATAATTTGTAATAGTTTTAATAGAGTAAAAATTACAGTTTATTCTCGTTGTGCCTTTTATAAATTAGATTTTAGATTATAACGAAGATGAGAAATTAATGAATAAAAATAAGTCGATGATATTTTAAATAGATACAAAAATTGTAAATAAAAAAATATAAGAGTTTTTTGTAATTATTATTTTTAATATCAAAAATAATTATTCAATCTAAAAATAGATATAAATTTTATAATGATTTTAAACAAATTTAAAAAAATAAAAAAAAATAGTAAATTTTCTTATGGATTTTTTTTTTTTTTGTTTCTAAGTTAAAACATATTTTTTTTATTTTTAATTTTTGTGTGGATGAAACTGATTTTAATTTCATTTTTTTAACACATAGAATGAATAATAAGAATAGGAGTTTTAATTTTAAATAATATATGTATATTAGGTGATTTTGTTTAGTTTTTAAATCGTTGAAAGTTTAATCAATATTATTTGGGCAAATTAGAATTAAAGAAAAATCAAAACATTAAACATTAGAATTAAAATGAAAACGTTAAATGAGTAAATTCTTGAATGTTTTAATTTAGAATTTATGATGTGATTTAATTTGTAGTTCAAAAATGATTTAATTTGTGATGTGATCATTTAATTCAATGCTCTAGCCACCGGCAAGACAAGCACTGGAATCAAACATGGAATATTCCATGTTGATCCCACTATAATTGCAATTGCTTGCACAAAATTCATAAATTAATTTATGTTCGGCATTAGGTGTGGAGTTTCATTTATTTTTGGCATGTTGACTGTGAGGGTTATGAGATATCAAATTAATTTATTTAATACTCAATATTTTTAAATGCTAATGTGTAAGGACCTGCCCCCGAAAGTCCCGTAAACACAGGAGTTTCAAAAGGAAGCCCTCACGAAAAGGATACAGATGCAAACTTCAACAAAACATCTCAAATGAGATTTTTATTAATATAAACAACAGAAGCAAAAATCTTATAGTATACATTCTTTGATGACAACATTAGGGCTCACATGTCCGCACACACAAAAACACCATGTCTAGCATAGCAAGACAATATCCTTCCTGGACTCAAAACAAGACAAAACGTCCAAGAATCTTCCAATTAGGGTGCCTCTGTACACGACATCTAACATAGGGAGAACTAAGCTTGGTCCCACCCTCAACTGTTTTTCCATGCTTACCTGGAATGATGTAAAACAAGAGTAAGTCACAAGACTCAGCAAGTATATATATAAAAAAGGTAACAGGGTTGATAGCTGACTCGCCCATAAATATACCTACCCATGATATGTATCGCATATCAAACCATGCCATGTACCGCGATGCCAAATCATAACGTAAATGCATCAATGCACACACATAGTCCGTGGGGTCCACATAAGACAAGACACACATTGGCCCCCAAGTCCAGCATACAAACCTGTTGTAAGACAATATAGGCTACTATAAACTTTCGACGTATACACCAGATCATTCCCCGAAGTCTAAAAGTACACCCGTGGAGTATACACCAGATCATTCCCCACCGAGCCCAAACAATTTCCACATCCAAAGACTCCCGAGGTATACACCAGATCATTCCCCAATGTAATACCTGAGAGTAATTTGAGGACAAAAATGATATTTGGTAAAGGGCACAAATGGAATTTTGAGAAAAAATAAGACTATAGGATACACTAACACAGTTTTGGATGACCGAATTAGTCAGAGGGAGTACCCCGGACCCTAGATAGCCAAGGAAAATGGTATAGTATCGACGAGTGATTTAAATTATGATTTTTAGTGATAAAAGAAATGAGATCGGGAACAATTTTCGGTACAGCAAAAAATAAAGCTGACAGTTAGGTCGTATTACCGAATTGTTATAAACGATATCCGAAAAATCAACGGAGGGTGTCTAAGACTAATATTTGATGTATAGAATAATCCTTAAGTGGTTTCAGGTTGAATCAAGTGGATTTGAAGTTAAAACGATCAATCGGGCCTAAGTGTAATTTTCTAAATTTGCCCGAGGGAGGTCAAAACGGTAATTTTTCAAAAGTTTCAAGGGAGAAATGAGAAGTTCTAATCTTGAGGGTCTTAGTGATGGTGCTAGAAAGATCAGGGGCTTGAGGATAAGGGCCAAAAGGCAAAAGAAAAGTTCAAGGGGGCCAAACTGTAATTTTTGAAAATCTACCAAAGCATGGCAGATCTGGCCATGGATTCGGCCAAAAAATAGGGAGATTTGGGAAGCAAATCTTGCCAGGGCATGGCCTAGGGTAGTCTAGGAAGCGTGTGGGGAAAGGTTTGGTCGAAAATTGGCCACGTGGGGGTCGGATTTAGCCTATAAATAGCCAAGGGTTTCGGCCGATTTTGAAGCACCAAATAGCTCGGGTTTGAGGGAAAATCGAGGGAAGCCAATAAGGGGCTTTTGATCCTTAGGGCGAGAGGAGAAATTCTGGAAAGTTTGGTGAAGTTTCGAGGCGATTTGAAGGGGTTTCGAAGGCTGATCGGAGAAGGGAGGCGGACCGCCGCGCCACGCCTGTAAACGCCCGATCGAGGGCCTTCCTGGTGTCCTTTCGGCCTGAAACCGGTGGGTCTAGGATCGATTCTTCATGGGCTTTCAGGGGGTACCAGTTTCTTGGTGATCGGAGCAACCGCCGGCGGTCGGCTCAAGGTTGAAGACGGTGGCGCGTGACTGCCACGCGTCAACCCTCACCCTCACACACGCGCCTAGTGCGTGAGGGCGCGTGAGCAAGGGTATTCTGGTAATTTCAACTCCAGTATTTTTAATAAATTATTTTAAGAATTATGGTGTTGAAATATTTGGAAAAGTAGTTGAGAAAATAATTATTTTGGAATTATCGAGGTGAAAAATGGGAGAAAATAGAGAAAATAGTGAAATAATTCAGGAAAATGGATTTTAATGTTTCCCTTATTAATTATGGTGCTTAGGAAGTGTTGTGATTTGAGGTTGACTGTAAATTCAAGTGTTTGTGATTTGACACGCATAACGAGGTTGTGCACGAGGATTGAGGCAGTCCGAGTACGTCGAGGTGAGTGTTCGCCCCCAACTTTGTTTTGACTTGTGAGTGGTTCTACCCGAAAAGACTTATAGTAGCATATGAATGGTTTATTGTGAGTGTTCGCCCCCAACTTTGTTTTGACTTGTGAGTGGTTCTACCCGAAAAGACTTATAGTAGCATATGAATGGTTTATTGTGAGTGTTCATTCCTATGGCTCAGTTTATTGTGATGGTTTGTCCAAATGGTTATTTACACATGCATTGAATTTCGTACGATAAATTGCATATATTGGGATGTTGATTTTATGATTTTTCGGCATTGGCATGTTGTGTCGTCCATGTGGGACGTGGGTTGTTAACCTGTGACGTTGCTCTCGAGTGATAGCACTCGGGATGCGTGCCTAGGGTTAATGCTATGAGACCCACTTGGGACGGGGCTGAGACGGACTTCACCCTACGGTACTCAAGTGGCGGGGCTGAGAGTGGACACCACGCCAGGTTCCTTGAGCAATAACATTAAAGCCGAGGTGATGTTGATTCCAGGGATAGTGCTGATGTGGCACTCTTGGGGCTAGGGTTGCGTTGGGTTTTGGAATACTTTTGAGTTGGAGCGTAAAGCCTAACAATGACAATGGGGTGATTCCCGGGTTCATGTGTCGAGTTTGTCCCTCTTAAGCAGGATTGTGTTTGCCAATGGGCCGATGGGGTCGTGTCGCCTTTAGAGATTGCATTTTCCCCGGTTAGGGTTAAATGCTGTGTGGGATTCTCTTAGGCTGGTGCATGTCAAGATTTATCGGTTTTATGCATATGATTTTGCATATCTACATGAAAATATTTTTGAACTCTCACTTAGATGATTCAGCATCTAATTTGGACTATGTCCCTGGAATATTCAAACGTTCCAGGTGAAAGCAGTGGCGCCAAGGGAAAGAATGTCATCAAGATGTAGCTGCTATGTTTAGTTTTTGTAGGTTTTTGTCTATGATTACGATGTTCAGAAGTTATGTAAAATTTTGATATTTTCATGTGAAACATCAATTTGGTTATTGTAAAGGAATTGTCGGTTATATATCATTGAGGTTTCGATCTTGCTTCCGCTGATGTGATTGATAATGCTTGTCTTAGTCTATTAATTATTAAATTTTGATATGCTAAGAAGGTACGATCGGGATTGTCGGGAAATGATTATGATGAAAGTATGTGTGTTGAGAGGCTTATGTTGTATGATATAAAAAAAAAAAAAATATTCCCGAAATCTCGAGTTAACACTCGCTTGGGAAAAGTGGGGCGTTACACCCAGAGTCCCATATCCTCAACATGCAATGCAACAAATAAAGAAATGCACAGCTTATGCAGCATAAACGTGATGTCAAGGCCCCCATAAGCCAAGCATCAGGCCATGCTACACCCACATAAGAACTCACACATACACATGCTCCATGTGTCCATGCTCACCTACCATACACAGGTCGGTACTCACAAGCCAACCATGTCATGCCAATGCTCACGCCACCACTAAACACCAAACATGATCCCAGATGTATGCAAACCCATAGCCCAATGTCCCAATGCATCACCATGGAATGTGTAATAATAAATAAATCAAAATATAACACCACCCCAAATAGAAACCATCTGAAACCTACCCCGATAAGGTTCAACATCATTCCACAAAGAAATGTAGGGAGAAATAGCCCTACTTGGCTAGCAAATACAAAATGCATCAGCAATGCTCAGGGAACCTTTTCTATTCTCATAAAGAATTACATCTAAACGCATTATAATCTAACATATAAGTGAATCTCATCATACTCCAATGATGCTCCAAAATAAACTATTTATCTCCTGAATATTAGGGTAAAAAAAATCGCTCAAACGGAAGAACTCCATATTCCATGCCAAGATTGGCTCGGTTGCTACGGCCTCAAAACATATTCAAATGATCCAAGATACATTCCAAAAGAAATATTAATAAGCTTAGTTTGTGGTACAAAAATGGATTTCAAGTTGGACAATACCACAAATAGTTATGCCCCAAACACCACAGCATTATTAGACTCGAATTGAAGATTTCAATTTCTAGTTTCTAGTTCATTGGGCTCCAACTCATCCAATTTTTGTCCAAATACCAACAAATTATATACCAAATCGATTCTTATCAAGTCTAGTTTATGAAAATTCAAACAGTTTGTCAATCGGATATCTACACAAAAAGTTATGGCCAAAATAGTATAGGGTACGCCGTGTAGTCTACTGCGGGAGTCGACTTTGACACCAAGACAATCGACTTTCGATTCACAGTCAACTCCGACGTCACCTCAGGCGACCTAACCGAGAGAAAACCTTGGGGAGTTGACTCCCAGCCCCTCCCAGTCGACTCCCTGAGCCCAGAAACCCCAATGGACGAACCAAAAATCCCCAAAACCATCCCAAAACTTATCATAATCTTTCCAAACTCCAAATACATCACCTCTATGAAAAGATGAAATAAAAGAAGACCTCATTTCAGCCATAATCCCAATTTGTCACGGTTCCACCAAAAATTATACAAAACACACTCAACCAAATTTTAAACAAAACCCACAATATGACAACCAAACTTTCAAGAACATTCCTTGAAAATTAGAAGTTCCTAAGACATTATAACAACCACGAGACACATATTTGCATTCCATATGACAGCAAGGAGAATCTTACACCGAAATACCAAGAAGAACTAAAATCTCACATACAATGGAGGAAAAGGAGAATAGAACTTGCCTTGTGGATTTTGCTAGCCTCACCAAGCTTCCAAGTCACACAAGATACTATCTTTTGCTCCCAAAGCTTCAAATCTATGGAGAGAGAAATCCCAAGAGGAGAAGAATGGATGTTGAAGAAGAAATGAAGGAAGAAGAAAATGAAAAAGAAAGAGAAGTAAAGAAAGAAGGGTGGCTCATGCCACATCCACCACCTCCTTCATTTTATTATTTTCCCATTTACTAATTTTCCCTTCAAGTTAGCTCTTATTCCCTCCATGTCCCTTAGCCATTTAAATAAAAGCAAATATCCTATAATTTCTTTAAATACATATTCGTTATATAGATACATAATTCTCCTATTTTCCATTTCTTATTGTTGTGTCATAGGTAAAAGCCCATTAAAGGGTCAAGTAAGCCTAAAAGCCCAAAATGTCTTTTTGGGCTAAAAAGCATAAATTTTTCATATAGGGGGGGTCCCGCACAAAACGCACAAACACAATAGGTCCGATATTCAAAAATATTTTTGAATATTTCAAGAAGAGGATAAATAATTATCCATAGTGAATTCTAAATTCTGAAATGGTTATGAAATATTTGGATGAGTATTATCCCTAAGAAATTCTATCCCTAAAAAGGATCAGATAAATATCATCTATCAAGATAAGCGTTATCTGTAATTCTGTTACAATTGAAATCATTCTATATTTATCTATAAATAAGGAGTTATTCATTCCTAAAAGTGGGGAGGTCTTTGATACTATTTCAATACAGTTTCTTTCATCATATTCAGTGTCTAACTTAAGTGTCGGAGTGTTTGCGCGGGGACCTCCCTGCGCCCTCTGACTGTTTTCTTATTTTTGCAGGCTTATGCGGCTTGAAGACGACGTTTCCATTCTACAAATTTATTGTTGTATTCATGCCACAATAATTGGAGCCGTCTGTGAGAAACGTCCAAAAAGCCTATGGGTATTACAACAACTTTTATCCAATCTCAAGCCGTATGAAGCCTCAATTGAGAAAAAAATAGTACACATATGAGAAAAGCTATGTTCCCTTGTTTAATATTTTTGCACCCATTACTGTGTCGTTTTTAAATCCTGGAATTATACATATATATGAAAGAAAGAAGATTGAAAAAGAAACAGAAGGCATGTTACGTATCAAAGCTTCTCGTGGAAGCTAATGGAGAAGGAAATATGTTGTACATATTATATTTGTTAAGCTTGTATATATTATATGTGATAACAAGCTTCTGGAGCAAGCTTGGTGGAAAAATAATTACATGCGTACTAAAGCTTCTGAGAAGAGAAAGAAACTATTATGCGTATATTATGCATATTATATTATTTCATGAAGAGGTTCTGGAAGAAACTTGGATAAGAGGAAAGACCCAAGACCCAAATCCCCAACAGAAAAGTGTTAAGTTACACATTATATACATATTATATTGCAATAAAATAGCGGCCTTCGTTATATATTATAAAACCATCAAGAATGGAGATTCTGCATGAGGTAACCAAAGCTTGACGTCTGAGATGGCTATCTAGAGAGTTCCCGCTGTTCAGGATTTAAGTTCACCCTTTCAAAGTCAAATCCTTGCATAGCCATGGTTGGTTTCCGTACCCATCTGGGTAAATCAGCAAATCATATTCCTTGAGATGTTACAATCTTCTGCAGAGAGACAAAATTAGACAAAAGGCATGAGCTCTTGCTATGATATCCCATTTACAGGGCCGAAGCAACTTTCTTCTTCTTCCTTGTTTAAATTAATTTCCTTATGCTCTTTTAATTAATTCCATTTGGGAGATCCCTGGTGTCATTGGACAAATGACTCGACCCAATTACACAAGGCGCATGTGGCAACCAAGCAGCAAGTGGCGAAGCAAGGCACTAAGGGGTGACCCACGCACGAAGCTAAAGCAGAGCTGGAGCAGAGAACCTCATCTTCTTCCTAGTTTAATTTTCTTTTGTTATTATTGTTGATTTGGATTTCAATTTTGTCAAAAAAAAAAGCTCTCAAATGTGGATGTAGGCGTTACGTCGAACCGTAAAAATAAAATATTATTATTCTTTAAATTGCGGACGTAGGCGCTACGCCAAATCGGGAAAACAAAATATGGATATTCTCTCTAATTGCGGACGTAGACGTTACGTCAAACCGCAAGAATAAAATATTATTATTCTTTAATTGCGGACGTAAGCATTAAGTCGAATCACGAAAACAAAATATTATTTTTTAATTACGGACGTAAGCGTTATGCCGAACCGCGACAATAAAATATTGATATTCTTTTAAAGTGCGAAAGTAGGCGCTACGTCAAACCGCGAAAATAAAATATTCTCGGATTGCGGATGTACATGGTATGTCGAACCACGAAAATAAAATATTGATATTATTTCGAATTGCAGACGTCGCCCACAATTATTCCAGCAAGCATATACACATGAAACTGGGGAGCTGCAATCTTATGGCAAAAAACAAAAAAGCTCGTTGCCCTGCACATGGCCCGACAATGAGGGAAAATAACAAAGTCCATTGTCCTGCACATAGCCCGATAATGAAGGAAAACAAGCTTGTTGTCTCGCTGGTAGCCTGATAATGAGGTAAAAACAAAAGTCATGTTGCCCCGCTTGTAACCCGGCAATGAGGAAGACAACAAACATGTTACCCCGCGCATGGCCCGGTAACGAAAAGAAAGCAAAAGGCCTATTATCCCGCACATAGCTCGACAATGAAGGAAAACAAGCATATTGTTTCACTAGTAGCCTGATAATAAGGTAAGAGCAAAAGGCCCATTGTCTTGCGCATAGCTCGACAATGAGGAGAAAATAAAACCGTTGTCCTGCGAGTAGCCCGACAACGGTGAGGCATAGTCAGTGTACTCTTCCCTTTATCTTGCAGCCAAAGGCAAGAGTGAGGAGCAATTGTTGTGTCATAGGTAAAAGTCCATTAAAGGGTCAAGTAAGCCTAAAAGCCCAAAATGTCTTTTGGGGCTAAAAAGCATAAATTTCTCATATGTGGGGGGTCCCGCACAAAGCACGCAAACACGATAGGTCCGATATTCAAAAATCTTTTTGAATATTCCAAGAAGATGATAAATAATTATTTATAGCGAATTCTAAATTCTGAAATGGTTATGAAATATTTGGATAAATATTATTCCTAACAAATTCTATCCCTAAAAATGATAAGATAAATATCATCTATTAAGATAAGCGTTATCTGTAATTCTGTTATAATTGAAATCATTCTATATTTCTCTATAAATAAGGAGTCATTCATTCCTGAAAGTGGGGAGGTCTTTGATACTATTTCAATACAGTTTCTTTCATCATATTCAGTATCTAATTTAAGTATCGGAGTGTTTGCACGGGGACCTCCCCGCGCCCTCTGACTGTTTTCTTATTTTTGCAGGCTCATGCGGCTTTAAGACGGCGTTTTCATTCTACAAATTTATTGTTGTATCCATGCCACAACACTTATATAATATCCTACCCACATACCTTGCAAAGTCGTGGGTCCCATTTTCATCAAAGTCAAGTCCCTGACTTTTCCACCATTTTACCCTCTATGCCAACCCAGCTAAAAGCATCATATATAATCTTTCAAAAATAATAGCTCAAACAAAGCAAATATTTTATTCTCACAGTTAACACCCGGATCCGCTAACGGATCGTTACATAATAAATTGCGATACCAAAAATTAATGGCGATGTTTGAAGAGTTATATAATTTTCTTACATGTCTCATGTTTTAGGATATATATAATATATGGGGTTTAATTAATGTTAAATTTAAATTAAAAAATTAATTTTAATTATTAAAAATTTATAATTAAATAAAAAAATTGGGCTCATTAAGGGTTCAAGTAGGTGAGTGTTTTAAAAATGAATTATTAATAAAATTTTAATTTTATATTTAGTATTATTTAAAAAAATTTATGTTATTAATATTAATAATATAGTTAAATAATTTTAGTAGGATTAAATAAAATTATTCTGCACAATTGGGGTTTTAAATGTATAATCTTAATAAAATTAGATAATAATATATAATTTTAATTAAATTAATAATAATCACAATTAGAGTTTTAAATGTGGTGTGGTCAGGGCTTTGGTTCACGGGTTTGGTTAATTGTAAATTTGGAATAAATTTAAAATTTGTAAAATAATTTATATTAAATTTTTATTAAGTTATTAATATTACTATAAATTTGGTTGTTAAATAATTTTTTTAGGGCCAAATCAATGTTTTCTTAATTAATTTTGATATTTTGACTTTAATTTTAATTAAAATAATTATTCACAAAAAAAAAATGGTGTATTAGTAATGTTCTTAAAAATATAGCCTAATTTTCTAACTTTATTTTTTATTAAATCTCTTGTTAGAAATTAAAATAATTTAATTTTTTAATTTTATTAATTATATATTATAAATTTAAAATAATAAATATATGTTTTTTAATTTTTTAATAATATGGGTTTCAAGATTTAAGCAAGGTTTAACTTTAGGTTTAATGAAGATTAATCTTAACAAAATTATACAATAATATATAATTGAAATAAATAAAAACTTGTTGTTTAGTCTAGTTTAATTCAAAAAATGATTAGTTTAACGATAAATAATATGTTTAAATATAACAGTTGAATGTTCAATAATATAGTTGTCGAGTTAGTTATTTATTTAATATAATATTAAAATTATAACTATAAATATAATATTATTAATTATTTGGTTAAACTTTTGTTACTTGGTAAAAAATTTAAAGTTCTGTACGTCTGAAAATGGAATTATAAATTACGTACTAAAGGATGGTTTTGTGAACTTTTAGCATAGTTTTTTTTGTCATACATATTATTTAATTTAAAATGAAAATTTCGTCGCATCGTAAGTAGATTGATAATAAGTGTAACCCAAGAAGGGGCAGGATTACTAGAGAATTTTATGAGGGTGTCGATGAGTTCATTCAATTTGCATCTAACCCAAGAAAGTTTTAGAAGAATAGAAGGAAAGTTAAAGTGTCCTTGTATGAAATGCGAGTGTCTAAGGTTTAAATCAGTCAATGAGGTGAAAAGAGATATTTGTAAACATGGATTCATGAAAGATTATTATTATTGGACGTATCATGGTAAAGAAGTGCCTGTTATGCCTCATTCAGTTATTGAAAATGAATATTATAGAGAAGACAATTTTAGGGATTAGTTTAATTCCTATGAACAGATGGTAATGGATGCGGCTGGGCCATCAAATGCGCCATATATAATGCAAGAGACTGGTACTGGAAGTGGTTATCAGACTTATAATGTAGATGAAACATCGAATGAAAATGCGACTTGGCCATCAAATGCGCCATATATAATGCAAGAGACTAGTATTGGAAGTGGTTATCAGATTTACAATGTAGATGAAGCACCGGATGAAAATGCACAAGCATTTTATGACATGTTATCTATTGCACAAGCTCCATTGTATCCAAACTGCGAAATAGAAAGTGAACTTTCTGTTGTAGTTAGGATGTTGAGTATAAAGTTTGATTACAACATTCCCGAAGGTGGATATAATGAAATCATGTTGTTTATGCATCAAACAATGCCAATTGATTTTTATCATACCAAGAAATTGGTTTCGTAGCTTAGCCTCGATTATCAGAAGATTGATTGTTGTTCAAATGAGTGTATGTTGTATTACAAGAATGATGAATCCGGGATGAGTTGTAAGTTTTGCGGTCATCCTCGTTTTAAACCTATAAGAAGTGGGAAAGGAAAATTTAAACAAATTTCTTATAAAAAAATGTGGTACTTGCCTCTCATACCAAGACTGTAGAGAATATATGCTTCTACGGTTACAACTGCGAGCATGAGATGGCATCATGAAAGTCGGAGGGAACCTGGTGTTTTGTCTCACTCGTCTGACGGGGAAACATGGAAACATTTTGTTAGAAATATCCTAACTTTGCCACCAATCCTAGAAATGTGAGGCTTGGTCTTTGTGCAGATGGATTCACTCCATATGGTAATTCGGGTCGGTCGTATTCTTGTTGGCCGGTTATTGTGACACCATATAACTTACCTCCTGAATTATGTTTGAAGAGAGAGTTTCTTTTTCTGACTGCTATTATTTCAGGTCCATCAAATCCGAAAAACAAGATAGATGTGTTCTTACAACCTTTAATTGATGAACTAAAATTGTTGTGGTACGAAGGTGTTCTGACTTATGATATATCAACAAAAAATAATTTTTTCATGAAGGCTGCTCTATTATGGACCGTCAATGATTTTCCTGCCTATGGAATGTTATCTGGTTGGATGACATCGGGTAGATTAGCGTGTCCATATTGTATGGAGAAAACTAAATCATTCAACCTCAAGTATGGTGGAAAGACGTCATTTTTTAACTATCACGAACAATTTTTGCCTATGGATCACGTCTTCTGGAGAAATATAAGTGCATTTAGAAAAAACAGAGTCAATAATTCTTCTCCACCACCACAGTTAACTGGAGATACCGTTTTTCAGAGAGTCTGTAATTTTTCCTCTATCCTCCAATTACAGGACTGTGCGATACCTGGGTATGGTGTTGAGCACAATTGAACAAAACGAAGCATTTTCTGAGAATTGCCATATTAGAAAGATAATCTAATCCGCCATAACTTAGATGTCATGCATATTGAGAAAAATATTTTTAACAATCTTTTCAATACAGTTATGGATTTGAAAGGTAAAACTAAAGATAATACCAATGCTAGAATGGACCTTAAAGAATATTGTAAGCGCAAAAAACTTGAGTTAATAGACCGTGGCGGGGGCAAATATTGGAAACCTAAGGCCCAATACACGTTCAAAAGGGAACAAAAGTTAAGTGTTTTTATGTGGATAAAAGAACTTAAGCTCCTTGATGGATATGCTTCCAGATTAGGTAAGTGCGTTGATATCAGAAACACAAAGTTAGTTGGGTTGAAAAGTCATGATTGCCATGTTCTCATGGAGCGATTACTTCCAACGGCATTTGTAGCATTACTAGATCGAATTTTGAATTCGGTTACTAAGTTATGCCATTTTTTCAAAGATATTTGCTCAACAATATTGAGGATTGAACACCTAGATGTCATGGAATAAAATATACCCATATTTTATGCAAATTAGAGTATGTATTTCCTCCCGGATGGTTTAACCCAATAAAGCATCTCTCAGTGCACTTAGTTTACGAAACAAATGTGGGGGGACCAGTACAATACAGATGGATGTATCCCTTTGAAAGGTACGTCTGGTATAATTTGAATTGTTAATTTTTAACGATAATAAAATTCTTTTATATTGATGAGATTTTTGAATGATTTAAGTTTCTCAACACTTTAAAGAAGAAGGTCCGCAATAAAGCTCGTGTAGAAGGATCCATATGTGAGGCATATTTAATTAAGGAGCCGTCCACATTTGGTTCATATTATTTTGCACCAAATGTTCCATCAAGAAGAACGAGAGTCCCTCGAAATGACGATAGGAGAGATTCTTCATATCCACAAATTTCCGTGTTCAATTATCCAGGCCGTGCTGCGAGAGCAATGAAAATCAGGTGGTGGATGGTTCATATAAATTTATCCTTGGTTCATATTAAATAATCGATATATTATTTAAATTTTTTAGCATGTACACTAATCTATTGCGTCAGCTATATTCAAATATCACAGACGCAGAAATAGACAAAGAAATAAAGAAACATTTTCCTAAGTGGTTCCATCATCAAGTATACTACTTCATATTAGATTATTTTTTAATTAAACTTTAAAAATACATTGCGTGATTTAAATATTTTCTCAGGTTAATTCGAATACTCAAGTTGTTACAGATTCATTAATTCAGAATATAGGATGGGGACCGACTCCAAACGTGCGGTATTGGCCAATGTATTTCGAGAACGAATATAAATTTCATACCGTCGAATGGAGTACTAGTAGATCTACCAAAAATTTTTGTGTTTACATGCCTGGGATAGGGGTTGGATCCTCAGAGACCTATTATTACGGAAAAATTTTAGATATTATTGAATTCGAATATGCAGGCCTACCAATCAAAATGGTAGTTATGTTCAAATGTGAATGGTACGATCCAACTCCCAAGGGAACCAAAATTCACGAAAAATATGGTATTATCGAGGTTCGATCATCAAAAAGGTATAAGAAATATAATCCTTTCATTTTTGCTCAACAAGCTGAACAAGTGTATTACGCGTCGTACCCCAGCACTTGCCGTGATAAACGTGATTGGATGGTTGTAATTAAAACAAAGTCACGACCTACAATAACTGCTCCTGAGGCTAACATGGAAGAACCTTTCTAGGAGGATGAAATACCAGAACTCCTTCAAATTGATCAAAATGATGACCTTAAAGGTAGTTTACAAGATTTAGATGGGATAGTCGAAGAAATAGATGTTTCAAATATTATTCAGCAAGAAGAAGATGATGATGCAGAGGAAGAATCTATATCAGAAGACGACGAAGAAGAGTTATTGTTTGATGACATAGATAGTGATGAATTTGTAGAAGAAGATTGATATATTTATGAATGCATGTGAATTTAAATATATATATTATGATATAATATCGATCTTTTGTATTTTTTAATATCTGTGACCTCGTACGTTTTATTGTGTTTTTTTGTTTCATGTAATTTAAAAACAAATGTCAAGGCATTCATCTCCCGAACCAAGCAAGGGTAAGGGTAGTAGGGGTAGAGGAAGACATCGATCTTATAGGAACACACCTTCCCCAGATCCTAGTAGTGCTGGTTCACAGTCTTCTCCTTCTGTCTTCACACATGCTATTCTGTCTACTCCTATATATCCTTAGCCATCGCACCCACATGCTTTTGTTCCGATGCCTCAGTTCCAACAACCATTCCCCTCTATGCCATATCCTATGGGTTATACTACAGTCCCACCCACATCCCACCCACCTGAGATTGCACCATATTTTGTCCCCTATACCGGGTCTACTTTTCATCCCATAGGAGGTTCATATCCATACTCATTTATGCCGACACCATATGCACATCTTTCGACATTTTTTCCTGCGCGGAATGTTGACCCGACTCCATCTGAGCCAATTAATATCGACCGAGCTGATCACCGAGTAGAGTTATCTTGCAATCAGAACTGTGATCAGTGAGTATCTTAATTATATTCTTTTTAATTAATTATTTGTGATTTTTTACATATAAATACAATTTCTTACATGATAAATATTAGTTTCATAGGTTTTTCCCCGAAGTTGGCCCACCAAGTGTATAGTCCAAGATTTGAAAGAGACAATACACTGAAGCTTGGCTTCATTGGGATGACATGCCTGAATTAACACGACGGATGTGACTAGACGAATTTAGCGTAAGTTTAATTGTAATTTTTAATTATAGAAAGTTTAAATTTAAAATTGTATACATATTTATTCATTTTTAATTTCTTGTAGAAGGAGTTTAACTAGCAACCCGATCAGAGTGATCGTATATGGATCACTTGGAATAAATCTGGTCGAAGAAGTTTTAGAAATAATTTGAACAAAATTAAAGGAGGTACAGATAAGAGGGAATGGATGGATCCGATGGTGCGGCGAGCATTACAGGCCAAGTGGGATGAAGATGAATACAAGAAGAGAGTAGAACAAAACAAAAAGAATCGCGCATCCGAGACTGGTGGGTTAATCCACACAGGTGGATCCATTCCTTTCACAGAGAGCCGAAGAAGGATGGTAATTAGTTTTTTTAGTAATTAAATATAAATTTTATAAAGCTATATAATGGTTTTAATTAGTTTTTATTTATTTTATATATTTGTCATGCAGGGAAGGGAATTAGACCGCGAGCCTAATGAATTTGATATTTTTAGGAGAACCCACACTCGAAAGAATGATCAAGGACAAGAAGTGTGCGTTGATGATAGATCAAAGACCGTTGCGGTAATTGTATTTTGTATAATTTAATAAACATTATAATTTAATAATTTTTTTAATTAATTGACAACGTCAATATTTTAATTTATATAGAAGGCGTTCGAGAGATTAAATGTAGAGGCATCTTCAGCATCAGCCGAGGGTAGTGAGTCATCCTCTCCACCTACAATCGACGAACGTCAGATTTTTTATCAAGCTGTCTCTGGTAGGAACAAGAAGGGTCGTGTCTACGATCTCGGCTCTCAAGGTAGTCAGTCTTTCCCAGATGGATCTGATAGCAGTTCCAGTGTTTCATATGGTTTGTCAACGGAATTAGAACAAATGAAATTAAAGGTCACCCAGTTGAACGATGAGTTACATTCTGCTCACACTAAGGTCGTCCAGATGGAAAATCAGATGCAATCCACCGAGACTTGGATGAATACGGAGGTGATAGAGGTGAGAAATGAGAATGTGCAGTTGCGTCAGTGGCAGCAACAGATGATGGCGTAGCAAGAGCAGATGAATACACAAATGATGGCGTTACAAAAACCTGGCCAGTCTTATCAGCAACCTGGACCGTTAATTCAACCAGGACCGAGTAATTAGTTTTTTGATGATGAGGAACAAAATGATGATGATTGTAATGATGATAATTGTAACTGAATATTTATGAATTAATCAGTTTGACTTACAAATTCAGTTTTGTTATGAATTTTGATATGAATTTAGTTTGACTTAATATGAATTTTGATTTTTTTAAAAATAATATGTTTTTAATTTATAATAATTAATTAAAATAAATGATTAATTATCATTAATTTCATTTATATATAAATTTTATTTTAAATAAATATAAAAGATAAAAAAATTTAAATAATAATTAAATATGAATTTTTCAATAAATATATTTTTATTTATTATAAATTTTTTAAATTTTATTTTTAATTTACGTTAAAAATTGTTTTTTTCAATATTTTAAAAAATTTTATTTATATAAAATATTAATAATTTGAATTTACGTTTTAAATAATATATTTTTTTTTATTTTATAATTTTTTTTATTTTTAAAAAGTGTATCAGCGGCTATTTTTTGTTGCTAAAATTTAGTGATACCAACTTTAGCGATGAGTCTTCCCCCGTCGCTAAAAATTTTAACAACGAATTTTAATGTTTTAACGATGGAAAATTTCGTCGCTAAAACTCTGATTTTTTGTAGTGTTTTATTTTTTCTATAAACACCTTAAATACTCCCAAATGAAATAATTACCTTAATTTCTCATTTCAACATAAATATTCTGCTTAAACCTCCAAATATTCAATAATAACCTTAATTAATTATAAATAAATTATTTTAATCCCATAAACATATCAAATTTAATATAAAATCTCACATAACTCAATAAATCACCATAAAACCCATAAATTAATTATTTCCTTAAATCCTCAAATGTTCAATAATAAGTTCAAATACCATAATTAATAATAGCTATTTGTCTTCAAAAATTCTAGGATGTTACAACTTCTTTCGAGAAAAATAACTTTTGTAACCTGCCAGAGAACATCGGTGACCTCACTAACTTAGAGAGTCTCGATTTGCATGATTGTGAAAGACTCCAATCACTCCCCAAGCTTTCAAGTTGTGGACGTTCGTACAATGTCATCGATGTTAACAATTGCAAGTCATTAGAAAGCATATCACTTGAATCAATGATGAACTATAAGATCATGTCTTGTTACAATTGCCCTAAACTATATGAGAAGTATTCTGTCGACAAAATTGGAACAAGTTTTCTCAACTACAAGGTATTAGCACTATTTCTTTTATATCTATTACTATATATATATATAGTCAAAAATGGATCGAAATGGTTTATTATTTTTTTTGTGTTATTAAACAATGATTATGTTACTAATTTGAGCTAATTATTTTGCAGTTTATACACCTTAGCAGTGAAGAATCAAAATTTGGAATGTACTAACACATGACATGATTTATGCTTATATATATGCAGGGTGCACTTTCATTTACTATTAGGAGTCATTCATGGGGCATGTTTCTTGATTGGTTGCAGCATGAGACCACAGACTCATATTATGCTTTCAAGGTGCCACCTCTTGGAGTCGGAAATAAACATTTTATTCGATGCATTTTGTATGTTGTCCACACGGTTGAGGGTAGGTATCCGGGTTGGATGGGTTCCGGATTACACAACAAAACCAAAGATTGCCACCATAATAATGATTGTTACGCATTGCTTGGAGATCTATTCACTTTTTTATTATAGTTCTTTTCATGTGGGCGAGTTGGACTTGGAAGAAGGCGATGAAATATAAATTTCTTATTACACAATATTGGATGACACAAGATTGAAGATTGATTGATTGGGATATTATTTATAGATATATCACTCATTTATAGGTTTATATAAGAAGAAAAAAAATAAATTAATAGCCTAATTTATTCTGAACTTAGGGTTATTTTACAATTTTATCCTGTTTTGAGAATTGCTTCAATTTAGTCATCATATTTTAACATTGATATCAATTTTATTCTCAATCAATCGAATGTGTGGCCAAGCTTATGTGAGGGCTGAGACGATGTGTTAATGTATCCAATAATTGACACATCAACAAAACAACATTGTTTTATCTTGCTCAACCTAACCTTGTTAGCCTTATCCTCTTCCTCTTCTTCGTCGTCTTTTACTAAGAAGCTTCCTCCGAGCCCACCTTCTGTTTCGGTCATCAACAGTTTCCTACTGCTCTGTAAATCATTCTTGGAGCTTGAGCCTATCTTTCGTCGCCTCCGTGACCAGCACGACCCTATTGTTACTCTCCGTATCGGGTCCCGTCTAACCATCTTCATCAGCGTCCACTCCACAGCCCATCCCGCCCTTTTCTAAAATGGCGTTATATTCTCCGACTGACCTAAGGCCCTCCCCACCAGTAACCAGCACAACACATTAGGTCTGAGGCCTACGACCCTACCTGGCGCCTCCTCTGTCGCAATCTCACTTTCGAGATCCTATACCCATCTTACGTCCAATGTTGTACCTGAGTTTTTGGGGCCCTGAGGCGAAATATAAAAATGGGTCCCTGAAATGTAACCACTGAAAGTTGAAGAAGATTTGAAAGACTGAATCTAATGAGCCAATCGGCAATCGAGAGGTAGCGAGCCACTAGAGACAGCGAGCGATAGAGCACTTCCTCAAGGCGTGTTATGCCTTAGGAAATTTAGGGCTTTTTTTTTTTTTTTTTTCCAAAATTCCCTAAGACCTATCTAGTGTTGAAAATAACACAATCATAAAATAACCGGAAGCTAAATCGAACCTGCTCACAGCATTACATAAATAACTGAATATGGCATTTATTACAAAGTTGATACATAACGTCTGAAAATAAATTAAAACGTACATAATTCTTGAACTATTAACATAACATGGCACATTCACTCATTTCTTAACGTCTCACACCACTACACATCTTCAACCTCTGTATCATCACTATAGATCCCGACTGGAACGTCGAATGTTCTAGGGGCGAACCCAAGTTAGATGATAAACCATCTAAGTAAGGTACATAATGCTATGTCATATGTATATGCAATGTCTTTCATCGTAAGTGTCAACTGCACCCTCATGCTACCTACCATTTTAGCGGCCACCTCTCTCGAAGCCGGGGTGTATGGGTGCACCCTTGGTAAGGCAGCGATGCTAGTTCGTACTCCCTACGGCCTCATATGCGTGTGATCAATGACATCAACGTGTATTTATGCATTTCATAGTCATGTCATGGATGCAATCTATGTGATGGATACATTTCTTAGTATGTCAATATGATGTAAGCATTCTCGAAGATATAATCGTACTAAGCTTGAAACAGTACACTTACAGCTAAGTTATCTCGAAAGGTGTGTCGGCCTCGAAAATCGTGCCGAGAGGCTATTTCTCAGTCTTCTTGCCCTCAAGGACTCCTAAAACATTAATTTATTTTTAGAATATCATTTTACTATTTTTCATAATTTCTTCAATTTTTATTTTATTTCTAAGCCTTATCTCTTCAAAATTACATAATAATTATCTAGACTTCCATAAAATCTAATTTATCTTTACTAATATTCTTTAAATAATATTTTTAGCATTCTGAAATTTTGTTGGAATTTTTTGAATTAAATTCCTATTTTTCCTTATTTCCATAATAGAAGAACTATTTAAATAAATGACTAATTTAACATTTTTTCGAATATTTTTTTTTCATAAAACAAGACATAAATAAAATTCCATTTTTAATAAAAAAATTTCAAAATTTTATTTCTTTTATTTTTATTTTTTTTTATTTTTTTCTTTCTTTTCTTTTCTTTTCTTTTTTTTTCTATTTCTTTTCTGGAGGGCGCGTGCAGGCCACGCACCTTCGCCTCACATGTGGGTGCGTGCGGCCACGCGCCTGATCCCCCCTTCCGATCATCTTCTCCAGCAGCCTTTTTGCCACCGGCGATGCCACCGGAGCTCCAAGCTTCAAAAGAAGCTTCTAGCCCCCCTAAAGCCAATCTCTCGAACTCGAATATGGCCTTAAATTTGTGAAAAAACGTAACAAAATACCTCGTTTTGTCGATCGAAGTCTCAACTCCGACGGCTTGTGCGATTTTTCGACGAGCTCGATTCTCCTTCTCCTTTGCTCCATTGGCCACCAAAATCACCAGAAAGCTTGCCCACACCTCGAGGATCAAAACCCTACTCACAAAAGCTCTCAAATGCTGCCCAAATACCCGATCTTTGAAGTAAAAGAAGTTGATGAATAGCCTCACTCGAACATGGCTATTTATAGCCCAAATTTGACGTGACTTGCCATATCATGGACGGCCACGCGTCCTAGAGGCCATTTCGGCGTCCTCGGGAGCATTTAAAGCCTCCCTTACCTCTGATTTTGCTTGCTTGCAGGCTCGGCCAGAGCATGGCCGCGCGCCTGCTACAGATTTTATTGATTTTATATATATATATATATATACGGATATATACATATATACATATATATACCTTTATACCATACATATATACATACGTACGTATACCTATACATTTATACTTCTTTTTATACGTATAATAGTAACATGCATACTATATAATAAGCATATACTATATGATTTAATTACATACAAGTAAAAAATGAATTTAAACATCATAAACATTTAAAATTCCAATAATTCCTTTAGGGTCACATACCTTATATTATTAAATAAATTTCACTACATACTCACTAAAATTTTAATAATTTTTCTAGGGCCTAAAATCAAGATTTTTACGGTATCCCAAGGTATTACAAGAGGCAGCGAGCCACCAACCACAACCCACAAGGATGAGCAACTGAGCAGTGAGCCACTGGCCGCGAGAGCGAGGGCGAGCGTGATGGAGAGAGAGATGTAGGGCTAGGGCAGCGAGCGAAAGAGAGGGAGGGAGAAGGATCGCAAACTTTGCAGATGAGAAAGGGGTGGGCGGCTGGGCTAGGTTTGGCAATGGGCCCTTACAAATAGGGATGTTTTCAATTTATGGGCCCTAAGTAGTGAAATTTTCATGAGCTTTGAGGCAGCCACCTCATAGACCTCATGAAAGATCCGGCCCTGCTTGCGTCAGTCCTACTCCCATGCCCTGAAATGTGTGCTCTCTATCCTCATCCATCACATCCTCGACTTCGGCGGCGACGCTGTCAAGGTGGCGGACCATTTCCAGTATGCCATGTTCTGTCTTCTAGTGCTTATGTGCTTTGGGGATAAGCTGAACGAGAAGCAAATCAACGAAATCAAGGCCATTCAACGCGACTTGCTATTGAGTTTCAACCGTTTCGATATTCTCAATTTTTGGCCCAGGTTAGGGAAGATTGTGTTCTGTCATCGCTGGAATGAGCTGATTCGAATTCGTTGAAATCAGGACAACTCCTCCTCCTCTTTTAAAACCCGAAGTAAGAATAACTTTGAGATTTCAAAATGCACAAGGCAAAACCGTGTCGTATTGCTGATATGTATATCAGCATTCAGCACGCCATCTTAGCCAGCACATAAAGTAGGCCACACATCTAGTTGGATAAAATTGAGCCAAGCAATGGACAACCCACTCATTTGACATAGACTTGCAGAGTGAAGCAGTGAATGAAGTTTTGTGTGTTGTTTCAATTCATGGAGATAACATTCATTTTAAAATTTAAATTTGTTAAAAATCAGCAAATATTATGTGTTGAAAATGTTGATAACTTATTCTTAAGTTAAACAATATTACGATTAAAACCACCAACTATTATGGGTTAAAAATCTTGTTAAATTACAATATCACAATCAAAATCATGGTTGAATTGAAGTTCCATCCTCCTTGTTGAAATGAAATGGACCGCAAACGCTGTTTTTCTTTTTTTAAATTTTCAAAATCTTTATTTCCCAAAAAAGTATTTCAAAGTCTTTAATCACTTCACCACGTCAAATGGTGTCATAACCTTTTCATTTCCCTTTTATAAATTAAAAAATTAAAAATTAAAATGTTTTGATAAGGACCTAATAAAGGACAGGTAATTATTTTACCAATAAAATAAAATCATAAGTATTTCTTTAAAAAATTAATAATATTTTTTAATAAACTATCAATTACATTTTCAAAACTTATAAACATTTGTGCTATCTGTAAAAAGTGTTTATAGTTTTAAAAAATAAATACTTGTTAATATATAAAAATATTTTTTATTTTAAAAAAAGTAATTCATAATTTGGTAAAGATGTATTGTGAATTATTTAAAAAAGTATTTATAATTTTATGAATATCAAAACACAATATACAAAACTGTAAGAACACCCCTAAGGTTTGACGAAGTTTGAGAAACAACAACTATCCCAATTGTTAAACATAAAATACTAAAAACTCATTTTAGCCTATGTCTCTCTCATTTTTCTTCTATTTCTCATTATTGTTGAGCCAACTTGCTTATATTAATTAAGTTTTAATAATTAATAAAAAAATTTAATATATAAATTATAATATTTTTGATGATTAAAAAAAGAATAAATTTATTATTGTGACATAGATATAGCGACACTTGAATTCACAAGGGTTTATTCAATTCAATATTTGGTTTGATTACCCTAAGGTTGCAAGCATAGTAAATTTATTATTGTGATTATATTTAGTTGCCTAAAACACATATAACACTACTTTTAAAGGTAAATTTTGTCTTTTTTTTAAGTACAAAAGATTGTACTAGCTATCTTCCAGAATACATAGATCTTCAAGTTGATATGCATCTACCAATTTAGAAACAGAAATAATATAACAATTTACTCTAAAAATGAACGGTAAGGAGCAAAATATCCGGTGTATTTATATTTAGAATAAAGTACTATTTTAATCTAAAAAATAAAATCATGATAATATAAAGACTTTTAAAACTCTCCTGTTTCTCTCTCATCTCCTTGTCTTATTTCTGGCCACAACATGAACCCAGTCTTCTTCAACACCATCAAAAACAACGCGCCAAGGTAGTTAACTTCTTGTGATGGTACCTCACTCAAGCTAGGGGATGCGACACTTCTATTTTTTTTAATTCACCCCCATCGTATTCGGGAAAAGCGTTCAAAAACCATTAGGACGGTGGTTGATCAGTGGGGCACTTCCTGATTCCACAATTAATTTATAAACCTATAATTTAAACATTAATTATGATATTTATAATAATATTAATACATTAATCTATCATAAATTTGTATGGATATCATTAAAAGTGTCCAAATAACACTTGGGACTAATTTGGTATGGTGAAAATAGTTTGCGCTCTAGGAAGAGAGAACGGGAGGATGGTTGAGATGATAGAAATAATTGCCCACAAGCTTCTGAATGTAAGATTGAGTTAGATTCGCGCCCACTTATTTCAGGATAATGCTACACGGATGAATGCGGCGACAAACGAGTTGACAAACCCGTTCCAAATATTTTTTAATTAATTTTATATTTGCCCGCCCATTTTCAAACCTACTCTCTCTCTCTCCCAAAACCATCCTCTCAAACTGTCTCTCCCCCACTTTTTCTCTCTCAAACCCCTCCTCAAACCCATCCTTGCTGGTGCAGCGTCCGCCCCCACGCCGCTCTCACACCTCCATCGCTGTCAACCCCGCCACCACTACTCGAACCATCGTCGCCCAAAGATGGCACCACCGCCATCTCCCCCGCTAACACCGCCCACTACCGCCCCCTGCTTGCATAGTCATCTCCCCTGCCAACACCACAAACACTCCCGCCATCGCAGTTGCCGTCACCCCCTCCCCCACCGGCCACTGACCACTGTCGCTCGCCCCCCACACCGCCTCTTGCACCGCCTCACCCCACCCGCCGTCGCAAGCAACTGTCGCCCAAACTTCACCCACTCTCTCTCATCATCAGCCTTGAGGGAGGAACGTCCCACCGCTGCTCCCATCGTTGTCACCCAAGGATGGCATCACCGTTGTCGCCCCCTCGCGCGCCACTCAGACCGCCCAAACTTCACCCACTCTGTTTTGTTTTTTCTTTTATTTAAGAAATGTAATTTTAATACAAAATAAGGGATGATTTTAAGATATAATTGATACTGTTGCAATAAGTTGGTATTTAAAGTGATCTTAAATGAGAAAATAAATTATTTAATTACTTGTGTGATCTTATTATATATATATATATATATTAATATTAACATTTTTAATGACAACTATCAAGATTGTTGTTGTTACATCTGATTGCAAAATAATAAGAAAAAAATTGTTGTTATATTTGATCATAAAATAATAAAAATACATATCTAATTATATTAGATTTAATTTTTAAAATATTAATTTTACTCCAATCTTATTTTACACTGATTTAAGTAATTTTACCAAGTTTTAATTTTACTCTAATCTTATTTTACACTACTCCAATTTTATCAAGTAATTTTACTCCAATCTGATTTAAGTAAAATATTAATCTTATTTTACAGAAATGTTATAATTTTATAAGTAAATAATTTAAATTAAGTAATTTAATTAATACCCTCAAATTGAAGAAAAATTAATAATAGAGCATGAAATAAGCGAAAATAACACAAGCAATATTTTTTACTTAATTGTCAAATATACAATCAAAATAAATTATGTTCTTTCATAATTCAAAATAAATTATATTTTTAAATTTTTATTTCAACAGCGAAATCCCCATAAAAAAACAACAAAAGCAAAAAAAACAACAGTAGAAAAAAAGAAAATATATAAATATATATAAATGTATATATGTATATGCAAAAAATTAAAATATTTATAAATATATATAAACGTTGTTTTTACAGTCGCGATGGGGTTTGACGGTGGTGGTCCGAGCGACGCAGAGGGTCGACGGCGGTGCAAGAGCGGTGTGTTGGGAGGGGGAACATTACAACCTGCAAGGGTTTGAGAGAGAGAATGGGGGAGAGATGGAGTGGTTTTGAGACAAGGTGGGAAGGGGGAGACAGTGCAACCGAGTCTGAGAAAGAGAATGAAGGAGAGATAGAATAGGTTTGAGACAGAGTGGGGGGCGGGAGACACTGCAACCAGGTTTGAGAGAGAGAATAGAGGAGAGATAGAGTGGGTTTGAAAGAGAGTGGTTTCGAGAAAGGGAGTGAAAGTGAAAGAGAGTGGGAGCTTAGAGTAAAAGAAAGAGTGAGAGCTGAAAATTAAACTTGTAATTTTGGCTCGAGGGTTAACTTGTAATTTAAACGGGTTTGTCAATCCGTTTGTCGCTGAGTTCGTCCGTCTAGCATTATCCCTTATTTCAAGGTGTGTTGCAATAGTGGATGAGATTCTTGTACACCTAGTCAAGGTTGTCGGCCATCTCCATGATCAAATTCTTGGACATGTGGGGAACAAATCGGCTGCCTCTTTGTTGGTCCCACTAAAGTTGTCGATAATCTTTTTGAGCTCACAATTTTGATCTCATCACTTGATAACCTAAAAAAAAAAAATCCATCAAAAAAAAAACATATATACTGATTAACATATAAATAAAGCCTTTTTAATTTGTCATATAATTGAAATTATAGGATGGCGGATCCGCCAAACCCAATACCCAACCCAATCGAGTTGGGGGTATAAAATGGCATCTAGAAAGACATCATCACCAATCATTTATGGATGATTCCGACAATCAAAATTAATCATTGGAGTCATCTTACTCTTATGACACACATATTCAAAAATCAAAATGATCTAAAGAATGATCTTAATAAATTTAAAAATAAATTTTTTTTATAAAAGGTTACTTATTTTTGGAAGCGCATCATCGTCCATGAAAAATTTTAATAATTGGAACTGATCATAACAATCATCTATGACCCATATAACCAAAAATTAAAACAATCTAATGGATGGATGTCAATAGTTTTTGAAAAAAATATTACTTTTTCTGGAAGGGCATCGCCGACCACAATCCATAATAGATTTCAATGATCAAAACCAACTATGGGAATTGCCTTGGTCTTGTAACACACAGACAAAAACCAAAATAATCCAATAGTTAAATCTCAACATATCTAAAAATTATTTTTTTTTAAAAAAGGTTGCCTTTTCTGAAAAAGCATCATTGGCCACTGTTTATGATAGATTTCAATAATCAAAACTGACGTTAGAATCACCTTGGTTTTGTAAACCAATATATAGAAAAACCAAAACAATTCAAACAATTGGATCACACTAAATTTGAAAATTAATATTAAAAAAAATTACTCATTTTTAGAAGGGCATCGTCAACTATTATCTATGATAAATTCCAATGATTAAGACAGGCAATCAAAAATTTCTTGATTTGGTGAGTCACATATCTAAAAATTAAAATGATCTCACAGTTAAATCTTAATATATTTATTTACATATATTAATAATTTTTTAGCATTTTAATTTTTAAAATTATCATAAATGAAAAATAATTCAACAGATAAAGCAACTTAATTATATATGTTGAATTATGGATTAGAGTTGATGATCTGGAATGATGTTATATTTTTTCACAAATAAAAAAGAATTAATTTCTTTACTGTCAGAGTTAATCAAGAGGTCTTGGACCACACTTCCCTTTCTCTTTTTTCTATTATCAAGCAACCTTTCTCTTTTTTCTATGCATCAATAGGTCTCATGTGCCGTGGGGTACACTTTCCTGTGGAGCACACTCTTCCTTTCTTTTCTTTTTCTTTTTTTTTAAAATTATGCACTATCACTCGTTTTCTTCATCAAACTCACTCTAAGATCATCACGAGAGAAGTAAATCAGGGATGTACCTGGGTGGTTAAGTGTTTTTTTTTTTTTAAAACTGTATTTACTAATAACACTTACCAATTAAAGACCACTCCTAGAAAATAATTTTACCTCTCTCAAGAATCGATCCCACGCTAGTAGCCATCTACATAACATTTACAGCTCTCTCCTTTGCCACCCAGCTATGCCCTTGGGGCGTCTTTTTTCAATGTATCAAATCACAAGAATAACTAATAAGTTACCCTAGTATCAATAAGTCATGAATTTTATATTAAACTTAGATAAAGATCAAAGACTTATTTGTGATTTATCTCTAATAATTCAAAATCACTGCCGTGAAGCACACTTTCTCTCAATACATATATGGTCAAGTATTCATGCAATGGTCGCGCCCCAATAATGAGGCGTGGGGGCAGGGTCAAGGCGACCCTCCCTTGACTTCATGCAACCAAATTCAAAAGTTAAAAGCTAATTGTGAATTGAAAATCATTTATGTCTCTCTAAGTAAGTTTTTATTATTTTAAAAATAATTTAGATAAGTTTTTAAAATGAATTAGAGATGATATTGTGCTATTTTTATGTAAATAGAAAAATGTATTTTAAATCTTATTTTCATAATTTTTTCTTTTTAAGTAAAATAACAAATGGTATATTTGATATTTATTTTATTGACAAAGTTTTATAACCTTAAACTTCGTTGCTCACTTAATAGAATACATAATATATTTACATATATTTTTATATATAACTATAATATATATTATGAGAGTAGGGGTTAGATTAGATTCTACTGTGTCTTAACACTTACTGAAAATAGTTGAGGAATACTGAAATTCAAAATCAATCTCTGTCAAATATCATTGATTTCTTCACAACCGAGGCCATGTATAAGAGGTATATATATTTTTGCCTCCAAGATATAGGTCGAATGGTAGAATAAGCGATATATTGAATTTGTATTAATAGGTCGTAAATTTGATTTTCATCTTGCGTAGTGAGATAAAAGTCTCACACTTACGATTTACTTTGTTTGTCGAAATTAAATGTATGAGCAGTGGAAGTCCCACAAGAACAACCATCCTAGGAGATACATATATTTTTTATTTTATTTTTAAATATTAAATTTAGATTGAACCTATACATTAATATATAAATATATATATAATTATATGTATATATTATTTTTTTGACCCAACAGTAGTATTTGTATATGTATATTTTGAAAATAATATAAAAATTATCATAAATAAAAAAGAATTCAACAGAGAAAGCAACTTAATTACCATGTATCAAGTGGTTTTTTATTTTTTATTTTTAATGACTTAGGTGTTTGAACTTCGTCTACTTAGTTTTGAAGGAGATCGATCTTCTCTTTAGTTCAATTTTTGAGTAAATCAGACACAATCACAACCTTATACACTCTCAAACAGGCACACGATCAATCTGCACTAAATGAGACATTTCTACTTCCACCAAAAATTAATCTTTCACTGCTCTCAAAATTTTTCCTTTTTAAAATTTTACCACTTACACATGCCTAAATCAATCTTTGTCCTAAATTCTATTAAAAATAATTGAAGAATATTTAAACCCAAAATCAATCTCTGTCAAAAATCATTGTCTTGTCCCTAAATGCACAGTACAAGAGTGCTCATCTCTGTGATCCTCCCCCACCACACCACCAATATGATGTCTTCTTAAATTTTAGTGGAGTTGATACTTGTAAAAAATTTACTAGTTATTTGTTAGTAGATTTAAAACAAAACGGTCTTCGAACATTTAGAGATGACAAAACACTAGACAAAGGCTCGCCGTCCTGCAATTTCAACTACAGGATAGATTGAAAAAGGCTTCCCCCCCCTCCATATAGATGTATTGAAAAATTATATGATTTTCAAGAAAGAAATAGAAAACATATATAATTTTGAAGTAATGATACAATGACAATTTATTTACATATATCTAAATTTTCAAAATTATCATAAATAAAAAAATTCGACAAAGATAAAGCAACTTAATTGCATGTTCAATTATGGATTAGAATTGATGATCGTCCCAACTTTTGTGCCATCTCTGTCGCTAGTATACTAGTCTGTCAAAAAAATTCTACTCATTTATAACATTTTGTATGATAATATAACAAAAGGTTTCATCCTCTCCAATGCCACAAACAACGTTATTTTAATTCGATCCATGGAGCTTCGCAAGGGTTGCCGCAGTGGTTGAAAGGCAACCTGCACGCAATAATTCAACACCATAATTCAACACTAAGATTCGCAAGTGGTAGAAAGGACATTAAAAACTGGCCCCACCTCACAATAATTCCACATCATGACGTGATTTGAAATTGCTTGGAATTGGGATTGGGATTTGCCCCTTCCATTTATCATCCTCTTCAGTCCTCACCAGTTTGTGGCCATCTTCAAAGACTCAGCGACTGCAATCTGATCAAACTATTGGAAGCAAGTTTTGCAAGTTTGTTTTAGTTTTATTTATTTTCTTAAATATTGTGGAACATGTGCTGATTATTAAATTATTGTGATTGATTGATGATGCATTATAATAATCCGACCAAACTAGAGTATAACTAATTAATACAGTGTTTTGTTGTTCTTCTTCCTGCTGAATTGTGCTTTGAACTTCATTTTGTGTATATATGGTTGGTTTTGTGTTCAACGTCTTCATTTTATTCATGCCTAGGCTTGTCCATGGCTGCTTCATCATCATCCCCCATCCCACCACCAATGCGGGAATACAATGTCTTCTTGAATTTCAGCGGCCCTGATACTCGCGAGACCATTATTAGTCATCTACGAGTTGATTTGGAGCGAAACAACTTTCACACATTTAGAGACGACAAAAACTTGGATAGAGGACAGAGTATTGGGCCAGGACTATTGGAAGCAATTGAGGATTCATCAATGTCTCTTGTTGTGTTCTCAAAGAACTACTTTGCATCGTCATGGTGTCTGCGTGAACTAGAGAAGATCATGAAGTGTAGAAATAACTCACAGCATTTTGTTTTGCCCATCTTTTATAAGATAGAGCCATCTGATATACGACACTTAAACGGGAGTATTGCAGAAACCTTGGCCAAAACCTTGGCCAAACACGAAGAACTTCCCAAGATGGAGAACTGGAGAGCAATTCTAACTGAAGTTGCCAATTTGAGTGGTATCGTCTCCAGTCACTATAGGTATACTTTTGTTTTCTAATAATCACTTAATTTTGATCATTGAAATGCTTGCAAAATTATAGTGTTTTTCTTTCTTTTTTTTAATTCGATCCTTTTGGACGAATTAATAGGGATGAAGCAAGCTTGGTTAAGGATATTGTTAAAGAGGTTCAAAGAAAATTAAATTTGTGCATAGATTTAAATGTTGCAACCCATCTAGTTGGAATAGAGTCTCGTTTACAAAAGCTACTCAAGAAGTTGTGCTTGGAGTCATCTGATGATGTTCGCATTATAGCAATATGGGGAGTCAATGGACTAGGTAAGACAACAATTGCCAAAGCTGCGTATAATTGTATTCGTAGCAGGTTTGAAGGTTACAGCTTTGTCGCCAATGTTAGAGAAAAATGGGAGCAGTCAAATGGGGATTTGCTTACTTTGCAAAATCAAATTCGATATGATATCTCGAAGAATAAAAGTTATAAAATTAGAAACTCTCATGAGGGGGTTGAATTCTTAAAACGCAGAGCTTTCTATGGAAGAAAAGTGCTCATAGTTCTTGATGATGTAGATCGCGTGAAACAGTTGAATGCACTAGCCATTGATCCAAAGTTCCTCTATCGTGGGAGTAGAATTATTGTAACTGCTAGAGATATTTCTTCCTTGAACTCGTTTCAATCAGCGCTTACCATATATGAGCTTGAGCATTTCAATATGGATGAATATCTTCAACTCTTTAGTTTGCACGCCTTCAACGAACATTATCCTCCAGAGGACTTTATGGAGCTTTCAAATACAGTGGTGGATTATGCTGGGGGTATTCCATTAGTTCTTGAAGTTTGGGGCTCTTTTTTGAATGGTAAAAACCATAGTGAGTGGAGAGATGCAACTATAAAATTGAAAAAGATTCCTCATGGTGAAGTTCAAAGAATACTAAGGATAAGTTTTGATTCACTAGATGAAAAAGAGAAAAAATCGTTCCTAGATATAGCATGCTTCTTTGATGGTGAGAGTAAAAATTTTGCCATTCAAGTATTGGAAGCCTGTGAGTTTTTCCCAGTAATTGGACTTCGACACCTGGAGGATCTTTGTCTCCTAAAATATGATCCAGGACATGCAATTGTAATGCATGATATTCTCAAGCAGATGGGTAAGGAGATAATTCGACAAGAGAATGTTGATTTTCCAAGAAAACGCAGTAGATTATGGGATTCCAAAGATGCCCTTAAAGTCCTGAAAAATTGTGAGGTGAGATCCACACTGGCTAATTAACTTCTCATTAACATTTGATGTTTTCTTTCTTTGAGAAAAAAACAAGAAGATGGCAAACAAAGGAAATTAGGACAAAAATCTACCAAAGATTTTTTGTTGTTATATAGCTTTTGATGTGTAATTGTTGCATATGCACATTCTCAATCCTATTTTTTCCACCAATGTAATTAATTTTTCCTTTGGTATGTGATCGATGGTAGGGAACTGAAACAGTTGAGGGTCTTATCCTATTTCACAACGGAAAAGATTTTAAAGTGAAAGCAAAAGCATTTCAAAAGATGACAGGATTGAGGGTGCTTCATCTCAATCATGTTCTACTTAGTCCTGGCAACAAGCTTTTGTTCGAAAATTTAGTATGGCTACGTTGGCATCACTTTGATCTCAGTGTTTTGCCATCGCAATTGTACTTGGAGAATTTGGATGCTCTTGACCTAAGTTACAGCAACATAAAACGAGTTTGGAGGGGAACTAAGGTGACAACCTTTATTTCTTATATATTTATCTTTTTCAAACATTGATATAAATCACTTGGATGCACATTCACCATGTATATATCATCTTTTATTGTTGTTTTCAACAGGTTTTAGGTAAACTAAAGTTTCTTGACCTCAGTTGTTGTGATAACTTAACCACAACTCCTAATTTCTCTGGGCTCCCTAATCTTGAGAAACTGATTCTTAGCCAATGCGTAAGATTGCAAGAGGTGGATAAGTCTATTAGACATCTCAACAAATTACTTGTTCTAGATCTCAGTAGTTGCAGGAGAATTAGGAAGCTTCCGATGGAGATTGCTATAAAACAAGATTGGAGGGTAATTATGGTGAAAACCTTTATTTCTTATATATTTCTCTTTTTCAAACACTGATATAAATCACTTGGATGCACAATCACCATGTGTATATCACATCATATGAGAATTGATCTTTTATTGTTGTTTTCAACAGGTTTTAAGTCAACTAAAATTTCTTAATCTCGGTTGTTGTCGTAATTTAACCACAACTCTTAATTTCTCTTGGCTTCCCAATCTTGAGAAATTGATTCTTCGCAACTGCGTAAGATTGGAAGAGGTGGATAAGTCTATTGGACATCTTCAGAAATTACGTGTTCTAGACCTCAATAATTGCACTAGCCTCAGGGAGCTTCCGTCGGAGATGGCCAACTTGAAATCTCTTGAATATTTAATAATGCATCGACCCTTGAGCCAATGTCAAACATCGCCAAAAGGGAGTACAGGTTTTTTTCGGTTGCCACTAAACTTTGGAGTGGGCTTAAGGTGCTTAAAGTGGTTGCAGATACATGGCTACTCTTTGACTCAATTACCTGGATCTGAATTTGGTTGCCTGCCAGAGAGTATATGCAACCTTACAGAATTGAAGGGCTTAACAATTAAAAATTGCAATTTGACAAATCTGCCAAGTGAAATTGGGAGATTGAACCGATTGGAAGTATTGAATCTTCAAGGAAATAACTTTTGTAGCCTACCAGAGAGCATCGGTGAGCTTACTAACTTACGAGATGTCAATTTGTCTCATTGTGAAAGACTCCAATCACTCCCCAAGCTTTCAGGTAGAGGAGGTCCGGACAGTTTCGTCACAGTTTCCAATTGCCCATCATTAGAAAGCATATCACTCGAATCAATCATGAACTATAAGTTCATGTCTTGTTACAATTGTCCTAAGCTATACGAGAAGGATTCTGCCGACAAAATTGGAACAAGGTTTTTCAACTACAAGGTACTAGTGCTTTTTCTTTTATATATACTACTATATATGTAGTCGAAATGGATCATTATTTTTTTGCTGTTATTAAACAATGATTATGATACTTAATTTGAGCTAATTATTTTGCAGTTTATACACCTTAGCAGTGAGGAAACAAAATTTGGAATGTACTAACACATGACATGATTTATGCTTATATGCAGGGTGCACTTTTATTTAGAATTGGGCATTCAGGGGGCATGTTTCCTGATTGGTTGCAGCATGAGACCACAAACTCATATTATGCTCTCAAGGTGCCATCTCTTGGAGTCGGAAATAAGCATTTTATTCGATGCATTTTATATGCTGTCCACGTGATGGACATCGTGGACCATCTTTCATGGCCCATGGTCTGCAAACTCCACAACAAATCCAAAGACGTTTGCAACTATTTTACATTGACCCGGACATTTTCCCGGGAGTGGACTCGCACATTTATTGGAGATCAGATCATTCTTTGTTATACTTCTTTTCCTGTGTACTGCTTGCAATTGAAAGAAGGCGATGAAATAGAAGTTTCTTGGACGTGTGAAAATATGGTTTTGAAGAAATGGGGAATTCATGTTAGTTATTACACACTCGATGATCATCATCAGTAGTAGGTCCCTCTGTAACACAAGATTGAAGATTGATTGAATCAAGAAATTGATGAAATCTATTTTTTTGTAGCATATATATATATATATATATATATAACCATTTAGTCATGTTTTTTAAATTTTTTTCCCACATTTGTTAGCTGTTGGCATGTAATAAAATATATTCTGCAAGCTTTATAATAAATATTAGTAGAGTTAATGTCGCATAGACACTCTAAATCAATTTATACTTTACATGTTTGACATGATAGGATATGTATACAGTAAATTCTCAAATACATGAATCAAGTAAATATATAAAATATTTGTGTGTGATTTTGTCTAAATTCTTTTAAAATCATGAATTCAGTTTAAGGGTTTAAAAACACTCAAGATAGTCTAAATTCTAATTTTACAAATGAACACAAAATTTAATGTAAAAAATCAAAATCAAGAAAAATTATGGGGCATGAAGAACAAAATATCACCATGATATTGGTATAATAACAGTGATATAATTGCAATAATTCTAGAGTGTTGGGTACCTATTTATAGATCTGCTATTTATTTATAGATATATACAAAAAAATGACTGCAATAATTCTAGAGTGCCGGGTATCTATTTATAGATTTGCTATTTATTTATAGATATATACAAAAAAATGATTTAAACAAATCTATATTCTATTAGAAAATGAGTTATGAAGAAAATAAATCTTGAAAAACCTTAAAGAAGATAAATATTCAATTATAGATGTATTCAAATCACAGTCAATTTTGACGTCATAATTACAATCAAATTTAATGTTCCAATTACAATCAAATTTGAATTTTGAATCACAATTATAACAAACTTCACGTTAGCACGAAATATAAATATGAAATTATTCATAATTTTTTCTTATAGCAAAATCACGGAGAATTAATCTCCCTAATGAATGCCAATCAATCTACACAATGCCTATTGTAGTTGATATCTTTAGCCACACTCAAATAATAGATAACAAAATATATCTCAATATATTTTTACTGACCTTAATGACTCCATCTTCACACCCATTTAAATCAAGAGTAATCGTATCATCTAAATTCATCTTTACCCAAATTGCTCACATTTTCACTTGAAAATCTAATATTACAATCCAACAATAGTATATCATGTTCCAAAGTTGCCATTGTCAATATCAAATAATCTCAAATAGTGTCAAAAGATCGATAAAGAAAGGCACAATAGAAAACAAATTAGGATAACGAATTTGGACCACAAGTCTAGGTGAGACAAATTAGGATCTATCATATCTAGGTTGAATAGCCTGGCTTGTTGAATCTAGTCTAAATTGATCAAATATGGGTGAATTTGGGTTAAGATCTATTGGATCTAGGCAGGCAAAGCTCAAAAGGCCGATGATTATGGCAAACTCATTGACAACAATGGTATGTGATTGCTAGAGAAAGCCGAGGTGAATAGATGGAATCATTAGTGATCGAAGAAGGAATGTGGCATCCAAAAAGACAAATAGTTGACGACAATGACAGATTGCATAAAAGTAGTCTTTGATAGTGGCGGAAAGCACAAAAGCCAACGATTATGACATATCATTAGCTATGGAATGCAAATGACTGATGGCGGTGGCAACAACAACGGTAGGAAACAAAACCCTAGGTGACAAAGAAGATGAAGGGTTTTAGATTTAACAGTGGAGATTTGCCAAAAGTTAATGGTTTGATTTGCCAAAAGTTAATGGTTTGATCCAATAACTCTGATACCAGTTTGTTATGATTTTGGATCGAAAATAAATCACTGTCGGACCATCAACCATACAAATGAATATATAATTTAACATGGAAAATCCAAATTAGGGAAATCACAGGGGAAAAGAACTAAATATCACTAACCTGATTTGGTATAATAATAATGATATAGTTGCAACTAATTTTAGAGTATTTGGAGCATATTTATAAATCTACCACTTATCTACAGATGTATACAAAAATAAATAAATAAATTCATATTCTAATTAAAAGATAAGCCACGAAGAAGATAAATCTTGACAAGTCTCGAAGAAGATATATATATATATATAAATTATAAATGTATCCTGATCACAATCAAATTTGAAGTCCTAATCCTAGTTAAATTTGAATTTCGGATCACAATTATAACATATATGATTACTATTAGGTTTGTATAGCAATGGCATCAATACCCAAGAAGGGAGGTGAATTGGGTTGTTTAAAAATTTGATTGAACTTTAAAAATCTTTTTTGATGAAAAATAAGATTTTAGTGCAAATGAGGATTATTGAAATGCTTGAAACAATAAATTAAACAAAGAGCACAAGTAAAGAAAAGACACAATGATATATAGTGGTCCACTTTAAAACAAACCTAATCCATTACCTTAACTCCTCATTAAAAAAATTTCAACCAATCCACTAAAAACCTCATATCTCTCCGGATATGTCCTCTAGCAATAAGATAGAAATTTACAACATCTTACTTAGATAAACAAGCCCTCTAGCATTAAGTTAGATGATACATCTTGCTTAAACAAGAAAACCCTCTAGCAATAAGGTAGGAAATACAATCTCCTACAATCAATGTAGGCCCTCTGACAATCTTGCTAGAAAAAATCAAGAATAATACAAAAAGAGGATCTAAGAGTAGACACTCTTAGTTACAAGTTCTCTCAATATAAATATAAGATTTGAATAAAATAATACAAATGATAATCAAAATTTTTAGAAAGAAAAATGAAAAATAAATGAAACAATTAAGCTCTTGAAAGAATAAACACTTGAAACCTTGAAATCAATCCTCTTGGTTGTCTTGATTCATTCTTTTGATCTCTATTTATAGAGCTTCATGAGCTCTTTGAAGAATAGTTGTTGGTAACTTGAATAGTAGAGAAACTAATCGTTGGAAGTTGTCAGAGACACAAACTATCAACATATGAGTGAAAATCAGTCGACAAATTCAATGCAAACATTCTGTTAGTCGACAAATTGAATGACTTAGTCGACATATTCAAGGGTTTGAGGATGAACCCAGATTCATCGCACAAAAAAAAAAAAAAAAAAGATGATGACGATGAATCCAAGCTAACTTAGGTTTATTATAATGAACCCAAACTATCTAGGTTCATAATGATTGAACCCAATTGTGGATGAACCTAGATTTATTATGTATGAACCTAGATAGTTTGGATGAACCCAGATTCATCACCAAAAAAATGAGACTTACCATTATCATCGTCTCTAATAAAAGGGCTTAGTGGGGCATTTTAGTAATCTTGGACTCTTCTCAAGGGTACCATGGTAATTGTGACATCCTTGAAGAACACTTTCATAATTTCTCCAAGAATGAGAAATTTTTAAGAATATTTCACTAACTTTAGTGCCCATGTTAATGAAATTTGGTAATATCACTAGACATTAAAAATTGTCCAAATTAATGTAAGGGCTTAAAATTTTAAATGGTTACTCTAAGTTACTTGTCTTAAATATATATTTGTCAAGATCATGAAATTAGAAGTGTAAAATGGTAAATTAGGATTTAATATATATGTGTTTGTGTGTGAAAAAAAAAATATTGAATTCCAGAAGAGCGAGATGTTATAGTCCTCCTTGCCAAACCATCACATTTGTCCCACAATTTAGAATCTTTGGTTTTTTCAGATCTAGAAGGAAAATGAACCCAAAATATATATGGATTCATCATAGATGAGAGAGAAACTTACCATTGTCATCGACTTTGCCTAACTATTGCCACCGTTTTCATCATTCAGAATGTTCTAACTTTGAAATTATCGTTTGGA